>NC_139244.1:3032116-3490047 GCF_977018435.1 Lepisma saccharinum
TGCTTGGGTAAGCAGCGGCAACCGAAGCAGCCAGCAGGGTCAAAATGACCGTTCTGCGCTGTGAATGGACACCGGCTGATACGTCGACTCCACTATAGTTTTCACGTCTCTTCACCTTGTAAAATGAATTGTGGGTTGAATAAATTTTAGATGAACCAATCTCTTTTCAGTGATTATTAAGCAGTGGCTGGCAACACTGGTCATCTCCCGGATGCACATTGTACTATTCCTTCCGCGGCGTGACCCTATTCCCCGCGGGGGGCCACTCCGGCGTCCCGTGTCTCCCTGCTGGATTGCGGCGCTCGAGGATGTTTCAAAATGTCCCGCTTCGAAAGTTGCTTTGTAATCCGCGGAAACTGAAAATAGGGTTCTGGACCACTCAGGGAGAGTGAGTGTGGGACGAGAAACCCTCAAGCGACCATCTTTCCAATGTGTAGCATTTCACGAAATGCTTAATATTGCATGTGTATACCTTGTAATTTTGTGATAATTTCTCTGCACATTTCTGTACTGGTCAAATTATAAAAAATAAAGAAGTACATAGGTATAATACCAGAAAAAAAGCAGATTTCCACAGGAAAATATTGAAACTTTACGTAACAAAGTCAGCTCCGACAAATACAGGTACCATATTCTACAATAAATTACCGAACAACATAAAGTTAATCCCTCAGAAAAAATGTTTAAATAAAAGCTATAAAAGTGTATTTACCTGTGAGTATATGGAAGAATAAAATATAATACTTGACTATGTATGATAACATTTTTTAATATTTTTTTTCATATTTTTTTACAAACTGTCAACTGTAAAATAATTTTGATGTATTCTAACATATGTAATTGCTAGAAATATTAAAACCTTGTAATAGTGTGTTGATATATGTAATTGTAAATGAATTGAGCTGTTCAACATCATGTACATTATGATCTAATGAACGGAAAATGAATGATGCATAAATATTATTATACTTGTCGCATTTCTAGCTGGCATCTGGGAAAGAACGAATCGGGATCAGTTGAATTCTCTTCGACTGACATCGGGGATTTTCGTGTCACAACAAAAAATGTTTTGTTTGGATTAACGAAAAAAATGGTAGTGGTGAACAAATCGTTTGTTTAAATAGACATCAACCAAACAATTGTTCACCAGTACCAAAAGATTTGGTCAAGTTCTATTTGTTTGTCGTAAACAATTTTTTTGGTTACCAACACCAAATATTATTTTGGTAAATCTAACAAAATGTAGGCTATTTGTGTAGGAAAACCAAATGTTTTTATTTAAAGTTACCAAACGATTTCTTAAATAATGTATTCAAAATTACTTAATCTGGATAATTTTAGCTAGCTGGGTAGTTTGTACAAATTAACCGATCTCAAAATACACATTCAGAATAGAAAGTTCACATGAACTAACCGTTTTTGGAGCGTGTTTGTTTTTCTTCCGTACACTTATCTCCTAGTCTGGAATGAAAAAGGTTGGTCATGGGAGATTCACTTTTATTCAATGCAGTACATTTTCTTCTTTAATTTATAGCTTTAATGTTTACAACACATCTTTCGTAGAGTGTTAAAGCACAATTTTTCACTATGATTACAATCAAACGTACCATTATTTGTTGTATAAGAACTTATGTTTCTTCTTCACATTTTGGCAGAACCCTCTAGCGGCCATTCAAGGAAACATAAGTATAAAGTATATATATCCTGAGCTTTTTTTCAGCATATTAGGCTACACAACAACATAAAAACTCCCTTCGAGTAATTATCTATCTACAGGAGTTTCAAATTTCGACAAAGGACTTTCATACTACACTCAACGAAACTGGACAATCGTTATTTCAAATTCGAAAGCACGCACACATATAGTAAATTTAACCAAACGTTTTGTTTCTCTTTACTTCCACATGTATCATTTTGTTTACGAGTACTATATTTCGTCTGACCAAATTTTTTGGTATTCTTAAACAAAATGCTTTAGTAATTACAAGCAACATTTGGTTATCAGAAACAAAAAGCATAACCAAACAGCTCAACCAAACTTTTTTGGTAATTCCAAACAAACCAGTTTTTTTTTCTGTGAAGGCACCGAACGTTGCTGGCGGGACGAAACAAATGGGTGTCGGATACACAGCATGTTGCCAAACGTACTGTAAAACGGGGGGAGGGGGGGATCAGCGTAGATAAAAGTTGCACAATACTACACAAAGTACGGAAAAGTAGTACACAAACACCGAAACACTGTACAAACAAGCTAATATAAACAAATAACAAAAACAGACGTACGCTTGGCAACGTTGTAACGGGAGAGCGATGTTATCCATACAGCTTTTACTTCGCAATGAGGTTGTTGACACTTATCGAGCTGCACACCCCCGATGACATTGGTGTAGCATAAAGTAGGTCGGTCAGGCGCCACTTGAGCCTGCTATCAGTATATCAAACAAATTGTTTTAGTTTTTGTTTTAAGTCTACTTTATGCACAGATAAGCTAATAGGGACTGGAACTACAGTTTATAGGGCATCCGAACCACGGTGAATTGCACTTCCACCGGGTTTCGATCCCGGGACCTCTTTAATTACAAGGCGACGACGATACCACTACGCCATCTCCTTTCCGCGAACAGAGCTTCACGAATAGAAAAACTGTGCCAAAACTGGCAGCAGGGCGAAGTAAAACAAACTAAACCAATCAACCCAGACAAGCATCTGGCAACACTGATTATCAGAAAGTACAAAAATAGATCGAACTGAAGTCCCTTTGCTTCAGATAGCTGAGGTAGGGGGGGGGGAGTGAAGAACCTTTTTTTATGATGCGAAAGAAAGCGATGTTCATTTTTTCCCTCGTGCAAGCTGAAGCTGCATCAGATTTACCACGGCCTAATTTCAATGACTTTTTACCTCTTTGTTCCTCCGCTGGGGTAATGATCGTGCAGCTGACTGACATAGAAACTAAGCTTTCTCCCTCTCTGTCGCTTTTTTATGCCTCTGGAGCTTTAGATTAGGATCTCCCACGGATAAAATCGAAAACAATGCCATCTAACGAGCCAAGCGCAAAGATAAATGTTAAGACTGTTGAGCATTGCGAAGGGGGCGGACATGTAACATCCTCCCCTTTCTGGTCACTGACTAATGTGCTTCCAGCATCAATCAATTAAATCTACGAGACTAATATTACTAACTTGTTACGTACGTAAAGGTTAATCGCGGTTATAAATTTAAAAGTGCGCAGCTAAGTCAAAATACGAGGCTTGGTTAAAAAGTACCCGGAATCTGCAACTGCCAGATCAGGAGAGCAAAGGCGGCTGCGTGCCAACGACATGGTGCAAACACCTATAGCTTGGTCCGCATTGTAATAGGAGCGTAGTAGACACTAAATCGAACTCGCCAAGCCGTCGATGGCTTCAGGGGGTCGTGAATGGTTGGATAAATTACACTGTTCCTGCAGATGTAGCCCCTCAATATTTAGAAAAGCAATAAAAACAATCCTCCAACGTACTAGAATTCTCAGTCTCACTCGCACCTAAGAATTGACACTGACGATTACACGTGGACCAATAAAAATACGAGGTTTAGGTACCAATCAGCAGTACAATAACGCTCCGGTCATGTCCCTCAATCCATGCCAACTATCGGTACCTCAGTAACTATAAATATAAAATAAATGCTTAACGCAATTAAGTCTGTCGACCTGTCTGGCCTTGAGAAGCAACAATCTATCAAGAGTGACGCGTCGATAGCTCAGAAACAGGTAAATTTGAATATAGATAATTTTCTAAACTTAGTTCCTGTTGAGTGCTAGTCTAAAGACAAAAATAATTTCGGTTACTCCGTCGGGCCATCTCTTAAGGAAATAATTCCATTGCACTTTAAAATTTTCATTGATCAATAAATTATCACGAAAGAATTGAATCTCCCCTTGTTAGCGCCTAGTGTATTTGCAAATCAGGGAAGCAGCTCCATCTATCGGGAAGTAAGCTGTAACTACAGGCTGTTTCAAAAGTCATGCAACACTAATTTTCATCTATACTAATATGAAAACTGCAGTATTTGCACCAGGTTTCCACGTCTTGAAGGCCCGCCTTTGGCATGTATTTTACTATTTTACGTTGTCAAGAAGCTCCAGGGTTTAATTAGTAAGACAAGTCGGAAAAATATTACCTTGCCATCATTGGCGTGTCCAAAGAGGATTGGTGGGGTCACACCCTCCCCCCCCCCCGGCCTAGTATACCTAAAAAAATATACGTCAAAGGTAGGGAAAGATGGCAAAACGAGGACTGAATATTGAAAAAAGTATATGTTACATCCCCCTTTTCGAAAATTCTGGGCACGCCGCGACTTGGCATCAAGTAAAGCAAGTTCAGTTACACAAATTGCAAACATTCGGGAATCGCTCCACGATTTGCAGTGGACAAACTGCAGAAATTTGCATTCCGTACCCATTATCGATCCTCTCTGAATTTCGTTACTGCAAAACTTTTCCCCCTCACCTCCATGTTGTGGGGCAGAAAAAGGGTGAAAAAACAGTGAAAACAAAGTTATTGATTCCCTTTGATGTGTTCCGCTGAGCAAGCTTTTCTACAAGCCGCTCGTTAGGAGGATGTTGCATCCCCACCCCTTTGCCTCATCCCTCGCAGCGTGTGGACGTTGCTAAACGAAAGGGACGGTGAAGGTAGGAATTTTGAAACCAGGTCTTTTCCTGCGATACAGGACATTTCGACAAATGCTGATGAAACAGACGAACGTTCCACGGTTCACACACAAAACAAAAAGTGCATGCATGACAAAGTTTCTGTTTGTTACGCAGCGCTGACGCGTCTGTGTCAATTTTCCGCTCTTGATATTTCTTGTTTTTTCCCCCCCACGAATCCCCCTGGCGGACGGAATGAAAATTACGAAGGCAACAGGAACGTCATTAAGGAAGGCATGTGACAAGCTTTGTTTCGACACACATGCGTACCGAAATAGCACCGGGTAAATTGAGCAGTGTTTCAAAAGTTACCTTTGAAAAGATCACTGTAGTTACATCGCTCAAAAAGTAGCTAAGAGCTAGTAACTCACTTGAGAAAGTGTCGTCGTCGCCTTGTAATCAAGGGGTCACGGGTTCGATACCCGATGGAGGCACATATGGTTCACATCCCACTTTAAACAGTAGGCCCAGTCGCGAATAGTTGAAATTTATCGTACAAAAATACTACAACTCTTTCCTTTCAACTGCGAATTGATTGAATAACATTGATGTCGGGCACACCTGGTACTGACCTCTGACACGACCAGTGTTGCCAGTACGCCTCACAATTTCGAAAAAAAAGCACGTTTTTGTGAATGTCATAATTAACCCTATAAATCGTATGGGATCCATTAAAATTTGTAAATATTTATCGCTCTTTTATCAATTCCATAAATACCCACGGAAACCATCGATATACATCGCCGACTCCATACATATCTTTTATCCCAGTTTGTTTCTAGTTCGTACAAACACGTTATTACACCTTAGTAACTTTTCCCTCATACTGAACGTTCATGTAGAGATTCATTTTCTTGTTTAATGCTTAAAAAATATCCACATAGACGAAGTGCAAGGTTCATGTTTGTATCAATTTTTGTACAAAAGTTACGCAGTTCAATGTCTCGGTTGCGCGTGACTTCTCGAACACCCTGTGCTTTGTTTACGCATTTAGAGGCTCTGGAATGGAAATACAACTTAACGGCGCAGTGTACAAATTGTACAGTCTCGGACACTCATGGATTGTAATCATTTAATGGAAAGTCAATAGTGTTGTTACAACCCAGAAGTGTCCGTGACTGTACAACATTAGCGCAATTCCATTCCTTAAAACACCTACATTGATTGGTTTATTTCACTTCGCATTTCTGCCACTTTTGAATAATCACGAAGGGACATACAAAGATCATTCATACCGGGATTCGAACCCGGGACCAAAAATACTTAAGAGTATAGGAGAAGCCACTGTACAGTCACGACACGTCTGGGTTGTAATAATCCCATTAACTTTCAATGCATCCCAACCTAAAAGTGTCCATGACTGAACATTTAGGCAGGAAATACCTGCACGAGAGAGAGTCACAAAATCTGTTCGCCCTGGCAACCCTGGAATGTTTATTGAGCAGAAGGAATGCACTTATACGTTGTGACAGCCTTCTCATACCCGCCGATTCTTATTTGTTCGATCGGTGACAACCTTCCGCAAGATTAGAAAACTCGCGCGATTTCCCATCCTCAATTAGGCACATTCTCCTCGGCGTCCTTCGGAAACAGAAGTAATTGTCGGAAACAATCGACGCGGAAGTCGATTAATTAAGGGGGGAAAAGCAACTGTTTTGTGAAAAGCTTTTGCGGGCGTAGAGAGTTTACAATTTCCGGATAATTAATCGTGTTTATTAGTACGCTGGGCGATAAACCAACTTCTTTATTGTGAACGGCCACACCTGAGACTTCATTGCAATACGCAACTGCGACATGCAACAATGAGCAACTTGTCCTTGGTCATAGCAATGAGGAAAGTCGGGGGAAATTCCACGGAAGCGGCCATGTACGGAAAACGGTAAAGATAATACTCTGACTCTCGCCCGAGGCCCCACACCAGATACAAAAATACTGAAATCTTATTGTTAAACTATTCGCAAAAATCCTCCTCATCCTTCGCAGTTTCCTGCCTCTGGCTGGGTCGGCATAGTAGTGAAGCCTCTCCATTTCTTCCAGGTCTTCCACCACTCCTCTCTTTCCACAGTGTTCCAATCTTGTCCTCTTCTCCTAACACTATCCGCTATCTGCTCTTTCCACGGACATCTTGGTCTCCCCTTTGGCCTTATTCCCACTCCTTGTGCATTGTAAGCTCTTACTGGTAGTCTTTCTGCATCCATCCTCTTCATGTGTCTGAACCATCTCATCTGTGCCAGATCTATTCTGTCCAAAACCTTCATCCCTTATTCTATCACTTCTAGTCTTCCCCAATATCTCCACTGCCTGCGTCTTTCTTTTGTCTCTCTCGTCATTGTCCAAGTCTCTGCTCCGTACGTAATTATTGGCACATAGTGTTATATATTACCTCCTTGCATGTTATAGGTACATCCATGTTCCATATTAATCTTCGAACGCTTTGATATAGTTCACCACCCATTTGTCCTCTTCTGTTTACCTCCTCATCTTTTCTTCAACTTCTCTCAATTATGCTTCCTCCTAGATATTTGAAACTCTCCACTAACTCCTCTGTGTCCATCTTTATTCTTGGTTCATTTCTGGCTCTGTTTCTTGTTGTTATGAGCACCTCACTCTTTTCTGTGTTGAATTTCATTACTGCTCTTCTGTTGAGCTAACAATCGTGTTCAAATATTCCAATTAGTTTAAAA
Organism: Lepisma saccharinum; assembly: GCF_977018435.1. Lineage (NCBI taxonomy): Eukaryota > Metazoa > Arthropoda > Insecta > Zygentoma > Lepismatidae > Lepisma > Lepisma saccharinum. The sequence goes on from NC_139244.1 coordinate 3,039,488, forward strand.
GTAAAACGAAGTCAAAGTGAAACTATGAAACAATGTAGTCACTAAAAAAAAGCAACTTCCAACTCAAGTGAATATATTTTTCATTTTCGAAACATGAATGTAGTGTATGGTGTTGGACAATTTGAACAGAATTGCTCGAACAGATTACTACTGTTGTTGCTGTATATAATTGTCGTTCCTTCCGCGCCATCTGTCGATCTAACTTTATCGTGGATTTCTCGTTCCTGCAACTGGGAAACAAACAAGGGAACGGAGACGTTTGAGGGCAACGACGTCACCCCCCACTCCCCTCCACAGGAACGACTGGTTTCCTTATCACCGAGGGAATGGAGCGAGCGAGAGGTCCTCCGTGGAGGTCAAGGCTTCATGCGGTGGAGTTGACTGGATTCTCAGTCTCCCTGAAGTTGAGGCCGGTTTGCATTTGGCCAGCAGACGGGACAATAACTGGGACGAGTGTTTTCTCGACTCGCCTCTTCCTTGGCGAGCCACTGTTTACACACATTGCACTCAGTCCCAGTGAAGCGTGAGAGTACAGCAGGATGAATCCTTTTGTGGTCACCGACATCGGGATGGTGCAAAAAATGAGAGCTTCAACGTTTATGCATTTCTTTCTAAACGAATGAACGATTTGATTTTTGTTATTTATAATCGTTTTCTGCAACTTTTTGACTAACCTCGACGATGAGGATGAGTGATATGATGAAATTGATGAAGGGACACTCACAGAAACTTGACTGGCAAAACCACGTAACGTCTCAGAGTTCAAAAGCTTATGGTATACTCAGATCACTCTATAAATCATCGCACTTACTTTCGTCTGATGTTAAATTGCGTCTCATTGCGTCTTCCCATTTTCGATTACTGTGACGTTGTTAACGGTGTTAATTTAACAAAAAAGAATGCTAAAATTGCACAAAAAGTACAGAATTCTTGTATACGTTTTGCATTTAGCTTGAAACGAAGGGATCACATACTTCCTTACTTAAATGACGTTAATTGGCTGAATATGACACGACGCAGAAAACTACATCTGGCCTGCACAATATTCAAAATTCTGCAAACAAAAACACCGACATACTTATACGACAGACTCCAATTTAGACACGACATACACAACTACACGACTCGACACTAAGAAACTTCACTTGGACAGATTCTCAAAATCCATATTCCTGTCATCCTTCAAAGCTGCTTCTGCATATTGTTGGAATGCGCTGCCACCAGATGCTACCTCGTGTGCGACCTACAACAGCTTTAAAAGGTCAGTAACAAAAGTACTTCTACATGAGTAAGGACAGAGCCTCAGTACACATGACTAGATTCAGCATGCTTACGTTGAAATCAAAACAAAAAATGAGCAGATTTGAACCCAAGAAGAACATTTTGATGTGTGTGTGAATGAGTAAAATTGTTTCTATCTTTTTAGAGTCTTAATTACTGAAATATTTAGAAGTGAAAATGTAATGGAATTCTTATGTTATAGTAGTAATTGTATTTTGTTTGTTTTATTGTACTAGATTTTGCGGGTTAGGTGGTAGAGCAGCCACAGGCTGAACTTCGTCCATGAATAAAGAATTTCTAATTTCTAAAGAACACCCGTGCCCAGGCCGGGATTCGAACCAGAGTCACCAGTCGTCGTAGTGTGAAGGTGCTAACCACTCAACAACGGAAATCGGCGAATTGGATATCGAGTAGGCACCTTCCAAGTTTTAAGTCCACTTTATGCACAGATAGGCTAATTGGGATTGGACCTACAATTTAACGCTGGATCCTAACAACCATGAGTTTCCACCGGGTCACAATATCGCACTCAACTTTCTTGCTTTACCTCAGATCTTTAATTTCTGAATTAAGGCACCCTGTTATTAAGGTCATGCGAAAAATATAACACTTAAAACATGCTAGGTTATTCTCACAGACAAGAATTGAGGTGGATCAATATCAAGTTCTTAAAATATAAGATAACGGATTTTATCTGTCCCGCGTCTCACGATCTCAGAGACATCTGTTGGTGGGACGCTGAACTGGATCAAACTCCGCGGAACCAAACTTGAACTTGACTTGCGCATCTGTTCTCCTCATACTCTATCCGTGACCCTAATGACGGTTTCTTTTTTAGTTTGTTTCAACGCGCGCGATTAGCAGCCCGGGTGAAAGTGCTCCGAAAAGCTTTGTTCTCGGCGGATGTGGTCCATTCATCCGAAAGGAAAGCATCCGAAGGAAGCAGGTCGTCGGTGGGAACGTCGCAGCCAGCAGAGAAAGGCGAGATTGGGATCCGCTCGTTCGGATGTCTTCTCCTACACACATCCACGTCTAATCTTGCACGGACGAACCAGCGGGAGACAATGCCTTCGGGAGAACATCTCGTGTCGAACACGCTCCTCGCTTCCCATGGCCTATATGATGCACGACAACTCTCGAGTTGGCAATTTCTGAATAGATATTTCGGCAATGCATTGCAGTTCCTGCCTGCGCCCACGTAAGCAAACGGATCTGTGGTCGTCCAAAGCAATCACTGTACCACGACTACTAGAAACATGATTTTTGTTATTTAAATACGCTTCTCTGGCTAATGATGAGTGATGCTAAGATGACATTAATTGGACACTCGCAAGAACACCCAGGCCGGCATTCGAACCCGGGACTCCTGGCGTCAACCATTCCGCGACGGAGGTCGGCTTTTCTTAATTATTGTACAGTTTATGCTGTCAGTTTCTTAGTGCATCTATACGATGTCATTCGGGGCCACCTACCATCGTGAGGAAATTGCGGAGCTATGAAAGAGCAGCGTAATCCGGTCATAGAAACGTACAACAACGACTGGGGGTTCGTCGTGCTGACCACCCGTAACTGGTTGGATGATCTCGTGCGGTCGGCAGTCTGTTGGTAGGCACTGGTCCTCACGAGCTGTTACGTCACGGGTACAACAAGTGGCAAATTTTAGTCATATCCAATAACGCTTTTCAGCATAATTTTCCACTGTCTACATTGTATTTTGACGCTAATGCAGAGAATTTACATTGTCTTATACAAAATAATATTTTCACGCCATGATTTAATTCTATAATTACCCTAATAGCGCATTTTAACTATTTTTGATTGAAATGCTAGAACACCATTTTTATGTAGTACTTGGTTAACAATGTGATTTCAGTAATTTTGGAAACTTTTAAGCAGAGGCGTCTCCTGAACGCATGCGTCAATTGTGGGAAAAAGGACAGATTGCTCTGCGACGACAGCAATGAGCATTTCTACATTCTAATTTCTTCATATAGGAGAAGTATTTATTTTACACGAGAGGGCTCAACTAAGCTTACATTACATTTCTTGGATCTGAAGTGACGCATGCGTCAATTGTGGGAAAAGAATTATTACTTTCTATCACTTCAGATCCAAGAAATTTAATATAAGCTTAGTTGAGCGCTCTCGTGTAAAATAAATACTTCTCCTATATGAAGAAATTAGAATGTAGAAATGCTCATTAATGTCGTCGCAGAGCAAGCTGTCCCTTTTCCCACAACTGACGCATGCGTAGCATGGACCGCATGCTTTCAGGAGACTCCTCTGCTTTTAAGTATGTCGAAACAATCCGTGAAGTCGGGAAATAGATTAGTTGCTTAATTAGAAGCACCAGCATCCTATAAACTCGTAAAAAAACTACACAAACAATAATTTTTATCTAGCACGGGGCCTAGGGCGAGCGCCCGAGTTGCCCTTCCATGGGGCCTGCTGTGCTTTATTGTTAAAAAGAATCTTTCTTACAGAAGATATTTGAGTCTGACAAGGGAATTGTCCCTGTCTGAGCGAACGGTGAATTTTTCAATTGCCATTTAGTTGCAGAATGAGTACAACAGGGCCATTTTCGCACCACTCATAGCCACTAAGAAGCACCGGATGCATACGCAACCTTATCAAGCGCAGAGAGTGTCATCTGGTGACGCACGTTACGAACAATGCACAATGTAAACAGCAAGCACCAGATCGCACGACACGTGGTTTTATGGCCGCTGGGATTCGCTGTCTCAGACTAGAGCTTCGGTACAGCACAGAAGGGGCAGAACAATGCGTGGAGTTTTCAAGGTTTGATTCAACAACACGTGAACTTCCGCAAATAACATTATCTCCGGCTCGCAGGAAGCGGGAACAAAGCCTCGTGTGTGTCAACAGGCAGGGAACGCGCCCAAACACAGAGGTTTCCTGCAAGAACGGACAAAAAAATCCCCCACAGGTGCAACAACTGGGTTGGAATTGGTATGGTTCAAGTCCTGATTGTAACGCTACTTTACTTGAAAGTTCCGAAAGATCAGTTTCACCCCTGACAACCATGTCAAGGCCACGTGGAACACAGTATATCCTCCCCTCAAAGCTTTCGCACCAATAGCGTTTGTTTTAGGAACCGACAGCTCTTGCCAAGTCCACGTGGAGTAAATGAGACGTTGCCAATTCAGTTTCTTTGGAGATTTCATAACGTGATGTTGCTGTTCTCTTTGCTACGTTGTGTTATTGAGTTCTCCTATTTCTTTTAATACAATATGGGGACTTTGGGAGTGTAATGTCGTCGCATTGAATGAATGCATGTCTAAACACTGTAGGTAAAAGTGACAACAACGGGTGCTGACTCGAAACCAGGCGTCCGAATCAGGACTTCAACTGTATATGCATGATCCAACGCAATGGCGTGTCCAGATGGGATCTGAAGGGGGAACGTCACTAATATGGGTGCCTATCTGTACACACGGGCGGCATAAGGACCGGGCGACCCCCTCGAGTAGCGCCTCTTATTTCCGATTACATACGCGTAGCTATTTGTAAAAAAACAGCTGGGTCTGTGTAGAAAACGAATTAATTGAAGTTACTACTTTATAACATAACTATATTGCAAAATCATGTAGCAATTCAAGCTAAGAGATTACTGTTATTTTGATGTCACCCTTCATCACAAGCCTAATATTTTTCGTCATTACAACCGTAAATGTATAACATAGTCATGTTATTGGAGGAAGGTACATAAAGGGAGACCAAGGTAGAAAGTTGGGGGCAGCGAAGTAGCAGGGTGAAGAGTAGGTGGTGCCAAAAATCCATCTAGCTCGGGAGGATATTTTATCTTCGGCCGTTCATGTCTGTGAACTTAAAACGCTTATTCTCAAACACAAGAGACCTAAATGGTTGCAGATAATTCCTCAATATTGTTGCAGTTGATGTGTTCTATCCACAGTTTGAGCATTTTATTAGAACACACCAAATTTCGACCTGCTAGTGTTGCCAATTAAGGTGATATTCCCCCTTTTCACTTAACCAACGTAATCACCAATCCAAAAACATCAAATGCTGCGCATGACCCACATTGGACGCAAATGTCAGATTAACTTTATACGGCACCAATAATCACACGTCGAATTATGATCCTACGATATTTCTTACATATGTTTTTTCACCCAAAAGTGGCATTCTAGAAAAATATTGATTCTGACATCCGTCACTTATTAATTCTCTGTGGAATAAACTGATAATGCTAATCACTGAAAAATATTTCAATGGATGAGGCTTTGTAATGCAGAAAACCCGGTGTAAATATCTCTAACGGTTTTTCATGTTAAAAGCGATCTAATTTGGGTTCTGCGACTTTCGAAACACGCTGTAGAAAGTTTATGTCAAGTTCAGTTCCTCGCATAGGAAATAGGCAACATGAACGACATTCTTCACTTGTATATTTTCATGTTTCTCTCGCTGTCCTAGTTTGTCCTAGTTTAGGGCTATTTCATCTTCTTTTTCTTTATTCTGTTTTGCAGCTGAACTTTATCTTCCTTCGTTTCTCCGTTCGATAAAAACGAGTGCCCAGCAAAGCCTTTCGGCCTTGATTGCAACCCCGCCGCCAGACGTCTCCACCGTCGAGTCCCATTCCCAGATGGTCTCGAAGTTTGCCATTATGTCAGGCGATGCAATCTCTCAGATCAGGAACGAACCGCCTCATGCATCCCAAAGGAGTATGCACTGCTGGTGCGGGATAACAACAGAATGCGATATGATCTGGACTAGTCACGGGGCGAAATCGGAATTGCACCCAAGCGTGCTGGTTGTGTAACCGGAGGTATTGTAAATTTGTTTTCTGATTATTGTTTCATACTGTTGTGCCCAGGGTTAGATTTGGGGCGGCAATACTACCAATCGTCAACTAAAACAAAATTTGCAATAGAACAAGTCATAAGGACAATAAATAAGGCACCTCAAATGCCTTTCCCGGTCATTCAAAACCTCTATTCATCAATAGTATTAGGTACATTAAACTATGGAGTAGAACTGTGGGGGTTAAGGGGGGACAACACAATAATTGGCATACAAACAGAATTTTATAAGAGAGTAATGGGCGTAAGCAGAGGCACGGCCAACTGTGGGATTCTCAAGAAATTGGGACTGAACAGAGACGCGGTACAAGCACGGATGAGGGTTGTTAAATATTGGATGCGATTATCACAAGAGGGCCAAACTACGCTGAGGGGACAATGTTTGGAAATACAGACAAGGGAGGAAAACGTTTATAGCTGGGGTCTGGAAGTGAAAAATCTCTTATATAATAGCGGAATGGGTTGGGTATGGGAAGAGGGAGGAAGGGGGGCATCGCAACAGAAAATCAAATCAGGGACAGTTTACTGGACATAGACAGACAAGAAATAATAGCAGACTGCCAAACAAAGTAAGAAAGAGAAACGAAGCAGGGGAAACGATATGTCTTTTGTGCGATGGGGAGGAGACGGACAAGCATATCCTACTGAACTGCTCTTCTACACGTGACCTAAGGGACAAATGGATGAAAAACTTAACAGGCAGGGAGGTGATAGAAGTGGTAGACGACAGAATAAAGATAAAGGAAGCGGGGCAGCAAGTGGGGAAATACCTGGGGGAAGTAAGAGAACGGCGGGGGAAAGCTATTAGAGAAGGCAACGAAATGAGTGATCATGCTCCAGACGAGCCATCTTTATAGTGTAAGTGTGTGTAAAGCAAAATGTATGCGTGTTTTGGTGAGAGTGCATGAAAAGAGAAGTGAGGAGAAAGACTGGTAGAAGAACTGCCGAGGGAGGGGAATAATGTGTATATAGGGGACAAAGGAAGAGACAGCTTAAACGAAAACTAAATGTAACAAAATAGTGTAGAAAAATCAAAAATATGTAGTGCGTACAGCCTATGGCTCGCACAAAAAGAAAATAAATCTAATCTAATCTAATCATAAGATCTTGGCGCTTCCTTTCCCGTGTACAGGGTGACCAATAAGTTAACTGAAAGCAAATATGGATTAGAAAACATGATGCATGATATAAGAAAGGAGGATATGTTACCAGCATGATGGCCATCCTGAATTCAACGTCATTTCTTTAAAAATGAAAACGTGGTAATGCGACTTATCAAAACGGGCTAAAAGTTTACGAGAAACACGGTGCTGTGCTTAACTGGAAAAGTGAAAGAGAAGAAGAAAGAAGACGAAAGATGAGCTATTTAGTACTAAACATGTTGTTCTACGAGTACTGCTACTGAGAACTTTAGCATCCATTCTCTCACCATTATCACTCACGTAGACAGCCGAAACGCTGAATAATCAAAATAAATAAAGCACAAAGATACGTATATCAGCAAACCACTCGTAACATTCCTCTCCAATGAAGAATAAACACTTTCTATATGTGGTGTGTGTAAGAAAATTCCTTCAGAGTTATCGCCAGCCTGATACGGAAACTTACTGTCCCAGTTTTGAACAAAATTGGTGAACAAATCTGATGCTAAACGTTATCTATAACGTGAGTAGTGACGCCCCATAGGTACACAAACAGTTCCGCAACCAGAACTCTCCCAAATTCACCTCAAAATGATCCTGTCGGTATTGGGCAGGCTATATCTGGTCTTACAACGCGTGGCCAAACAGTACATGACCCATCTAGATATGTAAATCTTATGGATTATAAAAGTTTTAGACAAAAACCAACTGGCATCTACAACTTAATTATCGTCAAAACATTTCTTGTACAATTGCGCTATAAGATTCCTGTCTTTTCATGAATAACTTGTGCAAGACTTAATCAAGAATTCACTTGGTTAATTCATGAAAATTCTAAACTAGAGAGCCGTCACTCATATAAGTTTACTTCAGAACTCTCTGGCGATATTACTTTTGAAAACTTAATTCGGTGGTGCCATCTGTTGGTGGCCTACCAAACCAATTCAAATTTAAAACCAACTGAGTATTTGCAACAAACATGCTTCTTCTGTAGTTTTCTTTCTTTTCTTTCTTTGCCCTTTACTCGAAATGTGAGGAATCTATATCATGAATGCATGAGAGACTTTAGACTGTATACAAAATTCAAAACTGATCTCTGAAGTGTCGTGTCGATAACAATTGGAATAGTTATAAAGATAGTTCAATGAGTTTCTACGATTTTTCTTATTATTTCATAAGATAAAGCAATCAAGCACTTCTCTGACTGATACCCAGCATAGGTAACGCAAGCATTCAAAGTAATTGTTTCCGGTTCGGAGTAACCTTCTGACTACTCAAACTCGGATATGAGAAAAAGTGGGTGCAGAAATACTGCAGTACACTCGTAACATTTGTGAATAAGTAATGGTGCCTAATAATGGAACTAGAATCCATGCAGACAACAGCCTGCCGCATTGTAGGATGTGCGAGGAACCAAAACGAGAACGAGGCAGACATTTACACTCGGATGAATGATTTGCAATTCTGGGAAGATTGGCACATATAGCCATTTTGCACATTTCAAAGTATAACTAAAACCCTTACCTGGAGCCCCTTGAGAAAGGTTAAAAGTGCCGTGTTGCAAAGGGAAGTACAAGATATACACAACACATTAAGAAGGTAAGGAGATACCGTGCATTCACCATAGATGGTGTAACTCGACGTGCCTGTCGTGCTGCATATATTATAATATGCAGCAAATTGCAACAGCATTGCAATCGCAAAAGCTAACCCAAATGTTACATGAAACGCTCCGTGTACGAGTAAAATACTATCTGCTTCAAGATTTTTGGACGCATTTATGCTAGCAAAAATGTTAAAAGAAATCAGGGTGCGAAATCATTGAAGACTGGTGGGGGGAAAGATCTTAATCTACAAACTCACCCCCACACATATTTATAAATTATACGATATACATATTAAATAATTAAAAATACATTATAATTTTCATTCCTAAATGCATATAAAGAAATTAATTTGTTACTTTTATACATAGGAGATATTTATAAAGTACCAAACTAATTCCTTCACTAACTGTTTACATTACGAAATAGTTGGTGTTTTTTTTCGTAAGCTTTTATTTAGTTCTTGCTTTAAATTAGATTTCATAGTTATTATTGTCTTCCATTCTTGGTTTACTTTTATTATGCGTATTGATCTCTCTTCAACACTCGCAACCACACTATATGTGCGTGTTTTCGATATTTTTCTTAGTAAAGTATATTTGAAGTCAAAAGTAATTTCTTATCTTTTATTTCTTATAACAATAACTCCCCCCGGGAATTTTTGGTGGGGGAACTTTTGAGGCCAAGATTGTTGGTGGGGGAAATCCCCCTGTCCCCCCAGGATTTCTCACCCTGAAAGAAATGCTTCCCCCTAAAGCTTGCCGGCCACTGAGACGGCGTTACGCCATTCGATTTCAATACAAACAGGTAACGAAGTTCTGTTGCAGTCTGTTGTCGCGTTTCTCAGTGGGCGTTACGCTTAAAGCGGGGCTAAAGAAAAGAAGCATGGTACTCACCCCTGACTCGTAGAGCTTCTGCAGTTCGTCGTACAGCCACATCTCGACGGCCAGCCTCTTCCTGATGAGGCTCATCTGGTGCGTCCCGTACTTCGCCGTGAGGAACTTCTCCCTGCGCTCCTTCACTTCTCCCTTGTCGATAAAGTTCACGTGGAGGCCGGACTTCGCGGGGCTCCTCTCGCTCCTCACGTCCGCCATTATTCCGTTGGGGGCGCCTCCGTTGGTAGAGGGGTAAGACGCCGAAACACCACACTCCATGGGGTATGGCTTCTTATTCTGAAAGGACAAAAGAAAATAAGTTGAATGAATGCATTTTTGGGTACTGTACAGGGTGTCAAAAGTCAGGTTACATAGCAAAACAAATACGTGCATACGAACACACCAATGGTTGATATGTAATGGCTACGGTCAAAGTATATGTTCAATATGCGCAGCATCTGCTTGAATGCATTATTCTGCTCAAGTTGTGAAAGACGTCTGCTAGTGTGGTTGGGGTGATTGGAGAGATGACACCTGTGATCCTCTCTTTGAGGTGTATCAGGTTCTTCATTTCCTTTGCATACACAATTGCCTTTAGCTCTCCCCACAATAAAACTCCCTGAGCGATAGGTCTGGCCACCGTGGTGGCCATATACCTATGTAATCACCCTGGATTTTGCAGACTAACGAGGGTCTGGCGGGTGAAACACAAGCCAGTACAATCCTCAATGGACTTATGTACTGTCATATGTTTGTCATTGTCCATTCATTTATTTCATCTTTCCACCGTTCATACTCAAATCTAATAAATTTCAATTTTTATTTTCAATACGAAAATAAAGCTAGCATTTTTCGAGCTTACATTCCACAATTCGCAAAAAATAATACAAAATAATAAGATACAAGTATGTGTATTTAATTTACATGTAAATCCGTTCACTGGCTGCGAGTATTCCAAATCAGTAACAATCGAAGAACCAGGAAATTAGTTAGGAAACAAATTTCTTGGCGATGAAGGAAATAAAAGTGGCATTTTTCTAGCCCTCTGAAACCTTGCGCAAACCTTTCAAAACTGCGGAATTAACATAATCTTGGCAAAAAAAAAAAAAATAATCCCTAAATTGAGTGAAGAAAATGGATTCTGCATGACGAATAGTTCTCTTGCAAGAGCTAAACAAGGGAGTCGACCTCTGTCAACAATAATCCTCTTATCAAGGAAGAAGAAGAATGCTCTCATTGTTCTGTGGCACAACAGATAAGGCGCTGCATCCAATTTAATCCAAGTTCTCTGCGAAGACTCCAAAGCATGATTTACGATATTCTGCAGGCATTTCAAATCCTCGTGGGGGCGAACACAAGGTGAACATTCAAAAGGGGATTACTCTCGAGAGCTGGAGAATTTCTGGCTGCGAAACTGCATCCGCATTGCCTATTTTTATTTACTTATTTATTTATTACGTCTTGTTTATCATGGCGAAGTTAAGGATTTGCAGTATTTTCTACCACTTAACCATGTTTACATAGAAATTTCAGTGTATGAAAATTAGACATTTAAACCAATACATAAAAAGGGAAATAAGGTAGGTGAGCCAAAGGTGGCCCTAGTTAAGCTTCTAGGGCAATTTACAAATTTCTAATGAGAAATACATTTCTGTAATTAAAATAAATAACTCCTATGACTAATTAACAACGTGTACCAAATGGATATTATATAACATTGCTTGTAACTTTAAAAAGAAAATACAAAACCATTAGCTTCATCTGTTACCAAGGTGGCCCACGGCTTATATTTGGCTTAGAAAATAAGGCTTGTGCTCAAGAAACCATATTGATTCATGATGTTTATACAAGTTTCTACATCTTTTTAGAGAACATTTTTGGTGTGAAACTTTTGATTGTAGACATGCATTATACACAGTAACAACGAATAGCCGACCTCCGTGGAGGAGTGGTCTGCTCTGCACAGTCCCCACGACGGCAGGGGTTCCACAATAACAAACAAAATGGCTGCTGGCAACCTAAGACAGTCTGTTTCCTGAATGGTGCACCTGAGGGGGACTGGGTATAGTAATGCAGTGCCATTTGTTAGCTGTGTTAAATACTAACATGATTTTCGTAAAGTGGGCCCCCTTTGGCTCACCTACCTTATTGAAAACAAAGAAAGAAAAATATAAAATTACAAAGAAAAAATTACATGCAGGAATAAAGTGTAACCTATACTCACGGACATACAACAAAACACACACACGCTCACATGTTCATGACAGTCATTTGGAATATTATATTGAACAGGGTGTTTCCGTGTGCACTTAACTGTATTTGTCCCTAGTTTATAAGCTTGCACTAATGTGAAATACGCTTTTATCCCTAGCTTACCCGAGCGGGGAGGGGCACTTCCTGTTTTTCAACTGACTATTGCTAGAAAAATATTGAAGAAAATAAAATTACATTGTTCCCTAGGGTGTTCAATTTTTTTGTAGCCTATTACTAGGGAGACAAATTTATGGTAATAAAAACTAAGGAGAGCGGTAAATAAAATGTTAGATCAGCGGTATATACCAGCGGTGGAAAAAAAATTAAATTGGCGCACACTTTTTCATCATGAGAGGAAACAACATACGAAAGAGCTGTAAATTGATAAACTACTTCATTTGTATATACTGTACACACACACAAGTACTTAGACTTCAACTGTGATTGCCAGTAGCGGCGATTGGATGAGGCAAAGATAGTTTACTTTTCTTGCTAGACAAGGCTTAGTATTTAGAGGCCATAGTGCAGGGGAAAAGAAAGTGGGGACCCCCCTTCCCCTCGCGAATCGCAGCCACTGGTAATTGCACTGAAAAAAGAGAATAATTTCACTTAACCACAGTTCTAAGTCTCGCTGTGCATATATATATATATATATATTTACTCACTCTTCCACATTCACCTGTGAGTGGAAGAAATATTTGCCATTCATAAGAAAGCTGCAAGTGGTAGGAAACTTCAGCCAAACGTTTCGTTACAAATCGACAGTTTGCGCGCACAACCTCGATTGCCGGTTTTTGCGTGTTTTCTACTTAATTTGATGATATTTCACTGATATTTCGCGAAAAAGCGTTCATTTCGTGGAAAAACACATTTCACATTACTTCGCGAATAAAACTCGTGCATATTTCATCATTGGGGGTGTAGTTATGTGCAGAATGTTCAAAATTGCATCTTTCTTCACATTTCGCGATTTCGCGCATCGCGAAAATTCAATGTCCCTACCTATTACTTTTGTTCATAACATCATAAAAATAATGTACATGGAAGGTAAAATTCACGTGTGAAACCGTGTATAGTTAGTTTGAAATGATGGTATTTATTGTAATTACTATGTACCTGCATCTATACATGCAAAAAAGCAAAATTTATTTAGTTTTTAAAGTTAAGTGAATGATAAAATACGTGTGTAACACATTCATACAATAATTGGTTCTTATTTTTTGTAATTATTACATAACTGCAACTATATAATCAACAAAAGAAGGAGTGATTCGATGACAAAACTGTTTCTATTTTAGTGATAAAAAATGTTTGCGACTCTGAGGCCTCAGGTAAGAAAGACACGGGTAAGCTAGGATCAATGGAAAACACAAACAGTAACGCTGATGTAAAACTAAAAATACGGAATTTCTAAATTATTAATTTGAACAGTTTTGGAAACCACCTTTGAGAATTATACGTACATTCCTTCCATGTTGGAGGCAGGGTACAGAACGGATATTTCTTAAATGTGTTTACGATGAGACCATCCTCCCTACAGACCAGATGTGTTTACATGCTTAAAAGGAGTATTTTAGGTGAACAAGCATGTGTGAGTGTGTGTGTGTGTGTGTGTAGGAGGAGGGCAAGATTAAGAGTGGCCTGGAGGTTGGCATGAAAGTAGTTTCCTGGCCCGATGCGATATAGAGACACCTAGCGACATATCAGAGGACTAGGAATTCTTTTCGGCTCTCCTAAGCCTGAGGCCAGAGAACCCTTTGAGAGAACCTTCCTTCCTTCACCACCCCCTCCCCTCCGCGTGACTCCCGCAGTGAGGTTTCCAGGAAAAGGACACCCACCTGTTTCTTTTCATTCTGGTTTCGGAGGCTAAAATTTCTCCACTGGCAAAGCAATTCGCATTTCACTGCTTGCTGGCTGACTCTTGCATGGAGCGAGAAGTGGCAGGCTCCAGAGACAGAACCTTCATCACTGAAGTTTTGATTGAATAAATTTGGTTGATTACAGTGGCTACTATAATTTTGTTCAATTTTCTTGTTGAGGTTGGAATTATCAATTGAGAGTAAAGAAGGAGGTAGAGAATATCAGTTGAAAGAAAGTATTTTTTTGAAGGTTTTTTTTTTATATACAAAATCGATATATAATAATAATGATAATAGTAAGGCAAGAATTAGTAACAATTATTATTTCAACTATTAACGAATCGAGTCCCTATTAGAGATGGGCAGGAGCGAAACTACCTGGATAAGTACTCCGCCACGGGGCCGGCTAATCGGCCAAGGGTGGGGACAAACTCTCAGTGGTGATGGGAATCCCCTGTGGAAACATATGACCAGTTCCTGCATCACATTAGTTGCTCTCTCCTATTGTGATTTTTCCCAATGTTAATTGATTGCTTCCCAAGTGAAATTTCAGTCCCAACTAATTATAGTATGATCTTCAAGATCAGCACTATACGTGTTACAAAGTACTCTTAAAAATATCGCAGTGAATTGGTCAAAATAAAGTGACAGAATTTCGAGGAGAGGCCGAGCCTCTGTGGACCCACACATGGCTACGCCAATATACGTAAGTAAACCCGTGGTGCTACAGCCCCTGAGGGCCAGAGCCCACCTACCGACTGCCGGCCTCACTTCCAGTCCAACCAGTTATGTGCGGTCAGCACGACGAACCCCTAATCTTTGTTGTAGGTTTCCGTGACTCATTCATAGCTTCCCAATCTCCTCACGATGGTGGGTGGCAACCGGTGCTATGCACAGGCCGAAATCTCAGGAGAAAAGTTGATACGTTTCCCCTAAGAGACTCGAACCTGCGCGCGTCCCGTAGACGGAACTCAAAGCATGATGCATCGGTCACATACAGTCACAATGCAGAACAGCAGGCCCGTAGCCAGAATTTTATTTCGCGGGGGAAGGCTCATCCCTTATCAGCAGCTGCCATCTAAGGGCGAAAAAGTGGGGAATAGAACCCCTGAAGATGAATTTCTCAGTATATTACAAGTTATTGTAAAAGATGTTTAATGTAAGTAAAATTAATCACCGCTATACCCTATTTTAATTACATATTTGTAGGATTTCGGAACGGTCTTCAGCCTCACCCCCCCCCCCCGTTAACGTGCCTGCGGGAGAAAATATACATAAGTGCTGATCCCTTATTCTGATTGGCGTTTTAAGAATAGAATATCCTTCAGATCATCTCTAAGACATGGTCTTTTAAAAATCAGTTCTAGAGAAGAAACCTTGTCCAATTCACGTTTTCAACTTGTTTCCTTGTGTAGTTTTTAAAGCAGAGAAAAATTATCACAATTGGTAATCTGGTGAACAAGATCGACGTCGAATATGTAATTGAAACAAAAATTTTAATGTTCGTACCACGATGGTTTTACTGACTGAAAAGTTTATGTTTCACAATTTTGATTGAGCAGAGGGGGATCTCTCACTGCACCAACCGCCGCCAACCTTATGATAATCGTTTGAGTATCTTGAGTTTCTGTTTTAAGTCTACTTTATATACAGATAGACTAATCGGGACTGGATTTATATGTATAGTGGGATTGAACTAACTATTAGGCGTCCACCGGATACCAAACTCGGGACATTTTAAATTACAAGGGTCACCTTTACCATTATGCTATAGGGGATGCAAAATATATCTGAAACTAAGAAGAAATTTTGAATGCAATGTAGAACGAAGGAGGCACCGTTCACATTGAAGGGGAAGACGCCAGGAAATCCTCCCTCCACTTTCCTAACCTGTACATCTCAAATTTGATTCTCAGCGAAGGCAAGAATTTTATCCAATATTTTATATCACTTTTGTTATTGTTAATGAAGAATTCGAAGTAATAATTTGTCTTTAAATCTCAAGTTAGAAAGTCAGCAAAAATTATGTTTTTATACTAAATTTTACATTAATTGAAGATTTGCAAAGAAACAGTAAACCTTTTTGTTGGTTGATTGATTTAGTGTTTTAAGTCCACTTTATGCACAGTAAGGATAAGCGGGACTGAACCTACAGTTTAAAGTTGAATCCGAACCACTATGTGCCTCCACCGGGTATCGAACCTTGAACCCCTTGATTACAAGGCGACGACGCTACCACTGCACCATCGGGGAGGCCAGTGTAAACCTTTTCGTAATCATTCCACTCCAAAAACAGATGTTTCTGTTAGAGCCACATCAAGTTTGTTTGGAAGTAGTGATGTTCTATGACACACACACACACACACACATATATCTCCTCAACAGGTCCTATAGACCAGCAATGTCAAACTCAATTCGTGAGTAGGGCCGCATAACGATAATGTCAAAACTATCCGGGCCACATATCTAGAACCCCAACACCTTAAAATCCAGAACTAAGTGGTTCGACCCAATGGGGTCGGGGAGGGGGGGGATTCCAGTGATTATTATTGCAGCATCGATATGTAAATTACATAGACCTCCACCCATATTTTTTCATGGTTACAGTATTTTACATGTTAGTTTCGAGTATAAATTGGTTACAATTGTAACTGTTTGTGTGCAATTATAGTTTCGTTTGGCACAGATTTCACTGTTTTTTTTAACAAGCTTCTCAAAAGTCTGCAATAAGTTTTTTTGTTAGCATGAAACTCTTAATGCAGACAACAAATGTTTTGTCAGTCATTCTTGATCATTCGGCTGTTTCATTAATCTTAATTATGGAAAACAACTTTTCACCAAGGCAAGTGCAACCAAAATTAATAAAATTTCTACAGCAAAATAGCTTATTCGAGGATATTGCTATTGGAGATATAAGAAAAATCAAGGATAGCCCACCTTTACGAGTTGCACTGCAATTAAATAAGTTCCATTCGAAGTCAGGACTTGCACACGCATCATCAAAAGAAAAGGGAGCAGAGATTATTGCCCTTCGCACCCTCTGAAGTCTTGAAACCTGTTTCCAACTTCATCACGTAGTATTTTTACTGTGGACAAATATTCCTGTCATTCCTGGTATTCCTGAGAAGTTGGGAAGGACAAATTATAACTTTATTAAGAAGTTTTAATATAACGAAAGACTGTAATTTGCAAAATGGCCTCCACTTCCTTGAAAATATCAACTCTTGTGTCACGGGGAGGAATCATTCAAGAAGTTTTACTGTCATATCAAGATGATAATCGCATCCACGAATGAAGGGAGCTAACCGAGCTAGCTCACAGACGTCTGTAATTTCGCATATTGTGAGCGAAAAGGCAACAACACGAACAATTTTCGCTTTCAATTGTTCATTGACTAAGTCATAAATCCTCTCCTCAACTGTATTTCTGATTTTTTTATTAGCGTTGCTTTTCTGCCACGTTTGCCTAATGGCGACGATGAGGATGAGTAATGATATGATGAAATTGATGAAGAAAACCCATGCTCAGGCCAGGATTCGAACCCGCAACCTCTGGTGTCGCAACGGGTTGTGCTAACCACTCCGCCACAGATTATGGCAAATTTATTTCGTTATAAAGAAATACTTCTGAATGAATTTACTTTATCAGGGTACACAATTTCTACGCTTTTCAATATTCACTTCACAACAAAAGTAAGCATTTCACTTGAAAAATCTACATTCCTCTTCTATAGTCCTTTTCTTACTCCAACGAAGTTTGGGCAGCAATATGGTTCTCTGAAACTTTTACAGAAACTGGCTTTTCTTCCAGGTAAATCCTTGAAAATCAAGAAACAGACTCATAGGCGACAGAAAGTATGCACGCTGCCCTCCCCCAGCTGGCAAGATATTTTTGTACTTCAGAAGTAACCTGTAAATCAGCTTGCTTAGTTGACACAACACCTAGTCTATAATGGAATGTATACCTGTGTAGGGAAAATTGGTCAATGTGTTGAAGTTTGGATGAGTTTGTGACTACATCACGTAGTTAAGGTCGGCAAAATTTGTAAAAAATAGAAACTGCCCTGGCGAGGAAATTAATGTCAAATAGATAAAGAATATAATATTTATTGAGTTTAAAAAAATGATGTTACTTTCAGTTGACGAAAGTAAAATTCCTGGTAATATTTTGCATGTTATTATAAGTAGTAATAATTCTTGCATAAATCTTCTTTGGTACTGTCATTCAAAGTCGTATTGCTTACCAATATTTTTGTGGAAATAAACAATTTGCGATTAAACAACAACCTTATTTTCATTACTTAATTCAAGTTATTTTGTGATCTCATTATTTTCATTATTTAATTTTTGTACTTGGTAAGTCTTTCGGGGGACGGTTGGGACACCTGGACCCCCTAAATACGTCCTTCGCGGTAGGGATCGAGATAAAGTTACTGTGTCACTGGTTCCAATTCACGGTAAATATGCTCTGCTTCTCTACACTCAAACATACACAAACTCATGGCCTTCCTGCTTTCTTGCCTGGGAAAGAGGCAATAAATCAAGCTGTGACAGCTACGGGACCTTCTGACGAGGGGACGGAACCCAGCTGTGCAGAGGATTCAAACACCCGCGCGAACTAGCTCTCACCGTCAGCCTGAGGCAATTCGAACAGAGACATCTAATGGCCAAGCGGCGAACTATGATGAATGAAATTCGGCTGAAGCGGCCGTATCTTTCGCCGTCGATAATACATGACATTTTTAAACAATCATTTTTGGCTGTGCAAGTGACTTTTGAAAGAAAAGCCCTCCCCAGCTTAGTCGTAAAAGGATTGAGCATTACGTTAGTATGCATCATAATGGCCATTTTCGTTGGTGCTACCCACAAATCGTATTACCATTCTGTGCATATTTACGTATTTCCTTATGGGAAATTGAAAAAAAATAATGGAATTTGTGCACATTTATCGAACTGAAATTTCATAAATGTGTCATGTACTCAAAGTTTCATAAAGTAAGTTCACATCTACTGTGTGTTTTCCGGCAAATTTTTGTCCTAAAACGTTATAATCAACAAAATGCAAAAAAGCCCATGTTAAATTTAAGCACTTTCCACGGCGACCTTCGCCAAACTCCACCTCCCTCTTAAGAACTCCATGCACGAACATTGTGCCACTTTCCTGACGTCAAAATTCCGGTTGAACAATAATCTGGGCGTGTGCAAACTGTCTACAACGAATCTTGTTCCGACAGGATAAAAGCCCAGGAACCCTAGAGTGCGTATCGAAGATTTCCCAGAACTCCAACGTTCTTTATCTACACCACAGATAAGGAATGACAGTGCAAACATTGCAAATCGGTAACATGAGACCCAGTCCACGTGTCGCATGAAATGAACTAGAGTTGGGAATCATGTTGTATTTGGGCTGAAGCACCCTTCGAAATGTCCCTAGGTCATCGCGGAGTGTGTGGACTGGAGATATACAAACTGGGGCCGTTTTAAAAAGGCTTAAAACATATTTTGAGACTAAATCCTACATACGCCACTGAGCGAGGCATGCTAAACCAAACAACCTTATAATGGAACCTTCATATCTCCAAGTAGTCAAGGCTGTTTACATATAATTTAAGTACCTCGGAAGGACTGATTAGATTACTTCATCATATTTTAATAAAATTACCGTTACAAATTATCACGACCGTTTATAACTACTCGTATTAACGGACATACAGATCACACCACAATAAGTGATATGTGTTTGTAATAAAGCTAAAACGTACAGCATTGTAAGGGACATAATTTTGAACTACCAAAAATCACAATTTAAAATATATCTAATTGTATTAATAATTCGTTGAAGAAGTTGGTGACAAGCAACATATACGGCAAATTGTCCATGTCTATTTTCATTCATTTTCTCTTCTCCTTTTGAGGAATGGAATTTTACTCATGTTGTCGCAGAGTTGTCATCACATCAGCTTGTTTGGAATTTTGTTTCAAGTCCTGAGGGTCTCATTGCATAATAAACATGGTGATGGACCATTTGTTTGGTAATACTCATATATTCCACTCTACATTACAAGCAGTTATTTCAGTATTTTTCCATAACAATTTCCCAAGGACCTGCTTTTTTTTCTATCCAAGGTTGGGCGGCCACCTCCCGAAAAAATCGTTGCTACGCCTCTGGTATTTTAATACGCTGTTTTCCAGGAAAACGCGCAATTCTTTACTCTTATTCACAATCACACTAATGTGGAGGTTTGTGACGTAACGCGACAGTCATGAATGTGTCTTTCTTTATCATTCGGACTGCACTTGAGACAGCTGTTACTTCTCAAACCCCACCCGTCTCTTACGAGAAGCGCTGTTCATTAATGCAGTGTGCATTCTCAATGTCACCTGCTGTTCCGAGAAAGTCATCCTGCTTGAAAACCATGAACCAGCTGACGAAGTACATTGGGAAGCACAAGTATCGCCCTGCGAATTGCCCATGAGCATTTTAATGAATTTCCTCTTCCATCTTACGTGTTTTTAAGGAATGGATTGGCACATATGCAGAGATTGTCACCAGCTTGTTTGGTGTTTTGTTTCAATTCTTGAGGCTCTCATTGCGTAAAACAAACACGGTGATGGGCAATTTGCGTGGTAATATCTTTAGCTTTGTCCACCGTCTTGGATCACTTGCATTATGCGAAAGGGCGTCAGGTATTTAGGGACGGTTCACCAAGTTCTGACACCAGAGCCTGCTTTCCCATCGTAACTTAGGCTCTGCTTCATGTGTATTACGATCGGCACCGGATGTACACTCTCCTTTACACAGGGCCACCCGTTTGACCTTTATATGGCCATAGCATTGCAATTACCAAAGCATAAAAAATGCACAGTGTATAAATCATTAGCCATAATGCTTTTCCTCAATGCAAGCTGTATTGTAGGCCTCTTGATCACACATATATTCCCTATGTTATTATCAGGGTGGTATTTGAAAGGAGGTGGGACATTGCTCAAAGTGAGCAAAGCATTTCCCCAGTTGTCTCAGTGTAACCATGTTAAACCGTTGGAGCCATAGGCGCCGACTCCATGGGGTTTGGGGGGGACTCGAGCCCCCCCCCAATGTTAACGATGTGGGGGCAGAGCCCCCCAAATAATTTTACTTAAGAGGATCTAATGTATTATTTTGCTTCTCTTGTAAAGTTTACTCTGAATTGTGTCGCATGAACTTAACTTTAAATACACATTTGAAATGTTCGAGAATATAGACCATCAACTTTGGGGGGCTATGACCAGAGACAGCAAAACACATTACTTATTACTGTAATTGTGAGTATTGTTAAATTTTTTGCTAATAAGAGTTTCAAAAGACGATGTGCATGAACTAGGAGAATGGATGGGACGTTCGGGCTACAAATGGCTCTCACATGACATTCAGAACGAGATCATTGATAGGCTATATTAGGGAGATATGTTTTGCGCTCCGTGGTAGCAGATATTAAAAGTCTGGAATATTTTGCTATTATGTTTGACGAAAATTGTGACATATCCATCCGTGGACAATTAATATTCTGCATTCGAACTGTGAATAAAAATTTTGATATTTTTAAGGAATTCATGGGCTTTTATGAGATTCCGAAGACTGAGGCCAAAAGTTAAAAAGGGAGAGAGTGAGTCATTCATTAATTTATTTCAGTGATCAGAGCACCCCCCCCCCCCCAACAATTTTCACAAGTCGATGCCCCTGATTGGAGCATACCCTAGTTAACTTCAATATTCAACAAACATACCTCCAGCTAACGTGTTTTACAACAAGCGCTGGGATGGAGTAAACT
Organism: Lepisma saccharinum; assembly: GCF_977018435.1. Classification (NCBI taxonomy): domain Eukaryota; kingdom Metazoa; phylum Arthropoda; class Insecta; order Zygentoma; family Lepismatidae; genus Lepisma; species Lepisma saccharinum. The sequence continues at coordinate 3,061,150 of NC_139244.1, forward strand.
GTATGTATAATTCATACAATATTCCGACCCTTCAAGAGTAGTTTCTGGAATGTCTCTCCCCATGGAAAATATTTGGAATGCCACACTGCCAATAATTAAGCAACATGCTCTCCCTCAATAAGGAAACTCCACCACTCAGACAGAAAGAAACTAGTAGATCCTTATCGATGGGCGTAAACACAGCAGGTTGAAAATATAACCAACCCCAAATTACATTTCCTTGTCCCCTTATTGGAAGTGGGGAAGGGGCGCTGATAGATAGCTTCCAATTTTACTAAAACGGTCAAGTTTTATGTGGCATTGGCACTTGGGAGTGTTTTGGTGGATTAATTTAGGTTGATTTTTGATATGGCTTTTCTGCCACCTTTGACTAATTGCGACGATGAAAATGCGTGTTAATATGGTGAAACCAATGAAAGGACACTCACAAAGAACATCCATGCCCAGGCCGGGAATCAAACCCGGGACACTTGCTTTCATAGCGTCCTGCACTAACCACTCCACCATGGAGGTCGGCAGGAAGAAAAGAGGAAAAGTTAGTTAATAATCTGCAAGAAACCTGAATTACAACAAATTAAAAATAGATCTACAGTATATTTCGAGCTTCTTGTCCAATGACTGAATATCGGTAACGCACAACCGTTTATTCATGAATAAAATGCTGTTCGAATTCTGTTACGAATAAAAATCACTTATTTGATTACTTCGGGTAGCACTTTCAATATTGGTTTAGTTTCTCACTTTACACATATTGGCAACAGCTGGGGAGATATTTGAGCAGATGGCAGCATTAATCCAGACGAAAGTAGCGATGGGAATCTACTCAATGACTATGAGTCACCAAACTGGAAGGCGCCTTGCCTTGTAGGCCTTGACACTCACACGATTGTCGCCGACTTGTCCCGAACAAAAAGTGTCCTGCATTCCGTATTTGAACAGGGATAGATAAAAACTAGAGCCCGCATTTGGCCCTACATACACTTTTTACATTCCAGTGAACTGTTTTGTAGTCTTCCAGTGCAGAAGCACGATTCAAGTTATTAAAACATCATATACAATTTTTATTGGTAGAGTGTAATGAATAATTATTACCATGCAAATTGTCCATCACCACATTTATTCTGTTTTATCCTACAAGAGCTTCGAGAATTAAAAACAAAATGCCCACTAGGCTGCAGACAACATATGCATCAACATACGTACGTACAAATCCATTCTTAAAAACACGTAGGATGCAACAGAAGCATCAATGAAAATAGTCATGGACAGTTTATCAAGCAATACTTATGCATCACACCGTACTTATCTAAAATTAAGGCTGAACCGATACTGATGCTTGAAAATTGTAACAATTAAAAGTTCTTCATAATATTTAATGTTGTTGGGCGAGTATTCCACTCGGATTACAGGGTTACTACGATTTTTTGATTATAGAATTCCCTCACATTTCCAGGTTTTCCGGTTCAAAAATGATTTTTTTCCACAGACATGTTTATCATCATGATTTTTGCTTTTGAAACTTGTTCTTTCAATATATAATCCATTAATTATTATGAATATTCACTTCATAACTTTTTTTTAGCAAATTTCATTCTACACACACAAGAACACATGTAAATTCGAAAAGTAAAATGTAAAATTACAATCGGCATCAAATGTATTGGGTGCTACAATCACGTGCATCTAGCCTTCAGATCTCCACAATATAAAAACAACAGGAAAAGTTCATAAACCATACACATTTTCTATTCGCGATTAAAATTATCAGATATGCTATCTGGTGAGATTTTCAGGAACCACTCCACGTAGGACACTTCGCTGCGCTTCGCCGTGTTGAAGCCGTTCAAAGCACGGAGAACATGCGAAAAAGTAGCGTATACTGTTCAGCTTTTTGCTCTAAATCGTCTTGTGGTTCAGGACAAGGGAAATGCTTACATGTGTTTTCCACCCCCGAGTAATCAACAAAATGAAATGTTTAAATAAATCAGGGAAAACAGAACTGATTGACAAGATTGGCATAACTGAATCTTTCGGAAAGATTATTTAATTGCCATGAAAGTAAGTTTTAAATTGTTCTTTATGAATATAACATTTTTTTCGAAAACAATGTATTATGTATGTAATTTAATTTGGAACAGGTGCAAGTCGATTAAGTGCGAAGATGAAAATAGTTTAAGAATTAATTAATGTCCGTAATCATAAAGGTAAGTCAGAAAAACATAATTTACATGCAAATGTTGCAGTTTCATTCAGTAAGTCAATTTTCAGTGAAGACTGAAGATAGCCTCAATGAAATTGTTGTTATCGTTATTATTATTATCATTATCCGGTGTTGTTATTAAACCAGCCTGCCTCTTTGGGGAAATCCTGCCCAAGCTTTGCAATACAGGTGAACTGCTTTATTTTCAAATCATTTCTGAGAGCCCCAGATAGGCAGCAGTTACAACAGAGATGCAGCAGTGCAGATGAAACAGCACTGCTTTGAAGAACCAGTGCGCGTGCATTAGTTTCGTCTGCGTTTTCCGTGTTATTTTTTATTATCATAATTAAATGATTCGCTCTCAGCACAGCTTCACCTTCGTTATAGTTCCTGGAATTCACATCTCATTAGCAATATTTAAATATAACGCGTAATTTAAACGTTTCTTCCATACCAGCAATGACAACAAGCTGAATTACGTACTACTACTGAATGTAAACAAAGATCTATCCTACGTAGAGCGGCCATATTGGAAGCGACGCTAGCGCTCAGGTGGTAATTTTAATCGCGAATAGTGTCGTAGAAAATGCTGCTTTCTTGCTTGCATTTATAAGTACACAGCATTTGGAGAAATTTTTGTTGCATGTAGGAATTCTATACGAAATGTCAACAAAACTAAGATCTATAAAATAATAGACGATAACCTCATCTTCACCAAACTTTCCGATAATTATGATCATATTGTCAATGTACTTTAGTTATCAATCAGATATCTGGACTGCAAGTTTTACTTTGATATTCTTTCTAATATCTAGCATTATAAAAGTGAAAATTTATTACAGAAATTTGAAGGAACCATAATTTTGCACAAGCTAGAGAATCATAAGAACGAAAGAAACAAGTTTCTAAACTGAACATTTTTAGGAATGGAATCACAAGAACCGAATCCAGAAGTGGAAGTGAACTGCTTGTTCATTTTGCAACTTTCTCTCTTGCAGACTCCAAAATACAAGTAAATTCCAGACGATATGCAAAATTCCCTGACATTTCCCTGTTTTCCAGACGCGTAGCAACTCTGAATTATAAGCATCAAGTTAACAGTTTTGCTTTAAAATATTTTTAAAAAAATTACATCAGAATATAAAAAATATCTGTTAAGTAATCACAAAATTCAGTTATTTTACATAACATTGGTACAAAATCAGTGAAAACTTCGATACATTTAGATAGGGTTCAGTCTTATCTAAAATAGACAGGGGGCATTTAAAAAGAGAAACAAAATAACGTTTCAAGTCTGGTTTGGTATCCTGTTCATGTTTGCTTCTTGTGAAGTTGAGAGAATTTTCGAAATAAAATTTTCGAAATAAAAATTCATGACATGTTGATATACGAAAAAAAAAAAAATATGCGTATGATGCGAACTAATGATCTCCAATGTTGCAGAAATATTAAATTTTGGACCAGAGATTCTGAATTTTACTTTTTCATTGTTTAGAATACAAAGAAGTCAATGCCTTTTATACTTTTGGGGTAGTAATTAGTGACTTGAAATGCGACCTCTACCAACCGATACGGAAAGGGAACTATTCTCGAAATCTCATCCTTTTACCCTGACCTCGGACAATGGCTCGCAAAGCGTCTCTAGCAACATTGCGGAATGCTGATTGCAGATGCTTTTGTGCCAGTTGCTCGCAGTACCCGGTGTCGTGGTTGAGTTGTGGGCGTCGCTGGATTGAGGGCCGCCTCGCGTGTTCCAGTTTCATTACCAACGCTTGAAAACGTCCAGCCTGGAGGGAAGGAACGGCGATTAGCCCCAGGCTACGCTGCAAAACACTCAGCTTTGTTAAAAAACTATCGGGTCATATATCAACGGAAAGAAAACTGCCACTTTCAACAGAGACAAATTTTGCCAACAACCAGTGGCGGTGATCCAAAGTGGAGGAGCGATAATCCGTCCACAAAGAATGCGACCTTAGATGACGAATATCTAATTTATTTAACAGCCTACGTGACAGGAAATTGTGGTATTAGTTTTTATGGAATATAATGTTTTACAACTTAGCAGCATCTAGTATTTAACAGTAATAGAAAGATCCTGAAAGATGGAAGGGAAAATAGAATGCTAGCTAATGTAGTCGTAGAGTTTTCCAAATTAACAGAGGTCACGAAATACACAAGGGAAGTTGCCAGACACAGTACGAGGAATTTTTAGTAACGTGCAAATGTATTTTAGATATACATGATGTAGACTACATCATTGTAATCCAAATGTACTTTCCACTGAACACACGGTCCCGGGTTTGATACACGGTGGTGGCACATAGTTGTTCGGATCACACTTTAAACTGTAGGTCTGCGCCTATCTGCGCAAAAAGTGGAAAAGCAAAAACTCTAAAAATGTAATCCACTGAACACAAAGCAAAATAAAAACAAAGTATACGTGTGATAACTTTGCAATTAAGAAGAATCTGCACCCGATCCCCGTGGCGGATTGTCTAGCACGACGCCACGGGTTCGGGGTTCGAATCCTAAACTGACCTGGGCATGGGAGTTCTTTGTGAGTGTCCTTTCATCAATTGTATCATCACTCATCCTCATCGCCGCGATTAGCTAAACCTGGAAGAAAAGCGACGCTAAATAACGAGAACCAAACAAGAGTCTGCATTTTCTCAGTTACCAATTTATCTTTCCTCGGGTCTAAACCAATCCCACTAGCTTAGTAAACATTTTGCATTTAGCAAATAATGAAGAATACGAAAACTGGACAAACGCCGCTAAGTTCAAAAGAGCTCTGAAAAAATTGTAACCTGTGAAATTCAATTGTTTATAAAATAAGATGTGGTACTTTGATTATCTTGACAAAGTTTAAGTCCACTCCATGTGCTGATAGGCTAATCCTACAGTAGTAAAGTAGGATTCTAACCCGGGAACCCTTTGATTGCAAGGGAACGGCGTTACCACTGCATCATTTGGAAGGCCCTCACAATCTCATGAATACGTCTATATGTACATAAAGAAAATTGTTAAGGACATTATTCACCAAATTCAATATTTTGATTCACAGCGATTAGAAACTGATATTATCTAGCTTTAACATCGTCAATAATGATGATAATACAAACAACGGCAGAGGCGTATATTTGGGGCTATCTAGGCTATCTGCGAAGCCCAGACTCAGGGAATGAAATACAGAAAAAATATCTATCAGAAAATGTGCATAAAAATGTTCATTTCGATAAGAAGATGAACCTGATTTCTTAGAAGTTGGCCCAGCTGGCGGGCAACTCCAAGGGGGTGACGGTAAGCTTGACAGGGCTCCGATCAATGTTGCAAACCAATTTTCCCTACCATGTAATTTCCCCAGGATCGGGGAATTGTGGAGTCAAACCGTCACAGGAGAGAGAACAGGGTTGCATATGGCGGGGAAAAACCCCTCTGAACTTCCTCAACAGTCTGGGTCAATGTTGCAAACCAATTTTTTCCAGCACGTAATCTTCCCAGGAATGGGGAATTTTGAAGCCAAATTATCGCGACCAAAGGGGAAAGTGTCATGTGGCAGGGACAAGAACATCATTGAACGCTTGCAGAGGAGTTGAAAAAGAGGTCGTTGACCTTCAAACAACTAGATACAGTGGGGAGTAGAAAATTGTTGGCTGAGCGGGAATGGTTTACCGAAATGACAAGGACCAGATCGCGTCGAGTCGTGGTGCGTGGAATTTATTTAGAGGTAGTGTGTGAATACAGTAGTGAGTGGATTGTATTTTTGTGAATGATATGTGCTGTGTGTTGTGTAGTGAACTGAAATGAGGGACATAATTAACAAGCTGTCTTTTCGGCTTACGAATTACGATAAGCTCCAAATCGTTGTGGATTTTTCTTGTGTGTACACCTTATGAACAGATAAGCTAATGGGGATCGGACCTACAGTTAAAGTGGTATCTAAACCATCATGCATCGAACCCGGGACCCCTTAGTTTCAAGGCAACGACGTTATTACTGCGCCAACAAGGAGTACCCGAACTTAAAATCGTGAAAATACGTAGGTTGAATTTTTTTTATTCTCGTATATAGGCCAACATAATATTTCACAATATGGGCCTCTCATTTATGCAAATAAGAATGAAATTCTTGAAATCCTTTCCTTACTGACAGTGTACATTTCCATGTTTTATTTATGAGGTATATATTTTTAATCACAGAGTCACATCACTTCAACCCACCACCCCAAATGAGTTAAAGAAACAAAAACACCCCCACCAGCAAATTCGAACAATTAGTATATGGTGCGATAGCCCAGGTTCTTAACCCAGTATACGCCACTGAACAACGGGTAGTTCAGTATATTTGGACAACAGAACCGATTTTATTCGTTACGCATATGGGCACGTGAAATCACCCAATTGAAGGACAGACAATTGTTTCATAGTCTTGATTTGCTTCAATTTTTACTGATAGATGCTTGGTCCAATATGACAAATATGTAATATTAGACTTGTACAACAAATACGTCGAAAGTTACATTTTTTTAAAACAATTGAAGATTTCCAGAAATTGGGTGGACGAACAAACGCACCATGTGACACAAAACATGTCATATCTCGGAAACTATTGGCAGTTTTGTGATGATTTAGGTATTGCTGGAGAGGAGAACAGTCCTAACAGAAAACGACCATTTCCACTCTTACCTACTCAAAGTAGAAAAATCTTTAAATAAAGTAATATTTTGTGATGAAAAATACACTCCACTTCGGGTAATCGTTTGATAGGGAAACAATGAAAATTGTTACACAGCATAATCAATACATGTCTAACATAATATTAAAAAATCAGAAAGGTAATATATTTCACAGTAAAAATATCACGTTTCAGTATAGGGTCTATGAACCAATTTTCCACTGCCATACAGCTGTATTTTTAAAAAATGGCCTCACAAATTATCACCAATATGAGTACACAAAATATTGTTAGAAAATGTTGAATAAGTGGGAGAAGCATTACTATGATGTTCATACACTTTTACTTCATAGAAATGGTATGAGAGACCAGAATTTTTGTCCAAAATGCATATGGGTCAGTCCATACCGAATGTTCCATGACTGGATGCTTGATCACTTTTAAAATTTTCAATATTTTTGTTGTTCTAACCCCTATGCAGGGGTAGTTCAAAGCAGGCATATTTTTCTAAAACTTGGCTTTGTTTTGGCCTTTGCAGACAGTTGCGATAATTATGATAGCTCAGCTAAGAGAAATTATAGAAAGCTGTGGTAAATAACATTGTTTTCAGTACACTTCAAGCATTCTTTTATATTCTGTGCCTTTTGGCAACATCTAATAAAAATGGCTGAAATTTGGACCAAAATTGACGTTCAATTTTGAACAAAAATCAAAGTTAAGATTTCATCTTTAAGTTCAAGCTCTTTGAAAGTGATTGACTTTAATTTTTCAAAACATTTCAGCCTAGGCCGAATGTTCTTTGTAAGTGTGTTCCTTCATCAATTACATCATATCATCTTCATCGTCGCGATTAGACAAACTTGGCAGAAAAACACAAGTAAAACAACCTCCTAATACAATCAGCCTGATAGCATTTCTGATCTTTTCTTTGTTCCAGAACTTCACATGTACCTCATGGCCCTTAAATATATCCTGGGTACAGGCCTGCTTTGCCTAGAAAAAATATCTGCCATTTTCCAAGGTCAGTATACACACACTACAGTACCTACATTATATAGTAATTTATTTCCAGGGGGTGACAAGATTTTTGGCACCCTTGCTTATACCTCTCACCCCTACCGTCTCCCTTGAACCTCCCCATGAAAAACCTTGGTTTTAATGACTGTATATAATAAAATATATTTTTAAAAAAGTAAGGCTAAGTGTTCAAATGTTAAAGGACATGTTTATTGCATGTGTGTATTTATTTAATAACTACACATCATTTATAATCATAATATGATTTTGCAATGTACTTATTATACAGCAGTAACTATACAATCCAATTCATTTTAAAACAAATAGCGGCACTTAATAATAAGAAATAAGGTTTTTGGCATTACTGAAGGGGAACGGACTACTTACTCCCAGGTTGGGCGCTGCTGTTTTTTGTATGGAAAATGTATTTATTTTTATGCTGTTACTAGTAAAATATAGGACAATCGTGTAAAAAAACTGGGAGTCTGGTAGCTATTACACATTTGAACATTTTTTTTTTAATTTGTAAAGGGGGTTTGGCTGTAGATAATTTTATAAGCTGTGGAAAGGTAAATTTACCTCGGTGAAATTGAAATAAATTATAGGGGTTTAACTATAATTCTCTATCTGAAGGGGTGTAAGAATAACTTTAGAGCTAAATGACAATAAATTGGACATTTGTGAAAGAAATTCAGGGGTGTGTGTGTGGATAAATCACTGATAAATTAAGATTTTTGTGGTGTGTTGCCCTCTAACATAAGGGTGTGCACAAATCACCTACTCCAAGCATCCTATAATATATTATTAAACATATTACTGTACTTTATTCGTTTATCTAGAAGAAATATATGGCTAAATCAAAAATTGTTTTCCTGCGTTTCACTTTGCACTAGAAATACAAATTAAACATAATGGAACGCGATTAATAAATCGGATGTTTCATTTATTGATCGATTTGCTTTATTTTACTTCGCTTCTTGTGCCACTTTTGGCTAATTTGCGAAGATGGGGATGGGTGATTGATTGATGTTATGAATGGACACTCGGAAACATCCATGCCTAGGCCACTGATTCGAACCCGGCACCCGTGGCGTCGTAGCCCGATGTGCTAACCACTCCGCCACGGGGCCAAAGGAAGTTTCATCTATGTCTAACGAAGTGTGTGTGTGTGTGTGTGTGTGTGTGTGTGTGTGTGTGTGTGTGTGTGTGTGTGTGTGTGTGTAGAATTGCGTTCAATCCATAACATTACCAAAATAACGGAATCAAGTGACTTAGATACAGGCAATGAACGGAAATTTGGAATACCCTGACAGGTAAAGACTGCTAGGAAAGGGGTTACTGGTTGAAGAACCACAGAAATTCTTGCCCGGTATAGAAAATACACTACATTAGACGATAGGTGAAAGACACGACCTTGGAATTCAACAACACATGGTATCTGTGTGGTGGACATTCTCGTCTTTTCACAGACATACTATGCCACCGTGCGCCAAATATAATATTTTTTTAAAAAACTTGTTGTGAGGTGTGTATTTACTTCTGTGGCTTTTGTTAGTATTCTTTGTACAGCCTACGTATTTCTTGCTAATTAATGTTTTATGTTTACACTATATAATCAAGAGTTAAGAACTTAAACTTATTGAACATGACAATGATTATAAACATGCCCATTACGTTACTTATCGTCGTGAAGTGAAATCTGTACTCCTGACAGGTTACAGACATAAAACCGTGTAGTATTGACCCGGTCATGCTATGTAATCGTCATGCTTATAATGCATGCAAAATACTCGCAAGTACACAAAAGAAACTTTGGTGCATAGCCTTTGCACGTTTTTCTCCCCAAAAGGTTTGTTTCCTTCAATCTTGAAAAGGAAATCGAGGTTCTTATAGGCACATTATTAACGAATTCAATGAATACAGCGTGGCATGTTGGATGGTGAACTTACCGGTACAAGGGACGACACCACAACAGTCCGGTTCTTGCTTTTCTGCCTGCACCGAACAGCGAAAACACACCACTACGACAGAATAACACAAAGGTTCTTCAACACAACACAATGAAAGCGAGCACTGGGAAAACAACTTCGTATGAAAACATAAACGTGGTCGCAATTACACACTTGAATTCGTCTCACTTGTTCTGTACATCACTTATCTCACAGAGTAGTCACACAGAACTGGCTTGCGCGGTGAGAAGTTTTCCCTGCGGCCCCCGTAACTGGACTGCAGGCTCGATCGCGATACTTGACGCATGCGCAGATATTGTCGGGAAACAGTGTTGCCAACTCGGCTTGTTCGACACCAGTTCTTGCTCTTTTACGCACGCTTCTCAAACAGGCACAAGTGAGTCTCATGCTATCTACAATAATAAGAACCTTTATTATTAGGAACAGTGCTCGAAGTGGAAATTGCTAGGTGGGGGGATGTTTGTTTGAAGGGTTCCGCGGCATTCCCTAGCACTGATTAGAAATAATAGGTCTACAAACAACAGAGATAAAAATATGGTGTAACTATATTATTTTTAGTTAGAACCACTACTATAGTTATAAAATAGCTGCTGTGTCTACATAAACAGAAAAATGCAAGATTTATAGGAAATCAAAAGTTGTTCTAGGAAATTTAAAAAGTCTTTAATACACATATTCCAACTGAATGCTTATATTCATGTGCAATATAGAAAAATAAATAACGGTCTATCTATCAACAATCAGTGGATCCAGGGTTTGATCCTAGATGGAGACACATTGAATAGTGGTTCAGATCCCTCTCTAAACTTTAGGTCCAGTTTGGATTAGCTTGTAGACTTCAAAACAAGCTTCATATTACACAAAGATTTTGAAAGAAGTGTCTCGTTTATTTACTTCCTTACTTGCCATTCAGGGGGGCCGGACCCCATCTCATTAAAGGTTCCACGGAGATATGTCTGCGAATAGGGAGGTTTCTATGAATCGTCTTGCAATCGAGATATCCAGAGGTGAAAGAAACCACGAGTTACCTTAACCATGCGTGTGACTCGTTATTATTTATTATCACAATAAATAGAGGAATATAACTTTAATAAAATGCGTATTGTAACAAGCTTGCTTTCAAATATATGCTTTTCTTATTTTTGTTGTTATTATTACAACAATTGACATGGACGCCAGCAGGATTTTTTGCAGGGAGGGGCAAGCAATGCAATTTTCTTCCGGGGAGAAAGAAGTCATATCCCCCCCATAATAGTGATCTCCCCTCAAAAAATACTTCAGTCTGAAATTATCATCTTCCTTCAATGGCCTTTTACTAATTAACAAATTACTGTGACTGAAATTAAATTATGTGTGAAATATATACTTTTTAAGTAGGCATTCATTTTCCAGGAGGGCACGGCCCCCCTTGCCTCCTTCCGGACGTGTAATTGACATGAAAATTGGGTGTGTGCAAACGTGTAGGCAATTGTCTATTGCATTCGTTTGATTGCTCTTGTATTTCGTAAATCTGTTCCTTGAAACTGAATATCAGCACACTTTCAGTTGCGATTTAGCGCTCTTCTACAAACTCGTCCTGGCAACACTGCTGGGAACATGGCGATGCGCCGTACAGCGAAGCAGCGGAAGGATTCGAAAGTAAAGTTCGTTCCTAAGTTTCCCAAGCCGCACTGCAAAGCATTGTATTCAATGTTCCCGATTTCTTTAGTTTCGTGAATTCCGTTCTTGATCTCTTGTAAGATACACCCGTTTCAGGAAAAGTCAAGAGATAATCAAAGACAAAGAGATTTTAATTTTGTTTTAAAAAAAAAAGGTCACAGCGAAACTGTACCGCAAGCAGAGCAATGTTTACCAACTCGTGAAGCATTTGATGCAGAGGTTGCGAAAGTAAACGCACAGTTTATCTGCTAAAAGTGGGCGTGAGGTTATTTGTCCTCTGAACGTATTTCATTTGTGTAAATTTGACTGTTTTTTCCTTCTTCCGTGGAAACTGCGAGTTTGCTTTTTTTAGTAGTTAGGCCTCAAACTCTTCCTTTCAATCTGGCCTTGCTTCCTAGAAAATTTAGCCTGAAAACTAAGTCACAGAATATAAAAAATATTTTGTTTATATCTGGCCTTGCTTCGTAGAGCATTTAGCCATTTTTAATCCTGACAGTTAAGTCACAGAATATAAAAACTCTTTGTTTAAATCTGGCCTCGCTCTCTAGAGCATTTAGCCATCTTTAATCCTGACAACTAAGTCACAGAATATAAAAACTATTTAAATCTGTCCTCGCTTCGTAGACATTTAGCCATATTTAGCTCTGCCAAGATATAAATAAGGAAATGTGGGGAAAATGAACTCAACGGCGTCTAGAATGGCTAATAATAGACAGGTTAAAATCCGTCATAAACTATGTGCATTATATATTAGCAATAAACACATAAAATACCTGCGCTTCTGCCATTTTTATCATGCAAGTATTCTTAATTTAATACTGAAGGAATGTTTTCGTCATTTATTCTTTATCTTATCTTCGTCAGATAACCAGTTTCGATAATGCAGTCGAATAGATTTGGCGGTTAAATGCCTGAAACAAAAAGAGATTAATGATAAGACAATTTGATTGATCAACTTCAATTGTTTGGACAAAACACTGCAGATCGAGAAAGAGACTTCGAATTGTATTCAAATTATCTCATTCACGTGGATACCGCACCATCCTGAACAGAACATAAAACTTTCAAAAGTGCTAAAACTACCGAACAACCTTACATTTCTTAGAGGATTGTCTTACTGTCAGCGTAACCTTAGGAAGAGTTAACTATGCTCTGTCCCAGTAATCTCTAGAGCAAGAGCGGCAGAGAAGGAGGGGGGGGGGTCGAGTGAGCAGAACGAAGCAGTACATGCCACTGCGAACGCTGGTAATCGTAGTCTCGCAGTCTCTTTCCCCCTCCACGCAAACCCATTCCCTCTCACGCGTTCATTGGTGGAGCCGTCTCGCATGCACTTGTTTTCGATCGCTTGTTCCAGAGATAGGCCGGACAGAGTATAGGTTAATTTATCTGTGCGTGTTCAAGGGGTCTTCATTCAAATTACTTTACGCTAGAAAAGTATGGCCTCTCTAATGGTGTAGTGGTAACGACTCGTCTTGTAATCAAGGAATCCCTGATTCGAGGCACATAGTGGTTCGGATCCCAGTTTAAGCTCTAGGTCCAGTCCCTATTAGCCTATCAGTGCATAAAGTGGCAACTAAAAATTGAAGATTGGCACAACCAATTCTATCAAGACTGCAAACCTTGGATGCTTAGTCACAGAGAACTGGATATTTCTCTCAAACGTCGACCCATTTACATGGCGGACATGTCTACTGTTCTTATTGGGCGAACTCTACTCCATTCACTCCAGTTTCGCGAGTGGAAGAATGTTGAGAAATAGTTCGAAGACGAGGCAACTGTTGTTGTCACGCGAAATTATAATTTCCTCGCATTTAAGACGCAGTCCTTTCCGCACGGATCGATGACACGTACTTCCTCAGCTTCGAGTCTCGTGCACCGAGTGGGCAATTAGTGCTCGTGATTAGGTGCATCGTCTGCAGAGGAGAAGCCACGACTGTCGTAAGAGTGATGCGGAGACCGAGGAAGAACAAACAAAACGACAATAAGACTTGCTAGAAAAAAAGTGCGCGTCAAATCTCCTGCATATGACCTTGAACGGCTGAACAGCACCAGCGAATCACAGACGTGTGGCGTTGCCTATTTCCGTGCTCTCCGTGACAAGGCGTTTCACTCAAACACGCTGTCTCTTTTCCGTGTGAGACATGGCACCGCTGCAGTGCGCTGTTATTGGCTATCGCCGTATGCAGGAGATTTGACGCGCACTCTATACAATAATCTCATATAAACACATGGCCATGAAATTAGGCGGGTGGCAGAATTTCGCGCTGTTGGCACGTCGGAGCACAACTCCTTGTGTTCGGAGGTTTTAGAGAATGAAAGATCTCGTTGTGGGGTTGATCTTTGTAATCCACGTGATACAAACTGACAGTATTTGCGCGCAATTCTGCCCAGTCGCCTATTTTCATGGCCGTGATCTTATTTAGACGTTTTAGTTCAGGGGTGTCCAAACTCTTTTTTTATTCAGGACCAACTCGGTACAACGCTCTGTCCCGGGACCCACCTTGAAGGATATTACACTTCATTGGGCCCATGAGCATGCGCGCCGGCAGAATTACTTGTAGCGGTGTGCACCCAGTTTATAATCATATTTTTGTTAACATCGAGTACTTTAAGAAACCCTCTTTTACGCTTGCTTAAACAAATTACCATACTTCATTCTAGAAAAGTAAATATGTAATTTGAATGACTAATTTACTAAAGTCGAACATCTAACTAAACACACATGCCAATTGAAAACTTTCTTTTTCTTGTTTTACTCACCGAACTAATGTGACGGGACTTCCTTCTCGCATAAGCTGTAGGGTTCAATGGTGGTTAACTTAAGTCATAAATTTGAGTGCGCATCAAGTCTATTTCTGTACTTGCTTCTCACTTGAATCAGAAATGAACATCCCTTTCCACAAAATATGATGTGGATAACGGCATGAGCATTATTTGAACAAAAAATAATGCCTGAAAATTGTATGTAAGCTATTATGTATGCCTCATGCGAATGGCGGTCGGAAATATCAAGCGACACCTAAGTCGACATGCATGTGACACACAGAAAATTAAGAAACTCATTGCTGCGACCGAAACGAAAACTACAATTAATCCGATTCCCTCGAGTTAAACCTCAAGAGAGATGGCGGTAAAATGCAATGGTAGAGGGCGAATAATAAAAATGTAGAATTTAGACTACGTAGAACACGAGTTGGTAGTACTTTAAATGTGATAGGTTTTTAAGACACAGTGAATTTCGAGCCCGACTTCGCGAACCACCAAACGAAACGCCCTCTCGCGACCCAGGAGTGGGTCGCTTCCCATAGGTTGAGAAACGATGCTCGAGGGGGCTCGACCAATAAACGCGAGAGAAGGGAAGTGAGTACATGGAGGAGAAAACGCAGCTGTTCCTACCAGCCGTTTGCAGCATCGTGCACTCGCTTTCTCTCCTTATTTACAGTTATGCACGGCTTTGCTCCGCATATTCAAGAGACAGAGTGTACTTCAGGAACTTGCAGCGGGCCATGTAACATTTTTAGTGAACCAAAAATAATGCCTCAAAATTGTAAGCTATAATGTATGATCCTTGAAAGTTTTACATACACCAAAATCTTGAACAAGACCCGACAGTCTCGTTACAGAGGTCTGTCTCGTTCTTTCTCGGCACCATACTTACTTGCAAGAAGTAATATTGGCACTATAATCTTCCTTTCCCCCTTATATTCAACGAGGGGGAGCTATAACACTCACTGAACCTTCCATGGACAGGCCACTGATTATAAAAGTAACTAACATTCCTTCAAATTATGTTTCTTCACGTAACATAAACGCGTGCAAAAAGTTTCAAATCGTGCTAGAGAAGTGGAACATTATCTCCACATCGCTTCGCCTGTAAAGTCGCCAAATCGCAATTCAAAATTAGCATAATGATCGTATTGCATGGAAGTTACGAGTTTCTCGTGACACGAAGCTCAATTCCGCACCTGTAATTCGTACTTTTACGTTAAGGTGGCAGCACCATCTGATTCAATTTCCCCACAAGTGCGGCATCTGACCCTCCTCCTACTTGGATCACACCACAGACATCTAAAACCAGATTGGAAATGACAGTTTCATTACTTGTAGTCACAGAAGGCGGCGAAACTAAGCTGAAACCATATAAATCTCTTTGAAAAGAGATAGCAGTTAGTTGTACATGACAGTGGGCCGTGATTTTGTCAGTCAGCTTCTTACAGTGCAGTCAGAACTACTAAATGTGATAATGTACATTCATCACAAAAAGTTTGGGATATTTGTTATAGTAGGCAATAGGTGATAGGCACGGCCTTGAAATGCAACAAAACATATCTGCCGGCTGGATGTTCTCGTGGTTTCGCCGACGTATGTCTTGTGCCTATCACCTATTGCCTACTATAACAAATATCCCAAAGTTTTTGTGAGGAGTGTATGTGCGGCAATCCCTAACACATTTCGATTTTTGAAATTAAATGGAACGTTGTAATCTTATTCCATCTTGTAAGTCAACAATCTTGTCCATTGGAAAAGAAATCAAGTATTATAGGTACATAATTATGTTAGAAGGTAGAACGTATTTTACTATTGTTAGTTTATTTCAACTTCCTGATTTACTTTTGTTTTGTATTGTCTCCCACCCGTGACACCAAAAAACAATTAATTTATCCTTTAAATGTTCCCCTTCATTCTATCAGAATATTCAAAGGTCAATTACCTTCCCTCATTGTCAACATTTTCTAATACGCAAATTCACAGAAATTCAAATGAATTTCAAGTTAAGAGGCAGTGTTTTACCTGTCCCACCCATGACACAAAATTGTTAACTTGTGGATAAAAAGTACAGGTAAAGTATTTTAAGGGTAGTAATGTTTAATCAACAGTGTTTAGTTTCATAATTCATTGCACAGAAATTTTAAGAAAAATGTTGCTTAACTATCAGTAGAATAGGTACTTTAATATAAAAAATGTAGTCTGGGCGTCTCACTCGTGACATTGCAATGTCGTATGCACAAAAAATGTCATTCTTCTAACTGGTAAAATATCTCGAATTTCTACAACCAATAAAAGCAAATATCTAAACTAAACGAGACCTGGCGTCGATTATAACTGGCCGCGAGAGGTTCTCCTGAAGATTGCGACTTGCAACCCGAGCTGGCAACCACCAGGGAAGATAGCATTTCTTTCGGGGTTCACCACCGATAAGAGGAAATCCTTTGGTGAGAATTTAAAGATGCTGAGAGGGGTCCTTTTCACAAGTTAGAGCCGGCAGAGTGAAGCGACTTGCAACCCAAGCTGGCGAACACCTGGAAAATTGGGGTTTGAGTTGGACTGCGATAACGGAAAATTCTTTCGCGACACAATATGATCTAACCGGGAGGGGGACAAATTTGAAGTTTGACGGACAGGCACCGCGGTTAATTTAGTTTGCACAGCAATTTTCATTAGCATTGTATGTACGTACGTATATTAAAACGGAAACATTCTGATTAACTGGAATTTTTCGGTGTCCGAATTGGAACGTGCCAATGAAAATCAGCAATTACCAAATTAATTTAAAGAATTGGCCCAAGACAAGTTAAAAAGATTCCATTAGATCCAATAGTTGTCAACTAATTTAATCAAAATTATATATTTGTCAACAAGCCTAGACATAAATGAACTAATGCTCTATGATTATGCCATAACTTATTTCTTAATAGGTAAATTTCAAGGGTACACATTAATTAACATATAAAGTTAAATAATCAGAATACATTTACGAGTACAATTGTTGGGTTCGGCGCATCGACATTTACGAACTTACTGGGGCACAGGCTCACAAAGGTTGAGAACCACAACCTAAAGGACTCGCCTGCCATGCACCACCCTTGCGTTTTGGAAATGAAATTCTACCTGCTGCCTTTCGTTCAACACCCCAACGGACATTGTCATTTAATCTTCGGTCAATAATTAACTAATTGACATCGGCTCGAAGGAAAGGATAAGCCTGCTTTGACCTTGAAGCAATTACAATACAAAATTACAGCGACGGCGTTGCCAAAAGTCTAAATTGCAAAAGCACATGGCAAACTGGACGAACAATTATTATAATTATTAAGGGAAAGAGGTGATTATACGACGGGTGAAGTGTGTTTGTGTCTTAGATGCGTGTTCGCATAACAGGTACCGAAGGAAGTTGTAAAGAATTTGTACACGCTACGCACATTAGTATTGTAATAATGATAACGCGACCCGGTAACAAGCAGAATAAATTACGACTTTGCAGGAAAAAAATGTTCAGAGTTGTAACATTAAAATATTTGGTAGGAAACAAGTTTGCGAGAGAGATTTTATGAATGAATTGAAGAAACCGGATCCAAACGTGACAAAAAAGAGAAGGCTTAAGAGCAGGCACGTATTTAGAAATATGTTTCAATCAACATAATTATGTGAAATCAATTAAAATAGTATTAATTAAAATATTCAAATAAATTATTATATTCTAATTACATGAATAGCTAGAAGAACGGAGTAAGAATAGCGATATAACAGCACGTATTCATTATGTAGAAAATTTGTACAAAAAAAAGCCCTGTCAAGGAAATTAATGTCAAATATATAAAGAATTGAATATTTATTGAATATAAAAAAGGATGTTAGATCCAGTTTGGAAAAGTAAAGTTCCTGGTGACATTTTATGAATGTTACGTTGTAGGTAGTAATAAATCTAGCGTAAATATTCTGTGATATAGTCATTCAAAGTCATATGATGACAATATAATCTTTGCCTTCCAATTAGTTTGGCGAAAATAAATAACTCGATTAAACAACAAGTATATCTTCATTATTTAATTTTAGTTAATTTATCATTTCATTATTTAACTTTGTACTTAGTAAGTCTCCCGTAAATACGTTCTTGGTTAATTAAGAGTAAATTCAAGGAACGAAAGCTCTTTTACGTTATTCGACGTTCACAAAGATATGCACACTGCCAATTCGTTTCTTTATACATGTCCAAGGTGAAGTTCGACCGAAATTATTCAATTGCTTTTAAGAATAATTTTCTCTTAATTCGAATGAAACAATAGGCGAATTGTACATCACCATTTTCATAGTCTGTTTTCCATAATGCGATATCATGAATTGAAACAAAAACTTCACTGAGCACAACTTTTGAAAAACGTTGGGAGGGTTGAACTCTGGTATTTGTTTCATAATTTTATGCAATGATATACGTTACAAGTAGGTTGAGGATTTGACATAAATTATTTCTTGTTCCTTGCCAGAAAATGTAGGCTTATACGTTTAAAAACAGTTTCAGGCTATTTCTGAGAGGAATGCATGAACTTTATACTGACTGTTGTTGCCTACTTGCACTCAAATGCCTATTTATAAGACAACTGCTTTCTTAGATCCTAATCCTGTTAAATGATGAAAAAGCTGTCGATGTTCATAACGTTTTGTCCCTATTTTATACTTTTCGGTGCACTGACAAGTATCATATCGGAAATGTAACATAATAACAGTCAGAATTAAAGTCGTGAGAATTCTTTAAATGTATAATGATGAAACATCTTCTTAAGGAAACAGGAATTTATTTATAAAATAAAATATATAAAGAGGTAAATTATTGGATGCACTCGAGCCCCACAGGCCCATAAAAAATGACGGTAGTTTATAAACAGAGGACATCTCCTTAATTTCATTCCTTAAAACAACAGAGGATAATAAGAGTAAAAAGGTTAAAGTAGCGGTGGACAATTTGCCTGCAATTACATTTGCCGATAGCTCTACTGTAAATGACACTCGAAATTTCTCCTGAACGTTATTATGGTGAGCGAAGATTATTTCACGAAGGCTACAGCCCATCCTCACCCCCGCCCCCCCCCCTTCCCGGTGCCGACGCCTTTGTCGTTGACCTGTCTCAACTTTCTTGCTTTCGATGTTATCTTGAAATCTATAATAATTTCTTGCGTTAAGTAAGTTTATTGTCTATCACAGATGTCTAGACAACAGACAAACGATGTGAAGATTCACCTGGATGATAGTGTAGAACAGTTCTGAGTACGTGTATTGTTTTAGAATTTGGAATATCTGTGGGATTTTTCAAAATGAGAGAAATTTTCGACAAAATCTTTGCCGAGGCAAACTACAATTAAAGTCCAGCAGCATCGCATTTATTTTGTATTGTGTCTCAAATGGAAAAGAAACGTTGAAATGTCCACAGTTAGGTACAACAACAAAGGAACAGTCGTGAAGGTTTCCGACACCTTTTGAACTGTGGCTTTCAATGGGGTCGTTACAGCCCTTTCGAATATGTGACAAAACAAAATATGTGAATTATTATTTTACGTCGCCTTTCTGGCATTTTTAAAAATAATAATTAGATGGAACTGACGTTATATCCATGCCGGGTCTTGAACCTGGAACCTTCGTGGTCGTGAGTTGGCTGCCCAACGCTCTCTCCCACCGAAATGGCAATTTTGCACTGACTTTACGCTAACTTATTGATATTGCAGGGAAAATGTACTTTAAAAAGTCAAAGAATCAAAGAAATAGTCCCTTTGAAACGCAATGTTAAAATCGATGGCAAAAAACTCATCTTCGAAAGCGAGATTTTATTACATTATAGGCTCTCGAAGATGACACGTGCGTCATGCAGCGATATCATCAAACTACTCTGTTACAATTTGCACAGTCCTGCCACCTATCTTCAACCTTAACAAATAAACCGAGTTTTACGGAGAAGATGTTTCCCCATTCCTCCGCAGAGATGGCGCGAACATCAACGGCTTTCGTCTGCGTCACACGAGGAGGTTCCCTTTTTACTCACCAGATGTCCTGACAGTACAGCAGAATTGCCAGAAAAAATCCTCAACACGTCGTTCAACATTTTACATTAACATTATCAACCTAGTGCAAGTAAAAGTATTAACTTTAGTTTCAGTACTATTAATCACGTCTTTCTCACTCTGGTGTAATAAGTTAGAGAACATGAACCCTAACGTACAGGAGCACCATTATTGATTTTGTTCTGGCACTACTGGAATTTACTAGCAGAAAGCCATATTTGTTTTCATCTGACATCTGCGTGACGATTAAATGTCAAAGTGAGCTTCTTTAATCTGTGATACTTTTTTTCCCTCCCTGAATACTTAAGACTGCAACATTCCCGTGTTGAAATGGAGAAAAAGGACAGAATTCTCGTATTGATTTTGTTTGAGTGCTTGTCGTGCTGTTTCGCGGAAAGTGGCGAAGTCAGGAATTCGGCACAGGTGTCTAACCTACCAGCAGTGTCGAAGAGGTTTGATTTTCCGTCATGTAGCTCCAATTTCGACATCAGTGAGAATACTATAATAAGAACACAAGACTCTAAAGCGATGGGTGCCGAGTTCCTCAATGAAAGGGAAGTGAATTCACGGGAGGATTGTCTAAAATGGTGCTGCGATACGAATAAATGTGATGTTATTGTTTTTGAAGAAAAGGTAGGTTTTTGTTTATAAGTCGGGAGTCGTGTTATTTTCAATGGTGTAATCCTATTTGCGAACACTTGCTACATGAACACGAATAACACACTATACTACCTGGAAATATTGAGTCCTAATTCGGAACACATTTTTTTCTACTTTGAAACCTACAATTTTATCTCACACTTTCTGAGTGCTTTTAACGATTTTTTAAAAGAGACAGACTTAAGATTGGTCAGTGACTTATGGAGGTCTAAATGTTAAGTTCAGATTGAAAGACGTCAATTAAAACAGAAAATTCGACGTGATTAAAGTCATCATCGAAGTATATGCAATTTAATACTGAAATGCGACCTTTTTTAATACGATTATATTCTGAGCTATTCTTCACTGAGCAGAGCTCCGTCAATTATTAATACAATTATTAACTTCGTCTGTTATAATAACAACTTAGTCAAGTTTCAAAACACATGTCACTGCTCTTTAAAATTTAACTCTAATACTTGTTAGTGTTACTCGCTTTCTCCTCGGAAAGGGTGAAATGACCTTGGGAGGGATTTCAAAAGCAGACCATGATTGGTCAATCAGATTGGTTACGGTTGTTGTTAGTCAAACTACCTGTCACCCTTGGTCACTGATTTGTTTTGATTGATTTGGTTTATTTTACTTCGCTTTTCTGCCACTTTTGGCTAATCGTGAAGATGAGGATGATTGATATGAAATAGATGAAGGAACACTCACAAAGAACACCCATGTCCAGAATGCGATTCGAACCCAGGACCTCTGGCGTCGTAGCGCGTCCTGGAGGTCGGTATATTCGTTTTTTTTTTGTTTTTTTTTTTAAATAAAGGTGTTTTAGTTGCATGTGTTCGCAATTAGGATCACTTAGGCATTGTTCGCAATTAAGATACAATCGTTTCCAGTACGCTGTACAAAAGTTATCGAACTCGTTTCGGGTCCAATTTATGCTCACACAGGACGTATGCATAGTAGTATTCGAACAGCTGAAATGTGTCCCAAACAAGAGTCGAACCCGTGACTGTGCTACAATAATTTGTAGCAGTGGCGTAGGTAGGCCACTGGGTGGCTATCAAAAGATTTTGGTGGCCCACATCTTCAGGGGAGAAAAATGCATTTGGATATTCACATTATAATAACGTGATTTATTTTACTTCGCTTTTCTGCCACTTTTGGCTAATCGTGAAGATGATGAAGAGTGATGATATAATTAAATTGATGAAGGAACACTCACAAAGAACGGCTATGCCCAGGGCAGGATTCGAACCCGGGACCCCTATCGTGCTAGCTCGCCCATATATATCGTCTTTTCCAGATACCACCTCTACAGTATATATGATTGCAGTGGCGTGTACAGGATTTTCGAAGGGGGGGGGGGTTACGTTTACTTCTTTTTAGTAGTCAGCCCTCAGTTTTCCTGCCTTTGAAGTTCTTTCTTTTTCCTCTTTAGAAATACTGGGCCAAAACAGGGGTTATACCAGACCAAACTCCCCCCCCCCCAGTCACGCCACTGGCTGTATTATTGATATTTTTGCACTTAAGCATGGCGAAATAACCTTTGTTCATTATTTCACTTGCGACAAAAATACATTATGTTTAAGTTTAACTGGATTCCCCCTTTTCAGAGCCCTGGGAGCTGTTACCTGTTCAACTGCGGCTCGTCGGACGACTTCAAGTGTAAGTTCACCATGCACCGCAACTACACGAGCGCCGTCCTCAGCATGAGGAACCAGGCGGTGGACCTGGGACCCAGCAAGCACGAGGAAGAGCTCACCAGGTTGAGGTGAGTCTCAGTACAAGGTTCTCTTCAGTTCACAGTATTAGGGGTGGTACTAAAGACTAGCATGTTGAGACGAGATTGAGACAAGGGTTACCTTACTTTCCGAAAGTCTTATCCAGCTGCATCTCCATCGGTGAGGCTCTGTCTAACCGTAAAATAGTTTAGCCTAGATTAATAAGTATCGGAATCATTTAGAGGTAGAATCATGCACACAAACACATGGGGAGAGAAGGGAGGAGATTGATTGATAGTAAAAATTTGCATTTTTGTTGTCTTACGTCGCTTTTCTCCAACTTTTGACTAATCGCGGCGATGATGAGTGATGATTAGATTAAATTGATGAAGGGACCCTCAAGAAAAAACACCCATGCCCAGGCTGGGATTCGAACTTGGGAACTTTGGTGGAAAAAGAATTAAAGCCAACAAAGAGAAAACGGGAAAAGTGGGATCACTTTGCCTCCACCGGGTATCGAACCCGGGATCCCTGGATTGCAAAGCGACGGCGTTACCATAAATGAAATTGGAGAGAAAGAAATACATATATATAGTGAAATAATTGAAAAAAAATAGTGAAATAGAAAAATAGAACGAGGGAAAGACAAAGGGCAAAAGAATTCCATACGAAAATCCTAGACATGTCCTGGGTTCGATACCCGGTGGAGGCACAAGTGTTTCGGATCCCACTTTAAACTGTAGGTCCAGTCCCGATTAGCCTTACTGTGCATAAAGTGGACTTAAAACACGAACTCGACAACAACTCAACTCCTAGACGTGCCACTGCTGACCACATTTGAATGAATTTAACTTTGTTGCTTATAGATTAGCCATTTTGGAAATAACTGTACGATTATATTCCAGGTTACCTGATTCAGGACAGTATATCCGCAGCACCATCGCACCTCCCGTGGCCACGAGTGTTGCCCCACCACAGCCTCCAAAGGAGACCATTTTCCAGCCATCCGTGATTGCAACAACAGCCCCAAGTAAGTGGCATGATCAGTTTATTTGTATTGCACTACTTCTAGCATAGTAGAATCCATGTTTTATGCCTCGATTTGAGTTGTACAACATGCTATTCAAATGTCCACAGACGTTTCCACGTTTTGTCATTCTTGATATTATCAAAAATCTGTGTAAACTACGTATATTTTTTGATTTTAGGGAGCGAAACTCTCCAACAGTGTTGCAGTACCACTTCTACAAACTTGCAACAAAATCTTTGCAATGCAGAACACATATTTAGGAAGGAAAAATGGGTCAAACAAGGACATGTCCTTGAGTAATGGTTTTATATTGAATTTGAGAGGAGCCCGTCAACGCATTTCAATATAGCGACCTTTAATCCTATCGTAACAAAACTTCAGATAATTTACTTGGCATATGTCCTTGGGATATCAGTGTGTTGCTATTGTAAACGATTCAATTACATGCTATTAATTGACGATATAACGCAAGAAAAGGAGTGTTCGTTGTTTGCTAAGGCATGGTTTCAAATAAATTTAGAATTCACTTTCTTCTTTCCAGTTTATATTTTTTATGTTTATTTTGCATGTTATTTGGTCATGATTGGCTTTTCTGTTTTTATAGGCCTACATTTTTTTAAACTTTATATATTCTAAAACACTGTCATGAAGAGAAATTAAAATATCTGTTTACATCAGCCGAGATCTTAAATTAAAATTTTGCTTATTTGAAATTTATTGACGCAAATCTGTTAGAGAAGGGGGATTTAAAATATAAACAATGTATGTTTTGGAAAAGTCGCATTTAACACATTTAGCATTATTCTGCTGTTATTATTTGTTACTAATTTCTTACATCTTATATATGTACATAAAACAGTTCTTCTAACCTGAGATAACTTTAACAGTAACAGGTTTAAAGCCTGCAATGTGCTAGGTTTTTGCACATAGTTCGTTAAGATGAAACCTGAACATTTCAAAAAGCATGTACTAGTGTACTGGAGACTAAAATTTCGGATCAAATTAGTCAATTTTTAACACTTCTAACCATAATTTGATGTGATACAAACACTAACATCTTACTAACACGAGTACCTGAAAAGCAGTCAATTAGACAGGCATATTCATCTTTTTCAACAGTTTTCATATTCGTATGCAGTGGGATGGAAATGAAGACTTCGGATTTTGTAGAAGCAATTACTTGATGTATTGCAGCCAGAAGTAAAGGGTATTATGGAGTTTATATTCTGATCGTACTGATCAATTAATCAGCAGCACAACTATTTAGGATCAGAATTTGACATCAATGAAACCAAATGCTATAGCATCCAGCTACTGGAAGAAATAATTTGAGAGAGAGTGTGCTACACTTAAAAAATAGTGAACATAACCTAAATTATTTATTGTGGCATATTGTACTTCCATAAAAAGTGGAACTCAGCATGTCAACTTTTTAAATTTTTTGTTGGTTAATTTGATTTATGAACTTAGTTTTGCTTCTTATATGTAATACACATTGCTTTCACTGTGTAACTACTTTCAACTGACTTATTGTTATTACAAGAACATTTGTTTTCGTTATAATTCCAGCTATGTATTTGTAAATCAGAAATGATAAGGATTGCAGATATAACAATTACTAAAACATCACAACTTAACAGCATTCAAAAGAAAGATTATATCGAGTTAAATTTACACTTAGGTTGAAATAAACGTCAGTAGATTCGATTCAATTAAATTACAGTGTTTCGGCTACTGTTATAACTGCAATTCAGATCATTTCTGATTTCCAAATAAATGAAGAATGTATTCCCGTACTTGTAATAACAATTAAGTTAGTATAAAAGTGTACTGAGATTTCTTTTGCATTAATTTATGTTGCCATCAATTATATGTAATCTTCTATGTAAGTTGTTGTATTTATGTAATCTGGTTGTTTTCAATTTATTTGTACAATTTTTTACGTTTGTTATTTTTTTATAATGATTTGTTGTAAGAGTTTGCCAGGCGTTTTTAATGTGTAAAATAAGATATGAATATTTAAATTGCATTCATTACTGTTATGCCTTACTTCACTTTCTACCATTAGCACCTTAATCGGCCTTCTATCCAAGGAAGTTCTAAAAGTTGTTGGTTTCTAAACAGTGGTTGCTTGATAGCTAAGGTTAAAGTGACTTAATTAATAAGTATTTGCTAATTGCTCTTTTTTTTAACGCCTCTCTCTTCCCCGTTTCAAAATAATAGCATGTTTAGTTGACACCAGTCAAACACTTTCCCCTGCCTTTATATTCTGTGAAAGTGGTTTACCATAAGAGAGCATACAATTTAAAATGAGATGTAGAAATGGACACTGAGGCAGCGTTGCCAACACCTGAACAAAATTGTTGCCAAAGCAGGGTGAAAATAGTTGCGAAATAAATGGTCACTTCATTTTGAAAAATGCAATTTTGAAAGTGGCAACAGGACTCATACATAATACAATGTGAGTGATTTAAGATGACGAGACTCTTGACTTGCAAAAATCCGTAAATGACTTTAAGTAACAAAAACTCAAAATTCAATGATAGTTACGTTGTTATTATTTTAAAAATTACAATGGAAATTATACTGACATACACTTATCTAGAAATAGATTTCGGGGGGTTCAAACTAAATCGAATATCTTTGAATAACAAAAAAGAATGTTATGATCAGTTCATGAAGAATTTAATTCCTGATTAATATTTGATGCATATTATTAAAAGTAGTAGTGTGCATAAATTGTCTCAGGCAGGTCCGTAGCCAGAATTTTATTTCGGGGGGGGGGTGCTCATCCCTTAAAAGTGAAGGTTAGATGAATTCCTCAGTATATTACAACTTATTACACAATATGTTTAATCCTGCTAAGGATTTCGGTGGGGGGAGGGGTTAGTCCGCCGACTCCCCCCCCCCCTGGCTACGTACCTGCCCAGTATAATCCTTGTCTTCCAATGAGTTCAGAGGATATAAATAACCCTCGATATACAACAAATGTTAAAGTATGTTTTCATTATTTAATTTTAATAGTACTTGGTAAGTCTTGGAACGGGGGGGGGGGGTCCGGAACCCCTAAATACGACCTTTAATACTGATAATGATAACAATTTAGGTTAACTCAAAGATGTTTTGCTTCGTCCCGTGGTAGAACAAATCAATCGACACCAATGATTGTCTCACCTCAATATTTTAAAGCTAGCCATACCCATTGTTAAAAACAGTACTAAGTCTTGAAGGTTGGCAACTGTGGAGTAGCTATTTACTTCTCAAATGAAAGAGAAACTCTCCGCCATGTCGGTGACTCTGCAGACCTGTTGCGAGGGGAATTGAGCATGATTTATGCATCCCGAAATGCTGTGGGTGTGCCGTGTGGGAGTTAAGGAGCCGGAATTAGCAAAGGCCTGTTTCGACAAACACGCTCCTGTTCCCTGCATGATCCTTGCCTGCACGCCTTGGCTCAGAGAGAAATCCTTTGTCAGCAAGAGATGCATCTAACGTGGGAGCAGGCAGGTAGGCACGTCGATAGGCTGATCGCAGTTATTTATCCACACGACCCTTAACACCCCCTAAAATGTTTCACGAAGGCCCAATTTCATGGACGTCCGCAGGATTTTTTCCATGGAGAGCCGAGCATGGTATTTCTTTCCCAGGGAGGGGGGCAAACGAGACACTTCCCCTCATTTTTTTTATTTAGTTTATTTTACTTCGCGTTTTGTGCCTCTTGGCTAATTTGCGAAGATGGGGATGAGTGATGAAATTGATGAATGGACATTCACAAACAACCAAGCCCGAGCGGGATTCGAACCCGGGACCCATGGCGTCGCATAACCACTCGGTTTTCCATCATAATAGTGCTTCCCCTTCAAAAAAAACACTTCTTCAGATTGAAGCTATCATGTTCCTGCAACATCCTTCCAATAATTAACATAAATTACTGTGACTGAAATGAAATATGCGTGTGTAATATAAGTTTATGGAAACATCCATTTTCCATGGGGAGACATGACCCCCTTCCCCCCCTTCCGGACGCCTATGCCCAATTTATGATCATTTTGCTCAAAAGTTACCCTTGCACCCCTAAACTTGGACTTACACCCCCCAAAAGGAAAATTCTGGATAAAATGTTATAATTTTATCCGGATATGGATAATTTCGGGTATCGGATATTCCGGTTATCCGACATCCAGATTATCCGAATGTTTGCATTATCGTTTATCCTTTTTACTGGCTTTCGCATATTCTTTTATTTGTCTTGTCCGTGCTTCTACTGTACGGATTCACAAACTGCACATTCCGCCCTAACAAAAAAACGTAAAAGAGATACAGTTTAGATCATAACATTCTCAGTTTTAGGTCCCGATCCTTTATTTGACAATTGTTTCCTTAATTTCAGACACCATTCTTACCCGAAAAATAAAGAGTGACATGAATACATAGATTATCTGAATACATCTATATCATGAATAAACCGTATGAATAAACCCCGCGACATGTTAAGTTTGCAGCAGGTTTAATGTATCAATCCACACGAGAACGTTGCTAAGAATCTTCCGTTCCAGTCTTGCCTCAACCGCAGAGACGTTCATATCGTAGACAGTGAGAAAATCGACAGTATTGCAGCGGAACTATTTTCTGCGCGCACGTTTCTGTCTATACATGCTAAAAGGTGATGCAAATTTAACCTGTCGCGGGGCTTAGTCTGATATCCGAATTATCCGTTGCATGAGAAACAGATATCGGATAATTTTAAAGCCGGATAACGGTTATCCTTATTTCGCGGTCTTCCGTAGTTTCTGAACAACAATAAAATGAAAGGACAGAGTGAAATTTTGCATCATCTGGAACACACGATAATGGGAACGAACCCGTGTAGCTGTGAGAGCGAATGGTCCTTTTTTGTAATGCAATTTACCGGCAAGAAAATTCCATAAAAACTCGCGCGACAGGACTCGAGGAGAAGTGATATCTGGTGTCAAAGGTCAGGGGAGAGCGGCTGCCCTCGTTTCCCTTCTCACGCAGGGACTTTCGAAAGCGCCCATCGCACTTCGGTCGAGAAACGATTCATTCACGCCTCCGCCCAGACACGATCGGCGTGGGCCTCTCTCTCCATTTTGGTGGCAGCGTACCTCTTTGAACATTTATAGCCCCGTGAGTAGAAACCAGCCATGGACGCTCGTAGGATTTTTTTTTTTTTGTATGAGGTGTATGGATTGATCGATTGATTTGCTTTATTTTACATCGCTTCTTGTGCCACTTTTGGCTAATTTCCGAAGATGGGGATGAGTGATGACATGATGAAATTAATGAATGGACACTCAGAAGCCCCCCACCAAAAAATTCCGGGGGGAGAGTTTTTATTAAAACAAACAAAAGGTAAGCAATTACTTTTAATTTAAAATATACTGTATTAAGAATAATATCGAATACATACACAAATTAGTGTAGTTGTGAGTGTTCAATGCTTTTTCTCTCTCAAGAAATCATTAACAAATCTACATCAATACGCACAATAAAAGTAAAACAGGAATGCAAAACAATAATAACTATGAAATCTAATTGATTTATATTAACATAAAGCACAAACTAAATAAAAACTTACACATAATAAAACCACTTCAACTATTTCATTATTTATTAACATCCTTAATCAGTTACTAAAGGAAGTTTGTGCTACATTATAATATCTGATATACGTACATAAAAGTAACAAATTTATTTCTTTGTGTTTAATTAATAATACTATTTTTAATTACTAATCTAATTTAGTAATTTATTTTTACTTTTATTAACATTATAAATATGTATATCGTATAATTTATATGTGGGGAGAGGGGTTTGTAAATTAAGATCTTTCCCCCCACCAGTCTTAAATGATTTCGCACCCTGCCCTGGCGTCTAAGCGCGATGTTCTAACCACTCCGCCACGAGCGCCGGCTGAGGTGTATGGAAACCCGTGAGGCGTGCATATGGATCATTGCAAAATACAATTTTTTTTGAATTATTGTTTTAAGTCCACTTTATGCGCGGATAGGCTAACCGGGACTGGATCTAGTCTAAAATGGGTCTATGGCACTGTGCAATGTGTCTCCACCGGGTATCGAACCCGGAACCCTTGATTACAAGGAAACGACATTACCACTACGTGTTGCCACAATATGAGGGCACAATTTCCCTTTGCAAGGGGCAAAATTTCCCTTTTTGGACCCATTTTTCCCTTCACCTAAGCAAATCATACAATAATACTAAGTATTATTAGTGGTAGTAACAGTAGCTGTAATTATTATTATTATTAGTGGTGGTGGAAGCAGTAGTAGTAGTAGTATTTCCGTTGCTCCATGTCCGTGTGAATAAAAAAATGTTAACTTTTTCACATGTCACTTTCATCGCTTCCTGACCAGATGTCCCAGGCTTGGATCCTGGTCAGGAATCCATTTAATCGTTAATCCTCATCGTTACTATTATCCGAAGGTGCAGAAAAGCGATGCACTTAACAGAAATATAAATAGATGCAGGCTATTTTCAAGGGAGCATAAAAAAAGAACAGAAAAAATGAAAATGTGAATATGAAAGTGGAACTTAGCATTAACTGTAATAATCTAGTCAGATGCCTTAAAATTTCCCTGAAATTGTGGTATTTTTAATCGAAATTCCCTTTTGGTTAAAAATTCGGTCCGAATTTCCCTGCAAAAGGGAAATTTCCCTTCATGTGGCAACACTACATCGGGGAGGTAAAAAAAGGTTTTCTAGATTGATTGATTGAATCAATATTGTTGGATGCGTCGGCACGTGTGGCCGTTTTGCACCCTTCAATGTATACAGGGAACTGCCCCTTATCTAAGATCCTCAAGAGGGTATAAAAGGACCTGCACAACACAAACGCAACACATTAAAATTAAGAATAAACCAAGAGCTTCCTCACAGGTAGTGGAAGAGACCAGCTCTCCTCCAAAAACTAAAAACGTTTGTTAAAACACTCCTGTCATCGCCAAACAGGGATGACAAACAGCTGGGAATATTAAAAGTTAGACTGCTAAGCCCCGCGACAGGTTACGTTTGCAGCAACTTTTAGCATGTAACAGTTGGGCTGAAAAGTTCGTAGGCTGACTCATAGATGGCGTTACTAGAATTAAATCCATGTGATTTTTACTTAGTACTAACCTTCAAAAGATACGTGTATAAATTTCACAACTGCCGGATAATTAGTTCGTGAGATATAGCATTGTGGGTGATGCAGCTTTTGTTATTGTGAAAAAATGGATAAAAAAGAATTTCGTGTGTTAATAAAGCATTGCTTTTTGGCGAAAAAAATACTGTTGAAGCCAAGGCTTCTTCGGACTCTGCACCAGGAAAATCAACCGTTGAGAAGTGTGTTGCTAAATTTAAACGAGGCGAAATGAGCAACGAAGACGATGGACGCAGTGGACGCCCCAAAGAGGCTATTACCGACGAAAACATCAAAAAAGTCCACAAAATAATTTTAAATGATCGTAAAGTGAAGTTGATCGAGATAGCTGAGACTTTAAAAATATCAAAGGAACGTGTTGGACATATTGTGCATGAATATTTGAACATGCGAAAGCTGTGTGCAAAATGTATGCCGCACGTGCTCACAATCGATCAAAGCAACAACGTTTTGATGATTCGGAGCAATGTTTAGCGATATTCAACCGTAATAAACACAAATTTTTCCGTCGATATATTACAATGGATGAAACATGGCTCCATAACTACACTCCAGAGTCCAATCGACAGTCAGCCGAGTGGACTGCACGTGATGAACCGAATCCAAAGCGTGGAAAGACGCAACAGTCGGCTGGCAAGGTTATGGCATCAGTATTCTGGGATGCGCATGGTATTATATTCATCGATTACCTAAAAAAGGGCCAGACCATCAACAGCGATTATTACATAGCATTGTTGGAGCGTTTAAAGGATGAAATCACGAAAAAACGGCCCCATTTGAAGAAGAAAAAAGTGCTGTTTCATCAAGACAATGCACCGTGTCACAAATCAATGATAACGATGGCAAAACTATATGAATTAGACTACGAATTGCTTCCCCATCCACCATATTCTCCAGATCTGGCCCCCTGTGACTTTTTCCTGTTTGCAGACCTTAAAAGAATGCTCGCTGGAAAGAAATTTAGCACTGATGAAGAGGTAATCGCCGAAACTGAGTCCTATTTTGAGGCTAAAGAGAAATCGTACTATAAAAATGGCATCGAAAAATTGTATGACCGCTATAATCGTTGTATCGCCCTCAAAGGCAACTATATTGAATAATAAAATCGAATTTTGTCAAAAAAATATTTTTTACTATGTTAACCTACGAACTTTTCAGCCCAACTGTTATAGACAGAAACGTGCGCGCAGAAAATAGTTCCGCTGCAATACTGTCGATTTTCTCACTGTCTACGATATGAACATCTCTGCGGTTGAGGCAAGACTGGCACGGAAGATTCTTAGAACCGTTCTCGTGTGGATTAATATATTAAACCTGCTGCAAACTTAACATGTCGCGGGGCTTAGAAAGAAATGGCACGCAAAAAGAACAAGCGAGATAAGAAATTAGGGAGAAAAGAAGAAGCATAGGAGATAGACACAGAGAGAGAGAGGGGGGAAGAAAATGATTCAGGAAGATTGGAGGAATAGAGAGAAGAAAACAAAGATAGGAAAATAAAGAGAGAAGAGACGGAGCGAGAGAGAGAGAGGTGAAAGGTAGATAGAGGGAGTGAGTGAGACAGATTTTTAACTCCACTTTATGCACACGCTAAGTGGGACTGGACCTACAGTTTAAAAATGGGATCCACATCACTATGTGCCTCCACCGGGTATCGAACTCTGGATTCCATGATTACAAGCCGTTGGGGAATCCCTGTAGGTCATAACAGAGACAGTACAATTAAGTAAAATATGTAATCAATACAAGAAGAAAACTATACGTATTCTCGATATCTATTACAACTAACAGCCCTGTGCAAGGCATAAGTGGACAGTTCGAATGGGAGGGGAGCCAAAGGCACTCTAGCCAAAGGCACCGCGATCCGTTCCCACGTTCTCGACCGCTGGACGTGATTTCAATCGGTCGTGCAGTTCGGGCATTTCTGCCTCGGAGGCTCCGGCTAAGTGATTTTTCCACGTTTTTCTCTGGTTCCGAAATCATTCGGCAGATGGCGTGGGAATCGGCGACATCTTGGTTCGCTGGTCGACGGCACGACATGCAAAGCGATTTGAACCGCAGAAGTGGGGTAATCTTTTTTTTCTTCCTTTAAAATCTCTCGCGATTGAAGGACGATGGCCGATTCCCTGTCAGACTGGCAAGTCGTACAGATCCCGAGCAGGGGCGTACGCGGGATAATTTAAGGGGGCTGGAATTGTGAAAGATAGTACATAACTGCATTTTGGGGGAGCGGGTACAGTATAAAATATTTCGTAATAACCATTTTTAAGCTACGTTTTCAAAGTTGTTCAAAGACAAAAATTGTAATTGGGGGCGGGGTTTGCATTTACCACTGTCATGGGCGTCGGCAGGGGGGGTCGAACTGGTCGGTGGACCCCCCCCCTGGAAATTGACATCGTTCATTTAAAGATGCAAGATATCCGAAAGTTTGTTACTCTTATTGTTTTCTTGTTGTTAAGAACAGAAATAAAGTTCATTTATTTAGTATTCGAACAGAATAATCAAAGTAAAAATGCAATGGATCGAAAACATTGTGTGGAAAATACAGGAAGAAGGTCGTATTCTACCATTTCATCCAAAGTTTCACAGTTTTCAAAATTCTAATAATTACAGTTGAAGGTCAGAGGTAACACAACACACTATATACTAAAAAATCTCCCTAACATTTAAAGCCTTTTCTTGAACGAGACGTTCAAAAGTTGATATCAAAATGCATTTCAGATACTAACTGCATAAAATGCAAAAGAAATAATGGAAAATAGTTCTGCTGGTATTCACTCGTTTGGTGGATCGAGTATCCCCATTTATATAATTATTATTATTATTTCGAATAAAATTTATTTTTGTTATTATTGTATAATAACAATTATAACCGTGGTAATAAAGCTTGTTATTTTTCTACTATTAATCTTTTATCATTTGCCCGACCCCCCTGCAAAAATTTCTGGCGACGGCCATGACCACTATGGATTTATCATATTTACTGCTTCCATTGGAAAATGCTTTCTCAAAATTTTGAGAGGGTTTCATCAAATTCCCACTCGCTGTGTACGCCAGTGATCCCGAGAGCAAATTATTTTACCCTGAAAATAACTAAGTAGGCCTACAGCACTGGTAAGAACATAGCCACCAGCTCTTTTATAGAGGTGACGACAGATCAACAGTGGACACCTTACAATGGAAGATTAAATCAGTGAATGAGAGGATAATTTCAGGACGGTGTAATGGTTTAAGTATAGCACCAAAATTGCCATAAATCAAAGGGGTGTCATGAAAATTGAACGAATGAATGTCATTACGACACAACCGTATCTCTCTCCTTTTATTTTTGCCAGGGATTGTATCGAGACTAGAAGGATCACCTACTGTCGGATTAGTTTGGACTCCAATTAAAAATTAACCAGTAGACCAACGTAAAAACGAGTTACGTCAACATTCAGCTCATTCAATTCTGCGTTAATCTATGCTAACCAATTTGTTTTCGAGTTTGCCTTCTATTTTTTATCGCCACGAGAACAAAAAAGTACTTCTTTTTTCGAGTTTTGCAAACGATCGCTCCCCTTGAAATTCTATAAATAAAATACGAGTGGTCCGATCGCGATGAAATTTTACTATGGTGCAGCCAAAAAGATTTCAGATTCTAAAATTTGTCAAATAACAGTTCTCGTCAATTTTGCGAAACAATGTTTTCTTGGTATTTGGTAGCCCTATAAATACAATATTGGTCTCGTTTTGAAGCTCTTTGCATCTGTTTTTAATATCCATTGTCAATTCACATTGAGAAACGGGGTTTATACAGGTTTCATTCAACGAAGTAAAGGTGTACGTGCTATATGCCACACCGCACACAGCCATGTCCGTTGAACCCTGGAAACTGCGAGTCAGTGCGTAATTTTTAACCCGACAGTAGTCTCGATATATAGAAGGTCGTCTCGGTATCATCTCTACTTTTTATTATCGAATATAATTTTGGCAACTAGGTTCTCATCTTTGTCGCGTTAGTCGCCACCAAATGATGACTAAAGGTTACATACTAGTCCTAAAATAGTGCATAACAGTAGCGCCAAATGGTGCCTAAAGGTCATCCACTTGTCCCTGGAGGTTAAGTCCAAATTCGAATCCTGCTGCCCAGGCAGACACAACTCCCAGAAACCTTCGTGATACGTAGGTCTGGGGCAACCGTGGAGCCAAACGCAAGGTTTCCCTCAAAAGCAAAAGAAACGAACGACTCCCTCACGCGCGATGCGTGTCAGTGAAACGACGCGCTGCACGCACGCTCGCTTCGGGCGCCCCTCGATTCCATGAATTGGTCGACTGACCGAACGAACTTGGGAGTTTCGTTCACCCGACCAGCAGACGCACGAGAGTTACTCGCATGGAGGGGCCTGGAGGAAGACCTTCCAGAAAAAACCCTGGAATTTGCAGCTGAGCGATTCTCTGGACGATTCCAGAAGTCTGAAAGGTCAGCTTGAGTGGAGCGCTCGCGCCAGACGGACACAAAAGGTAAAATAAAAAAATGTTTTCTAAGAACGAAATGTCTGTCTTCACCAGTGTCTTTGTACACAGAGAAGTAAATTGACATTGATAGAGACTTTTTAAAAAATATGCCGATTTCTACAATTGACATCCTATTCGGAAAATCACCCGTACAGCTTTTCTGTTTGGCTTCCCGTCATGGCGATATGAGCCTTGTAATCAAGGGGTCGCTGGTTCCATATCCGGTGGAGACACACAATGGTTCGGATCATCCCTTAAACTGTAGGTCCAGTCCTGATTTGCCTGTCTATGCATTAAGTGGACTTAAATCAACACACAAACTCGAGGTTATGAATCTTTGTAAAAACGATCCTGAATATATAGGCATTATTGCAGAAAAAAATTGCCATTAAGGCGTTGACTTCGCAGTTACCAGAAACAATTTTTTTAACAATCAGGGAGATATCAGTTTCGTAACAGAAAAGCTTTACTTTTGGTAGTAAGTAAAGTAACGGTTTTACATTCGGAAGCAAAGTAACTGCAACAGCAACACGTTACTTTTTGCCTAACTTACCCAACTACGCCAATCAGTCGCGCGATGAAGTGATTTTGATTACATTACGATTTGTGAAAGCTTCCAATGAGACCAGACGAGATTCTCGAGCGGTAGGTCCATACTCTTTTTCCTGGCCACTCGACCGGCCATGGGAATCCTCAGTGGGTCATGATTTCGAAACGCTGCTTTGCGAAACGGCCGGCGTAGGGGGTGGAGTGTATCTCCGTCCTTCGAACCTTATTTCTTCCGACACTTTCACAGCGACCAGGCGGTCATTACCAATTTCGTTTATCCCGCGAAAGTACAGGTTCTTCGTTGCAAGGCTACGCTGGCTTTTTTCTTCCTCGTTGTTCTCTCGTACGAAAATTACTGGTGAGCCTTCGTCCATCCCAGTCGGAAGTACTCCATTGACCTTCACTACAAACAAGCATGCTATTTATTTAATGAATTCTTGAATATGTTATGCGTTATACGTATTCGATCATATTGATTGATTGGTTTGGTTTATTTTACTTCACCTTTCTGCCATTTATGGTTAATCGCGACGATGAGGGATGATATGATGAAATTGATGAAGGGACACTCACAAAGAACGCTTAGGCCAGGATTCGAAACCGGGACTCCTAGCGTCGTTGCGCGCTGTGCTAACCACCATGTCCGTAGCGAGAGGTAAGCAAGATGGCTCAAGCCTAGGGCGCAATTCAAAGCCTTTTTTTTTATATATATATGTGTAAGAAGAAATTTACACTTGGCAGAGGTACATTGTGGCAACACACTGATGGAATTTTCTGTTTCCCAAAATAGTGGTGTGATTTGTGAGAGATTTGGTTTATTTTACTTCGCGTATTTACAAACCCGATAGTGCTGCAGAACCAGAGGTACATAAAGCTTTCTTATTGGCTGTGTGCACCGGAAGTGTTTATGTTCCGTGTCCATTGTTCCTTGTTTCTTCGTATGGAAAAATAAAACTCATGATTATATAGTAATAAAGTTTGTAATCAGATTGTCGAATTTATGTTAAAAAATATACGTTTATATAATAAATATAATGTTTAAAATGATGTACATTGAACATACATAATTTTCTCAATTGTCATTGGTAGTTACAATGTTTGCACTGATGTGACTTTAAATAGAAAAATCATTCACTTCAAGATGAGTTCTGATTTCTGTCTTCTAAAACATTGATTTAAATAATTGTGCTAAAATATCAACCTTAGTATAAATCGGTTTCTTATCTTGTTGGAATGGATATTTGAAATCTGCACTGAAGGAAATCTACCTTGAAGGAACGCTGCATTAACTTCCGGAATGGCAGCCAATCAGAAGCCAAATATCGCTTGAGGTTCTGCAGTACTACAGGATTTGTAAATACGCGCCCGGGATTCGAAAATGGGACTCCTGCGGCAGTAGCACGCTGTGCTAACCATTCCGCCACAGAGGTCGGCGTATTCGATCACGTTGTATTGTTGCAAGAGTACTGATACATCAAATACAAGCGTAGTGGTAACGTCGTCGCCGTGTAATCAAAGGTCCCCGGGTTCGATTCCCTGTGGAAGCACTATACACAGTGGCTCATATTTCACTTTAAACTGTAGGCACATTCCCGATTAGCCTACCTGTGCATAAAGTGGACAAATTGATTGATTGATTTGGTGTTTTATGTCCAGTTTATGC
Organism: Lepisma saccharinum; assembly: GCF_977018435.1. Lineage (NCBI taxonomy): Eukaryota > Metazoa > Arthropoda > Insecta > Zygentoma > Lepismatidae > Lepisma > Lepisma saccharinum. The sequence goes on from NC_139244.1 coordinate 3,098,777, forward strand.
ACAGTAAGGTTAACTGGGACCGGACCTATAGTTTAAAGTGGGGTCCGAACCACTATGTGCCTCAACTGGGTATCGAACCCAGGACCCCTTGATTATAAGGCGACGACGCTACCACCGCGCCGTCGGGGAGGCCGTAAAGTGGACAAACAATGAACCTTGCCTGCGTACATAAATCCAATTAAATAATGACAAGAAACTTACAGTTCTTCGATTTTTTCCACCTGTGGCTTCGATTTCATTAATGTCGATTTCACCAAGCACTAATAGTTTTTATTTCTTCTTTTCTTCTTCTTCTTCCCCCACCAAAACGACAGCAGCGCCACGCGATTATAACGGGATGGGCGAAGGTCATCATCGCGTATCAGAACGGAATGTCTTCCGCTTGAATCAAGGTGCACACAGATAGGCCAGGTTCAGGAGCAAGCTGTTTCCCAATTTCGCCACCAGGGTGCTCGCCCGTTGTCAAGAACCGTTTCTCTAATGAACCGTCTGAACATCATAATCCCTTCGATCGTGACAGGTCTGTTATTTTACCTTGTAGACAATGGCATGAAATTGGGCACCGTGTTTTATTTTACCTGCTTCTTTCCTTATTTTATTTCTTTAAAGGGCTGCATCGTATCTCCGGGGCGTCAATAAAGATTTTCTGGACTAAATTCTTCGGAATTTTAGAAAAACGTGACCCAAAGATTCGAAGAAGACGCGTCAACATGCAACAAAATGTGTTCGTTACCCATTACAGGACAATAATGGCTTTCCTCTTTTCCGAACTGCATGTTTCTTTATTTTGAAATCTCAAACTCTCCTTTTATCTATTTTTCGATATAAAAAAAGTCAAAATAGCCAAAAAAATGGCAGAAAAGCGACGCTAAATAACAATTAATTGAAACGAAAAGTGTAAGAACTTCCTAATTATAATTTGATTGAATTAGGTTATTTTACGTCGCTTTTATGCCACTTTTGGCTAATCGCGTCGATGAGGATGAGTGATAATTAGGTTTCGGATAGTTATGCACTAAAAAACCTTTAAATATGCATGCAAATATGCTTTTAAATGATCAAAATATGCATTTAAAACTTTAAAAATTTACAACAAACTCAGAAAATTTAGCCATAGCTTGTAACTAATTATTATTAATTCCACTGTTTACACAAGTAAAAAAAAATATGGTTTGGCTTACCATATTGACAATTGACCATATTTTACATATGGTTTTTGTATATGTATCTTTATCATAAGTCCACTAACTGTTTCTGGCTTCACTGAACGTCACGATTAGCAGAAGGTGGAATTTCATCAGCTGTCTCTCATTCTACTCAGCATGAAAGGTTACTATTGCACTTAATAACTACGTATTGTTTCAGATGCTCAAAAGTAAACTTATGCCTGTTATCCACGAAAATACTTTTATACTCTGAAAAGGAAAACACTCTCTCCACATCACAAGAAACAATAGGCGCATTTTCAGCAAATCGGAAACGTGCAGTTCACTTGGAATACCGTCCACATTTTGTATCCCTTCACGAATAGAGCAAATATCCTTTAGGAACTTGTAGCCAGAATTCTTCGCGAACACATACTGAATCATGTTTCTGAATTGCTCCAAAGGAAAGGAAACTACAAATTTTCAGACAGAAACAGCAGAATATGCATTTGTAAGAAAAATCGGTAAAAGATGCAATATATCCTGAAGACACTGAAAATATGCATTTGCATATGCTATATGCAAAATGCATAACTATACGAAGCCTAGTGATAATATGATGATGAGACCCTCTCTAAAAGAACATCCATTCCCAGGCTGGGATTCGAACCCGGTAACCAATTTATTAGTTTAATTAATAGTAAAATACTGGAGGTAAAGCAAGTTTTTGTAAATCTAATGTCTAGTAGAAAGGAAATCAATTAAGTGAGATATACAAGTATTGCTCGGCAAATTGTCCAGGGCTACTTTCTTTAATTTTTGTGTTGTATCTTAAGTGTCTTTGAGGAACAGAGGTTGCCAACAGATTGTTTTGCATCTTGTTTAAATTCTTGAAACTCTCATTGCGTAAAACAAAGAGCATGAACATGGTGATGTATAATTTGCTTGGAAAAACTTAAGCTCCAACTGTGCACGCACAAGAGTTATACACCCTAACCAATTAACATAACAATGAAATGTTTGTGACACGTCCTCATTAAAGTATTCACAAAGGCCTAATTGGTGCTGAATGTGCCTTTACGTACCCCTCAATTTGTTCGAATTCCCACCTGATTGATTGTGTTGGTGTTTTAAGTCCACTTTATGCACAGTGAGGCTAATAGGGAATGGACCTATAGTTTAAAGTGGGGTCCGAACCACTATGTGTCTCGACCGACGACGGGGCGAACAACCACCTACCGTACATCGAAATCCCAGGATAAACCCTGCAATAATTGTTTTTGTGTGTGAAAGACAGGGAATTTTACTATCAGGAAAGGGAAATTTTTGAACAAGACAGGGAAATTTCCCTCTAAGTTAGTGGATTGCCTAGTTTTTGCCCGCGAGAAGTCGAGAAAGTTGGGCCGCTGGGTTTCACCTGTCAGTCGGGCTGCCTATCTGTTCATTCTGACGGATGCCACCGAGATAGCCGAACATTACGCCCTGCCCTCACTAAGCCCTTACTTTTCAGCTTTTTATTGCCTGGCGGAAGCAATTATTTCGATAATTACTCTTGCTTTCACGTGCTCTAAATGCCTTCTTGTAAGATCCACCTCGTCTGATACCTGCTAGTGGCATGATCTATACCGTATAGCCACTTCTCTCGAGGAGGAAACAAAAAAAAATCCAGTAAAGTTTGGTAGGATTTTGGACTACAGACATTAACATATTTCAGCAATGATTTGAAATTTGCTTTTTCCTTCTTCCTTTATTTATTTTTTTCTATAACGAGTGTTATCGGAAAAGAGAAACGATGAAATAGTACGAAATTAGATTTTCTTCCCTTTTTTCAGAGGAAAACTTTATTTCCTTTCATAACTTATTTTGTATCTTACGATATGATACCTAATAATTTGCATTGTGATACATAATACTTTCTTATTCTTGTCCTTCTGGGCCTCCCCGATGGCGCAGTGGTAGCGTCGTCGCCTTGTAATCAATGGGTCCCGGGTTCGATACCCGTGGTGGAGGCACAAGTGTTTCGGATCCCACTTTAAACTGTAGGTCCAGTCCCGAGTAGCCTTACTGTGCATAAAGTGGACTTAAAACACTAAATAAATAAATCAATTTATGTAATCTATATTGTGCAAAGGGGAAACCCCAAAATTTCGCCTCTCCCCACTATTTGGCTAATTGATTTGGTTTATTTTACTTCGCTTGTCCACAACTTTTGGCTAATTCGATGAAGGGACACTTACAAAAGACACCCATGCCCACACCGGGATTCGAATCCGCGACGCCTAGCGTCATGGCGCGCTGTGATAATCACGCTACGAATATCGGCTCTTTTTTTGGCTAATAATACTAATGTATTCAAGGAAACTCTCAGTGCATGTCTGTCTTGAATTTGATATACAAGAGACACTTATCTGTTGGCTTCAAGGAGTTGCCCAAAATTTCTACGACGCATAAATCCCTTTTATGGGTACCTCGGAGGATTTGGGTGTTCACGCCCCAGGAAAATAATTTCCTAAATTAGTAGAATTAGTGTAATTTCGCGTTGAAAAACAACATTGCATCCCACTTTCAATTATGTGATAACTTGCATTTGAACCGCACACATTTAGAACTTAGATTTACACAAGGATATCTTGCTTGTGGGTGAGATAGAAAATATTTTTTACCTTAGGGAAATCACCGTTTATTCTCCCGTATCCGGTAGATATATTTCAGCCTTACCTAAAAAGAGAAAAATAGAACTTATGAATTCAAATATTGAAAATGTTGTGATGAAGTTTTAATGAAGAGCATAAAATAAATAATTACGTTTGGCTCCAATTGTACAGTCACGGACAATTCTGGGTTGTGATGATACCTTTACTTTCAACAGAATCGTTACAACCCAGAACTGTCCGTGACTGTACATTATGATACGTTCATACATATTTTTCTACATATCTATGTATATTTCTGAAATACTTCTTCTTCTCTTCCATTCCCTTATGCCGTTAAGCGTTGCGTACCTCGTTCTGTCCATCTCATCCACTCCGTCCGGTCTCGACTCATTCTTCTCATTTCGTTCTTAGTTTTTCCATATTTTAATCCTATCTTTTCTATTCTATCTTCCCATGTATTTCTTGGCCTGCCTCTTCCTACTCTACCCTCAACCTTCATCTCCATCACTTGCTTCGCTTTCCTATCTACATTCATTCTATTTACATGTCCATACCACTTCAACAAATTATTATTATTTATTGTTACACAAAAACATAAATTGCAAACAATTTTCTTTTGCCGAATTCTTTGCACACATTTTTTGAATAAAATTCGTTTATGCAATCTTCTCAACGGAAACCAAAACCGTTATTACATAAAGGAAACAAAATGAATGTGAAACTACCAAATGTTTATAAATGTTCGAAGTTTGCAATTTTTTTCCAAATTTTTCAAACAAAAAATTCTTCTTTTTCAACACGGAATCCAAATATGTAAAACGAATTGGGGTGTTCCATTTGAAATTTCACATTTACCCCCTACCCCCCCCCCCCTTCGGCATTGACTTACACCCTCAAAAGTATCAAACTTTTATTCTGTGCAATTTTTCAATTGGATGCATTCTGCATGCGATATTCCATACTATCATTATAAATGGACCACCCGTATATCGTAAGTATATCAATTTTCATTTTTTTTCGCCAATTCATCATTCATACTCGTCAGGATCAACCTAGAGGCGTACAAAACCAATGCTAAATACCTAAGAGCATCAGCGCCGCCATGCATAGGAAAAGATGGTCGGAAATCCGGCATGTATTGAAAAAAGTCGTGCGTACCGTACGACACGAAGCGCTTTAAATGTGTGTCGCGTCTTCACGAACCCCTCTCACCGTGTTTCGGCAACGAGGAAGTCCTTTTTGTCCCTGTTCGAGGCGGTCCATCGCAGCATCCGAGGCCGGGATGAATCTCCGGCGGCGCGAGAGCCTCAGCCTCCCCCCTCCCCCCGACGGCTCCTCCGTCAAGGTCACGTCCCGAAGGTAGCTCCTCCCCTGCACGGTACCTGGCTCCGAGGTCGATGCCCTGCGCTGTGATCACCCAAGGAAAAAAAAAAACTTCTGGTGTAACAGACTTCCCCGGGAAGCAACATCTCATTCTAAGCAGCGTTATCCACTTCTCTCCCTTACAAACAATAGTGCTTTATCCACACATCTCCAACACCCTCCCTAGAAATTTTCATAGGCTTAACTTATGGTCATTTTGGCTAAATTTACCCATACGTAGGGTGACCAATGGCCATGAATTTACGGGACATTTCCAACTTTCGGCCATGAATTTACGGCAGATGTGGTTGCGACAAATTTTGCGCATTTTTAGTGGCACGGCACCACTCCAGCAATTGTTTATGGAATGGATAGAGAATTAATGTACATTTTGTATAATATACAGTTCACAAGAGAGAATAAATGTTTACAAATTTGCATGTTTCTTAGTCGTAACCCATGTGTATTTGTCTACTGCCGCTGCAGAACTAAGCACCAATCAACTACTGCAAAGATATGACGTCACTTCCGCCCGCCAAAGGTTAAACGTGCAAGATCTTGCGATCGACTTGAAGTTTTGTTGAAATTTCACGATCATGGTTGTGAATATACGGGAGAAATAGAATGTCAATACGGAAGCCGGGAGGATAAAAAAAATAGCTCTAATACGGGAGAATTGTTCAGCCTTCCCTTACGGAAGGCTTTGGGAGTGGGGGGAAGGGGGTAAAACCGATCCGTCGAACCCCCCCCCCCTATGGAAATTGGCAATGTTCATTTCAAATTACAAAAAAAGCAGAACCCTTATTTATTTATTTTTTGTTCATAAATGAACCAAGTTCATTCAGTTAATATTCGAACAGAGTTACATACGAAAAATGAGTGTAAAACACAGCAACTACATTTCCATAACTATTCCACATTTAATCCAAAGAATAAATGGTTCCACAGTTTTCAAATTTCAAAACTTAGTTGTATCTGAGACACCACACAACAAACTTCATGAACGAGGTGTGAAAACGTTAATAACGAACTAGAATAACCATGCAACAACTGAATTAAATGTAAAAATAAATAAATAAAAAAAACAGTTGCGTTGGATATTCACTCATCTGGTAAATCGACTACAAACGTCTCCAAAACCATATCATGATGGAATAAAATGTGTATTCTTATTAGTTTATAACAATTATAATTTTATAATAATAACAAGCATGATATTCGCGACGATGAGAATGAACGAGGAACAGATGCACACAGTGATACATCCATGCCTTGACCAGGGATCGAACCTGGAGCCTCTGACGATGGCCATTCAGCCACGGAGTCAGGCCTAAATATGTCATTGTCAACGACTTCATTTCTTCACTATTCAACGCTATTTCACCCCCCCCCCCATTAGTCTTCGTAAATTGTAGAGGGTGCGATGTACCCTAGCAACAAATCATAATTTCAGAAAAGTTTTAGCCTAGCAACAAATCATAATTTCAGAAAAGTTTTGGCCTAGCAACAAATCATAATTTCAGAAAAGTTTTAGCCTAGCAACAAATCATAATTTCAGAAAAGTTTTAGCCTAGCAACAAATCATAATTTCAGAAAAGTTTTAGCCTAGCAACAAATCATAATTTCAGAAAAGTTTTAGCCTAGCAACAAATCACAATTTCAGAAAAATTTTAGCCTAGCAACAAATCGCAATTTCAGAAAAGTTTTAGCGTAGCAACAAATCATAATTTCAGATAAGTTTTAGCCTAGCAAGAAATCGCAATTTCAGAAAAGTTTTAGCGTAGCAACAAATCATAATTTCAGATAAGTTTTAGCCTAGCAACAAATCACAATTTCAGGAAAGTTTTAGCCTAGCAACAAATCATAATTTCAGAAAAGTTTTAGCCTAGCAACAAATCATAATTTCAGAAAAAAGTTTCAGCCTAGCAAGAAATCATTATTTCAGAAAAGTTTTAGCCTAGCAACAAATCATAATTTCAGAAAGAAGTTTCAGCCTAGCAACAAATCATAATTTCAGAAAAAGTTTCAGCCTAGCAACAAATAATTTCAGAAAAGTTTTAGCCTAGCAACAAATCATAATTTCAGAAAAGTTTTAGCCTAGCAACAAATCACAATTTCAGAAAAGTTTTAGCCTAGCAACAAATCATAATTTCAGAAAAGTTTCAAATATCGTACATTACTTCGTGACATTAGAGAATTTGACCTTGAAAGGGGAACGCTTTCTCCACGGAAGAAAATCACGAGATTCTTTTTAATCCTATTTTTCATCCTCATTTACAAAAGACTTGAAGACTCGACAACTTGTTTCACAGGTCTCAGACACACGTTCACAAACTTAACATGAAGAATGACTTGGACAATATTATGAAGCAAAACTTCCACATCACAGCATATAACCGTTTGTGCGACTGGAAACCAGAACGAAAAAAACACGTTTTGTCTCGTCTCGCCTCGAGACAACTTCGTATACGCACAGACCTATCAGATACTAATTTCTTGCCGTAAAAACTAACATAACTGGTCGAGATTGTTGCAGAATCATTGAGCAGTGAAGTACACTAGACTCGTAATGCATCAAGCCAAGGTTGACGTATTTTTGATGAATCAACTGACACAGTTAAACGCGTAAAATTGTTGAATACGAAACCCTGCTATGGATCATTCCTAAAATATGGACATGGCCACGTATATACAGATATGATATAATGGATGGGTTTCAACTTAGCTGCTCAAGGCTAGTACAATTTTAATAGTTATAATTTAATTATCACTATTTATTTATTATTAATAAACACTTTCGAAATATAACCAATATAATGTTCTCTGTAAACAATTTGTATATAAATATTGGCTTGATGTACACCCATCGGCACTAAAAATGGGACACCTACATCCTGTAATACTAGCATCCCCGCAAAGCGTTGCGTGTGTTGCCTAACTCTTTAAGTGAATTTCAATAACAAATTTTCAATGACAACTTCTACCAGCGCCGTAAATTTAGGCAACACACGCAACGCTTTGCGGGGTTGCTAGTATTACAGAATGTAGGTGTCCCATTTATATTGCTTGTGACTGTACATTAATTATATTAACCACAACATTATAACTGGTATTTGTAAAACTCCTGCTTGTGTACGTGTGATATTAATATGAGCCTCCCCGGTGGCGTACTGGTCCCATCGTCGCCTTGTAATCAAGAGGTCCCGGGTTCGATACCCGGTGGAGGCACATTGTGGTTCAGATCCCATTTTAAACTGTAGGTCCAGTCCCAATTAGCCTTACTGTGCATAAAGTGGACTTAACACACGAACTCAATCAATTGATATTAATATAACATAGTTTTTTTAAACCAATGTACTGTCTCATACAATTTTGGTACGCTCTTTCTTTGATTAAACAATAGTGCAAAATGGTTACTTAACCAATGGGAAGGTCATATATACGGCCATGAATATGGACAATACAGTAGCACCAACTTGACGTCACTGTGAGGTGTGGAGAAGGGCGGTGGCGCATATCAACACAATGATCTGACAGGGCTGGACTCTCCTCCAGCGCCTCTGGACCATTTCCGGGTTGATTTGGGAGGCGACCGAATCCTCGATGGTCAAAGCTGTCCCACGGCATCGCTTTTCGGGCAATTTTCGTGGAACTGGCACGACGGGACGTGACGAGAGACAACAAGCGACTGGGTAAGAGTTCATTACTTGGCCACTGAAAGATTTGATATCTCCAGGATTCACAAATTGTAATTTTGCCCAGATCTATTTCGCTCACCTTTTCAGATGGCTCTAGAATGCTTTAACTTTGCATGTTAAGCAAATTTACTTTGTCAGTTCAACAGTGGTGAACAAAAGTAACATGTACAAAATAACACCAGTAAAGAATCCGGCTGGAGAAAAACATGAAATGCGTTTTCAGATCTCTCCTGGCAAACAACAACATATACTCAATTGCCTATCATATATTTTTTAAAACATTTCCGAACTTTTCCATGACTTATCACTCTTGAAGTTCATTTCTATGACTTTTCCACGTAATCCAGTATGTCCATGAGTAAGAATTCGATTAAGAGTTACGTTCTGAACGATTAACAGTTATTTTAAAACCTTCTAAAGTAAGAATAGTCAACCGTTACGTCACAACTTTCTAAAGTTTTATCACTATCATATAACGACCATTCATTATTAGTCAAAAGTAACAGTAAACAACGCAAAAATTAGAAAAAAATAATTGTATGCAAAAGTTAAAGTCAATAGCTAAGTGTGCAACTGACAAGAAAATTAATAACAAGTCCATGTTTAGTTACCTATTTTGATGTATTTTTTAATGCTCCTTTCTAAGTACCGAAATTGCCTGTCGATGTTCTAAATCTGCTCCCTAATCACTATTTATCCCGCGATTAGCCTAGAGGCAGAAAAGTGACGTCAAACGAAATAAATAGAAGATATACGAAACCATGGCCGTGTCGCTGTGACTGTAGGATTACGAGAGCTTCGCCCTCTTCGTTTCGGAATGCAAGCGAGTTGCGTCCAGTGGCCGTAGTTCACGAAAGTAATTACAGTGTGCGGTGGAGCTTAATTCGATGTCAAGAGGCAGCAAAGAATGAAATGAACAGTCACGCCGACTGGCAACCGGTTGGATTACAACACAACGCTCTCTTCGTTATTAAACCGCGTACAAGCAACCGCCTGATCTTCCGCAATGTAATACATTGTATTCTCTTCAATTTTGCAATGTTGCCAGGCCAAGTGTGCGATAATTTCCCTAAGTTAGCTAAAGCCCTAGTTCAATTCCGAAAAGTCACGCAACCCAGACTTTGAACGTACGTAACTTTTGTACAAAAAGCGACAGAGACTAGATCCTTTACATGAACGTTCAGTATGGAGAAAAAGTAACTAACGTGTACAAAAGTTTTTGTGCGAAGTAAAAAGAAACATGAATGAAAGACAGCTATGTAGTCGCTTGCAATAATTTTCGATTTGTATCGATGGTCTGTGTGGGTATTTATCGAAATCGATTTTATCGATTTATGAGGTTATGACATGTTCATAAAAGGTAAGTTTCTTTTTATATTACGATGTGTACTGGGAACATTGGTCGTGTCAAAAAGACGGTACCAGGTGTACCCGACATTTGGCCATGTTATTCAATCACTGTCAAGATGAAATAAAAAAAAGAAGAAATTTATCGTACACAAACCTAACTTATCTATCTTGCATTTGTCTCATTTTGCGTCGCGTTTACGCCATTTTTGGCTAATCGCGACGATGATGATGAAGTGGTGATTACATGGACGCGCTTGGGCTGCCAGAAGCTTCAAACTTAGTTCAAACTCAGTTGCATGACCATTTGCATAACCAACCATAGGTCACTTATCTTTGGACTTTTGATTTGTTTCATTTTTTATTTTGTCAACTGTTTAGTGTGTCACACACAGACAACCATCATCCGAAGGACAAGTGGATAGACTAACCTTACATACGCTTGAGCCAGAGGCAGTTTCCACTACTTCCTTTTCAATACGTTGTTTTCCAAGAGTTTTACTGATTCTTTACTACCCCGTTGGGTTACTGGACGGGTTCGTCGCTGCGTTTTACAACACGTAATGTGGTTGGTAGTACGTCATTTTTCGTACAGTGTTCCTTGCAACACTGGCATGTGCCGTTTCACGACAGGAAGATACGTCACATATGCGATCAAATGCTGTGTTGGGTTGCCAGCATACAGGCGACAAAACTGGTTTTCTTTAAATGTTTGTAGCGCGGAAACGAAACGCTAGTTAGTGTTTTGACGTCCTCTGTGCGTTTCTGTGACCGTGGGCGCCACTAAAATGATACACTGTGTGTGGGGAGGATGAATCTTGTACACGAAACTGTAAGCTAGGTTGTCACATTCGAATGTTCTGCCACTCCTTTCCTGTGCACTGAGATAAGATATCAGAAATTAACCGCTGGAAAAGCTATGCGTTAACATCACGCACAGGATCAGTGCAACCACACAAGCATTAAAAGATAAGTGCCATCCATTAAATAATAATAGATCTGTCCGATACGCTAAGGCACTGTGCGAATTAAGCTTTTTTTTTTTCTTTGAGGGGGAACTCAGTGGAGTATTTGTCATTTTATTTTAGGAGGTAGGTTTTTGGGTATGCAAATTTGTATATGTTACGAGTCAGTAAACTATTGCCTTTCGGTTCTAAGTACATCAGAACATTGGTTCTAAATTTGGTCGTTAAATCGTATGATAACATTTATCTAGAAACACTTGCTATATTTCCCAAACTCATACACAAGAAGAGTTATCAAACTACAGACAACGAAAACTTGACCAGGTTTCTATTGAAAAGTTCAAATTTAACGTCCGTTTAACCTACCTATAAGTTTCTTGTGAACACTTTAACACGTGTAAAATATCAGCACTATGTCATGAAAACTTAAGGGGAAAACAGCCTGGTGTTGTCTCGACTCTGTGAGTTTGGTGTCTTTCTTTTATCCACAAGGCTGCTTACTTTTCGGCAAGGATAGGAGTGGTTAAATTTTTTGGGTGCGTCGGCACGTATGGTCATTTTGCATTCTTAAGTATATGCGGGGCAACATGGGTACCTGGGGGAAACCCTGGGGGGTAAAGGCGGTCAGGGGCGTGATGCTGATCACATCACCCCCACTCACGACCGGATCAAGAAAGTGTGGGGCGTTACCCCCACACCCCCTATACGCCTTCATGGCGTGGTGCTATGCACAGGGGAACACTTTACCTTTTTTTTTTTAAAAAACCCTTATCTTAAAATTTAAAAAATGGGGTATAAAGAACCCCTTGAGAAAGGTTAACAATGCAAGTTGTAAATGGGCCTCCATAGGACTAATGCAAAACATTAAAAAAATGTTTTAAAAATTACTTCAGAAACAGTGGAAAAGGGTTTTCTCAGAAAGCTAAAAACAATGGCCAAAACACTGTCATCGTCTCCCAACAAAGATGATAATTTTTTCAGTCGTGTTTGTTGCATTTAGTTAAGAAATGGTATGCTTTGAATTCCATTTCCTTTGAGGGGGATGAAAACATCCCTGATAGGGATAAAAATTATTTTCTCTTGCCGGAGATAATTTTTATTTGTGGGGGTAAATTCCCGACATCCCCGCGTTAATATTGGGTGTGTGTCTGTTATCCATCTTTCATATGTACAGCTATAGTATGCCCCATGAAACTACTCCTAGGGTTTCCCAATAGCGTAATGTCCCATTCGAACCAAGGGGGTTGAGGGTTGATACCTAGTGGAGATGGAGACACATTGTAGAATGGGTGAAATCCCCCTTTAAACTGTAGACCCAGTCCCAATTAGCCTTTCTCAGCATAAAAGTCGACTGAAAACTAACGAAATTTGTAAGCAATGCCTAATTACAATACCCCTGTTTAGTTTACACGGTGCAATATGGACTCGTTAACTTTGATTTGGTGTCAATTAGTGCATTTGGTGGCTGCGCCATTTGCACTGCGTTCTGGAGTGGTGTAATGTGTGGTGTATGATCACGTGGTGATAACGTTTAAAGCAGCAGACAGGCATTTGTTGAATCTTCTGAACTTGAACACCGCTATTCGTCTACTTGGTTGAACGTAGTTTCCTTCCACAAGCCTGACACACCTGAACTACACCTGGTATCAAAATGTGCAGCGAACTGGACGGAGCTCGACCAAACAAAGCTCGTCATCATTCACTCTCGAACGTGTCGCAACAGAAATATGGAGAATAAACATAACAGGCTACAAAGAATAAAATAAATAAATAAAATAACTGCATTTCACAATAACCCCCCTGATATTTAGTGATTAATTTATGTTGCATGGAAGCCCTTTGTGGAATTAGTCTCCTTTGTTGTTTCCCGCGGCTGCCTGCTTGACCAAAGATGCGTCCATCGGCCTATTTGACTGCGAGCCTTGTCCACCACCTCGCAGCATACGCAATCGCTAAGTGGTGCATGACAAATGATCGCAGGGGAAGAAGCTGCTCGTGTTGCTGGGATTTTAAACGGATTTCTGGAATATGAACCACAGATAATAGTTTTGGAGGGAACACGGAGGCACGTAGTTTGGTCTGGTGTAAACTTTCGAATTGGTTTGATTTCTCGTATTCGTAACTTTACCACCACCAGCTGTGCAGTGACCATCTACATTTGTTGCAGTGAAGTTTGTTTCGCCGATTTGTTTGAGAGATTCTAGATTCGATATCGGAATTCAAAATATTGGATGCGATATCTCAATTCCAAATTCTGGATGCGATGTCCCAATTCCAATGGATGCAATTTCAGAATTTCAAATCTTGGAAGCGATATCGATCCGCCAGCACTAGTTTGTACCGCCATCGACGTAGAAATAATTCTGAGTTTGTGGGAGAGAAAAATTATTGTGCCCTCGAGATATCCAAAAAATACGATCACCCTATTTGGGCGATTTCCTCACGGATCCTTTCGACTGTTCTTGCTACAACTAAAGAAACGCATCGATTCTTATAGACATGTTACGTCGAGCTACGCAGATGTCCCTCTACGACTGCAGGAATGGTTGCTTAGAAAAGGTCATCATCTACTGGATGTCATCTTCAAGTCATAAACCTTCCCATCTCCTCAGCGGTATGTATGTATATAATGGCATCCTCTCCACTGTTCATTACCATGGTTAAATCTGTTGCAACTATTTATTATCTTCTCCATATCCTAGACACATGGGCAGGCCATGTGGCACGAATGGGAGAGGAAAGAAGACTTTAGAAGATTCTAGTTGGGAAACCTAATGGTAAGAGACCGGTAGGAAGGCCAAGACGAAGATGGAGGGATAACGTTTAGATAGACCTAAAGGAAATCGGTAAGGATTGATCTTGCTCAAGATATGAACACTTGGAAGGCTTGCTTTGCTGCAGCCGTAAACCTTCGGGTTTAAGAAGACACCGTTTCAAAATGCCCCGTCTTTTTGAGACACTCTTTGTATCGAGAATATGGAAATACAATCGATTGTGTTCGACACGTTTGGAATATTCACAGCCGAACAAGCGAGCATTGGAGGAGAAACGCGCGAGGTTCCTGACCCAGAGGACTCGCCCGGAACGTGTGAGAACCGGAAGTGAACAGGGGACCACGTGGTGTTTCAGGGTCAGAGTTGAACAGCGTGACCAAATGGATTCCCATAGTCCCACGCCTCGGAGATTTAGGTTCATCATTGTGACACTAAGAGGAAAACACAATGAGCCATTATTTTGTCATCAGATGAAGGAAAAAGTTTGTAAAAATGGAAAACCAGCATGCCCCATTCGAACTACGATAGTACCGCAACCGACGTTTCAACATCGAGACGATACCGAAACTTCGATGCACACACACCCCTGTAAAATTATTGTAAAATTTACTTTATTCTACCGCAAAAATTTTATTTCATAATATATGTTAATAATATACAAAAATGTTAACAATAGTGTTAATGTTAATACACAAAATAATGTTAAAATGCATAAAAGTGTAACGACAAATACAGTTAAAACTAATGTACAGTCAAATCCAATAAAATAGAAAGTTTTAAAGAATTTTGCACCTAATAACATTACATGAATCGAAAAATATGTCGAAATCATGCACTAGGAATAACTCATTACACGATTCTTGAACTCTTTCTATTGGAGAGTTTTTATGTACGTTTAACCTTGAGAATGGCGTGTAGAAAGGTGTTCCATGGAAGTTTATTTTCTATAACAGCACAGAACATAGCCAATCTTGGCTTACTAATTTACATAGACATTATATCGTTAAAAACTCTTCGGTCTTTCAAGGTATTCAGATCAAAATGGCTACATAAAGTTACATAATTCCTTTAATGACATTCAATATTGCTTTTAAAACACAACCATTTCATTATCTGCATTTGTACCTTTTCCAAGTAGTCCTCCTAAGTCCAGATTCAACTGCAATATTCTAGTCTCCCTGTTAATTTACAAAACAGGGGGGGGGGGGCACAACAGTTTTTTATCTTCAAAATTTACATTTCAAGATTAACATGATTGATTGATTCATTTTACTTCGCCTTTCTGTCATTTTTGGCTAACTGCGAAGATGAGGATGAAAGGTGATGAGATTAAATTGGTAAAAGGACAATCACACACACGGACAGGACACCTGGCTGAGAGCGCAGGCGCCAGGACCTCGTTAGTCTCCATGCAGATTGGTTGACATTTTGGTGACTCCAGAAAGTGTCACTCCCTTATTTTATCACGCAGAAAGGTATATAGTGAATATAAATTGTAGTTTGGTGTATGCACTATAAATCATTTTTTTAAAAACTGAATCATAACAAGGGCCCAGGACTTTATGCTATAACATATTTTTTATTTGGCATCGGATCGTGTACTGGGGTGAGATCTTTACATATCTGATGAAAATCAGCCGAAATATACAAACTTGATAAAGCATATTTTGACATATTTTACCAAATTTCGCGTTTTTACAACATATTTCTTCAATTTTCTCATAATAAGACATATTTCTGTATAATTTCGTAATTGTCTTGCATATACTCTGTTATTTTATAATTTTTCTTCATATATTTAGCGCAACTGATAGTTCATATTATCGATGCCAGGATAAGGAAATTACGAACGAAGAATGTAAAAGCAGATGCAGTCTTTTCTTACCAACTAAAAATAGAACAATAGTACCCCCTTTTTTATCCCGCCGACAATTAATAGCCATGTAAACATTGTTGAGGGAAAATGTTCTCTCATTGTTGTGCAGGATTCTGGCTTCATTTAATACTCCACCCCCACCCTAGTCAATCTTCCCTGGAATATACTGAATCCCGTATTATGAGAAATTCGAAAGTACTGTTGTGCATATTTTTGGATTTACTGGGAATATTTCTACCTTTTTCTGACATATTTTTCAATTTTTATGACATAATTACATACATATTTTACAGTTTTATATGACATAAAGTTCCGGGCCCTAATACAATAATTAGGTAAACTATCTAATGACCGTAATAACTTAAAAACGGTCACGGTGTTAGACTGATGATTAATCAATTATTTAATTTTGCTAAATAAAAGTATGTACACATATCCCTCCCCCAGGTGTCAAGTTGCTTGCAAATGCATAAGCATTTCCTGTTGACATGTGTATCCAACAATGCTCAACATTCCTCCGGATATAAAAAATGCTTAATTCGCACATCACGGTGAAATTTATTCTTTACAGCATTCTTGCTCCATTTTCGTCTCTCGCAAGCCATGCGCATTACGTCATCGCCAGCGGAGTTGTTTTCGGGATTTAGGAGCAGACTCGATTCGGCGGCGAGCATTGTGCGTGTCCACTCGTTTGCGAAATAACGTCTATGCATTCATTCTTTTTACTCTGAGCCTTGGCCTTATTTTTACATCTCGTTTGCCACAGTGACACTGACTACGAGCATCGGAGGTCTTACGGAATCATTCCTGGGAGAAGGAATTTTTTCCAGTGAGGGCGAAGAGAGGCATTTTCTTTTCAAAATGTCTCCGCCTCCCCAACTAACATTGGAATGTTGTTCTTCACTTGGTTTAGGCCAGTCCACTTTTAAAACTACTGAAAGGAAATGCAAATTGTACTCCATTGATTTTTTTTTTAAATGTAGAGCTTTTCGCTACTTTTGGCTGAGTTTGTATGATTGTATGAAAATCAGTGGCGAAGCGTGACATTTTTACGTAGTCATCGCAAGACTTCCCTAACACCAGGGTCAATCTTTCAACCGTGGAGGGGGAGGGGGGATTTCTACATTGATAATGATGATAACAGTGTTCGTACAGACGTATGAAGTAGAAATGGCCAAATTCATTTTCTTCTACGTTGTATATGATCGTAAAATAAAAAAGACAAAACTTTCTTAAATTCTACCCGAAAAATGGAAAAATTGTTAAACGTAGTAGTAAAATTTCCGAATCGAGATCTTAAATTTTCCGGAATCCTGATGTTGTTGACCATCTCTGGTGTGAAAGTAAGATATGTTAGGGAAAAGGTTCTGTCCAAGTAAGTACGTCTGTCACCTCGAGAACATAAATCTTGATCAGTCTTGTCATTCGTAAGCATAGTAAACACAAAACAACATTGAAGTACTTCGTGTTTTGTAAAGTAAGAACATTATTTTCAGAAAGCGATATTTGAACCGCAGGATCAAAAGAAAGAAAAATATTGAAAAGGAGAAATACTGTGAAGGAAATATAATGGATACAGAACTGCTCCCCCCCCCCCCAGCTCTTTCTAGCACTAACCGTGGGGAAATCTATGCTTTCGCTTACTTATGACGTCACTGAAAGCCTGCCGTGTTTGTAAACAAGGGGGCTGAAAAAAGGCCTGTTATGACCAGACCTTCAAGAGCGGGGGAAAAGAGGTCGAAGGACCTTGGATTCGCAGACCTGCTGCGATGACCTGGCCCGCCTAACACCTCAATAGGAAACGTAGCGGGACGGCTGGGCACGGGGGGTAGAACTGGGCTCTCCTTTCGATTCGCTAAACTTAGCGAATCTCTTGCGTATTTCTAGCGGTTTCATGGCGTCGAGTGACTAATTTCGCTCAAATATGCGAGAATTCTGACTTATTTTCCACTTCTTCTCTAAAATATTTAAAAAGCATTTTTTTTTTTATTATTTTGCTTTGTCATCGCCACATCTCCCGATGACCGGACGCTTCGCCTGTGATGAAAATGATCAGAATTTGGAAGTATCAGTTACTTCTCTTGAGGAACTCTAACTACCTACTTTTAAAAGTAAGCAGCTGTAACATAGTTACTTCTTGCAGTAGAAGTAATGTTGCAACTACTTCTACAGTTACTGTACGATGCTTAAATTGTTATCTTAAAAATTTGTAATGTGGGGAAGATCTAAATTTGGTAACTGTTGTCTTCTCTAGATGCTAAGGTGAAAGCTAAGCTGGAATTGCCTAAGACAAGGAAGCCAGGCATATTTAATTCAATTAATAATATTGAATATGTGTATACTTGGGTTGCAAGAAATTTCCCAGCAGAAAGTAACCATAAATGTAAAGTACAGTTACTTTCAAGTTTCAGTAGCTGCACCCGAGTTACTTCTTAAAATGAGTGACTGTATTATTTAAAATGAGTAACTAAATTATTACTGTTATGCCAGGGATGTGATAGTAATAATAACAATAATAATAATAAAAATTTGGAATAAAATTTGGCTATTTTATTGGCTTATAAGTTGATATTATACATGTATAATATTAATCAATCATTATTATTTTTATTACTTCTACAATTCAAGTTCTTTCAGGGGTCCCGGGTTCGATACCCGGTGGAGGCACATAGTGGTTCGGATCCCACTTTAAACTGTAGGTCCAGTCCCGATTAGTCTTACTGTGCATAAAGTGGACTTAAAACACCAATTCAATCAATCAATGAATCAAAAATCAAGTTCTTTCCATGGCCTGGCCCCATCCCCTAAGGAACATTCTGGCGACAGTCACGTTACTTAGTAGGCGACAACTCTGTCCACTACGCTATCAGAGGCGACAACTCTGACCACTACGCTAACAGAAAGAATGAAAATGCATTGAGAACATGTCGCTACACGTATAAAAACACTTTTTTGCAACAATTTCCTCGGTGATATCGCGTTTGCAAAAAATGAAGGTTCCTACCGATTTAACATATTCAAAGTGCCTGGGAACTCTAAACTTACGCAGGAAGAGAAGGGGGTCCATGTTACGTAAGACGACACTGCTCCAATTATTAGGGCGTATCCGGTTCTTGAGTTACGAAGGATGGTTTCTCGAACGCTTTTTACCCAAAGCACGCGGCTGAAGAGTTTCTTTCCGTATATCGCGAATATAATCGCGAAGATCTGCTGGAAAGTTTTTAGCCTTTCGTGGGTTTCACTGATAAACATCGCAGCGATTTTTCTCTAAAAATGTATTTTTCCGGGCTGCCGCTCCAATTAAAGGCGTCGGGAGAGAATAAAATATACATAAAAATTCAATTTTTCCCTCACCTGCTTACACGGCCTGTTACGTACAGTGTGCTAGAGTGACCATGCACACTGGCGAGTACGAATCACTTCAACGCCTCGTAACTCTCAATAAGTCATCTTTGGTGACGATACCTATAGCCATGGGGCCTCAATTTTTAAAATCAGTTCTATTTTTTTTATAATATTTCGAGTTTGCTTACAGAAATTTCCATTACCCTTGTTTTTTAGAAGAGTACAATACAGTATGTGTTCTTTAATGTTTGTGTCTTCTCTGTATCACCTGTATCCTCAAATCAGAGTAATACACATGGCATTATAAATTCTTCACGGTTTCTAGCCGAATTTCAAAATCAGCAACAATATGGTAGAGTCGATTTATTTTTAGCAGTGTTGCATGAGTGATAATATGATGAAATTTATGAATGGGCACTCACAAACACCCATGCCGGGATTCGAACCCGGGACCCCACGTAACTTTAAGTTGAAGTTATTGCTTTTTTTTCTCTCCATAAGGAATGCATGGGATTGTGAAAATACTTATTCATATAGTTCTTCAAACATTGCGTCTAGCTTGTAAAACCTCATCCCCTTGCAACATGGGGAGAAAGAAATGCATACTCTGTTGTATAGTCCGGGTTATTTTTAGTAGTACAGTCAACGGCAAAGATAATGGTAGGCAAATAGTCCACCGCTATTTTTACTTTTTTGTTCTACATCCTGTGTTGCTTTAAGGAAAGAAACTCTATGTTGGTTCGAAACAGGCATTGTTCATTGCTTATTGAAGTCATTATTTCAATTCGTTGTTATCATATCGTGTAACTCAGACCGAACGAAAATGGTGGTGGACAATTCGCCTACTGTTTCTTTTGCCGTTGGGTGTACAGTAAAACGTTTTTAATCCGGACTAATGGAGGGATAAGTTGACCGGTTTAACGAAAGTCTGGATTAACTGAAATAACCTAAAAGAACAGCAGAAAGTGCATTAAAACTCAATTTATAGGAAGGAAACACGTTTCCAGTACAGTACAAAGTCTGCGGGAAACAGAATTTCATCAGAGGTTGACTGCCTTTATTTTGGGAAGTTCTCTAGCCACATTTAAAACCTTGCATTCTGCTTCTATTTCTTTTGCCTGTCCGGATTAGGCGAAATCGAGCTTATCGGGATCCGGATTAACGAGGTTTTACTGTATTGTCCAATCTGGCGATATTGAAATAAAGTGCACCATGGTGCGAAACTGCCACTCTACCCTAAAATATATTAGTCTGCCCAAGCCATTGCTTACTAGTGTTGCCCACGAGACGAGACTTTGGCCTGTCTCGTCTCGTGGAGTCTCGTGGAAATGCTGTCTCGTCTCGAAAATATTCGTTTGTCTCATGACACATGGTCAATCTCGTCTCGTCTCGAATTTTTAAAAGCCTGTCCCGTCCCGTCCCGTGGACAACACTATTGCTTACGTATGCCAGGAGGCAGGAAGAAATTAATGCAATTTTGTTCTGAGGAATGCACGCGCATAAGCTAAAACAAATACAAGTGCCGAGATAAGTAAGATCTCAAAGACTTGTCACGACGCGAGGCCTGTCAATAGTTGAATCCAACCAAACAATGCATCATATCGAGTTATTAGGTCAGATTAAAGCAAGTCTTTTTTGTTGTCGGAGATTGAGCATAACACAAATGAGATTAGCCAATCTCGAACTTAAAAGCTTTTGTCCCGAGTGATTTGACGGTTCCTTTGTCATAGTCCCGTTGCTCCTTTTTTTTCCTCCCTCGTTCCGTATGACGAGCAACTTTCGTAAAGTACCATCAAGATGAGATAACGAAATAGAATCTTCACGACGAGATAGCGAGCAAAATAAACATAAACAGGCTGATTTAGAAACGAGATAAAGAGAAGAAATTCTCGCTTCAGTTCTGGAAATTTCTGTTAAAATAGCTCGTGGTGGGATCTGATAAATTATTTTTATAGAATTGAAGTAATCTTTTCCCTACGAATCCCTTACGCTGTTTTGTCTTGCGTTAATTGACAAATTGATGGTTTTACGATGTGGGCGTCTCGGAGAGGTGGTGGAGCGATTACCAAGGCGAGAGGAACGAGAATTGGAAGAGTTATGGTCTCGTCTCGAGATGTACGCGTAAATGCATGTCTAGTCCTTGTTTGAGCTTGTAAGTTTTGTTTCTACGAGTAAGTCCACTTTATGCACAGAAAGGCTAATCGGGACTGGGCCTACAGTTTAAAGTGGGATCCTCATTATGTGCCTCCACCGGTGTGGTTCTGGTTTTCGTCTCGATTCTCCAAATATATAGTGCGTACAGGGTGATTCAGAAGTCTCTTGACATTTTCATCAAAAAGCAACAAAATTGACAGTACTGCTGAAAAGTTCTCTATAATAGAAGACAAACTCGGTACATTTGAATGTGGTGGCCCTGTAAGTCTAGGTTTTGTAGACCGGAACACATGCTCCAACATAGCAGCGAATTACTGTTGCTGCAGCTATTCGCTGTGTCCGTTGTTCTATGGTGTTGATCTTTAACCTAGACTTAATGAAACTCCAGTGAAACTCCAGACAAAAAAGTCTAGGGGAGTCAGGTCTGGAGAGCGAGCTGCCCAAAGTCTTGGTGAGCCACGGCCAAACTAGCTATCGGGGAAGGTGTCAGCGAGGTAGTCCCGAACGATTCTGGCGGAATGGGGTAGTGCACTATCTTGCTGGGAAACCATTCATTAGCGATATAAGGAAAATGTCAGGGACTCTTGAATCACCCGGTACATGTACCATGACAGCGTACAAACTTTCACAGCGTTCGTAGTTTCTTATGGTTCACGCCTTGTTTCCTTGCTGAACCACAGAAAGACTGAATTTTATCCTTAATATATGCAACCATGCAGCATAGGCTCACAACTGCCAATAATGGACTGACTTCACAATTACTTTAATCAAAGTAAATAATTCGTCTTTAAATAATCAGGTACAGCAGATATCCATCCCCCTGTCCTGTCATGTCTGAACAAGTCGAAAAACCACTCGGTATTCTGCACCCACTGCAAAACCATGCAGCTCCTAAAAAGAGTTAATTTCCCTGTAAATTGAGTTTTTGTTACTCATTTCGAAAAGTAACTCATTTAAAAAATAACTAGTTATATGTGTGTATGTATGTGTGTGTGTGTGTGTGTGTGTATGTATGTATAATGCCATTAAATATGTCTCAATTATTAAATAATAAATTATATTATAAAATATACAATATATTATATCGACTGTATTTCATTCAAAATGTATTTGCAAATTGAAGATTTTGATGTACTACTGATGCTATGAACAATGATTTGCGTAAGGGAGGAGGGACACAAATAAGACATTAAGAGAAGATAATAGTTTCCTGTATAAAATTCACATTTAAGTGCTATAACGTATTTTATTATATACTTCGTGGTTGCTAACGAAAGGTGATGAAATGGAGAAGAAATAAGTCGGTCTAATTTCTGTGTTCTGGGGATTGTTGGCTGGATTCAGTTTCATAACAGACGAGGCTCTTTGTTGTCCGTTATGTTATCGATATCATTCCAGTCAAGTATATTCGAATCCCAAACTAATTGTTTATGTTCATTGTTAAAACAAAAACTCCCCCCCCCGGAAGAGTTTGGTGTGGAGGGATATTTCAGGACAAGATCGTTGGTGGGGGAATTCCCCCCGTCCCCCCGGGATTTCGCACCCTGTTTGCGAAGATGGGGATGAGTGATGATATGATAAATGGACACTCACAAGCATCCAGGCCCCAGGCCAAGATTCGAACCCGGGACGCGATGTGCTAACCACTCCACCACGGGGGCCGGCCCAGTTACCGTTAATCGAAAAAAAATAACTGCTAATCTGCATTACAATTAACCCATTACTTTCTTCAACGATTCCCAACACTGTTTGCAAGTACTTTGAAAGTTTCGTTAACAACAATAGCCACAGAAGGGAGAAGAAACGACGCTCTTACGTCACGAGTTTTGGGCGGGAAAAGAGGACATGGATCCAGGTCATCCAACCTCGCACGCCCGCGCACTGGAACGATATCCCTCCGCTCGGGCCTTCTGGCTCCATGGTAGAAAAGTGCAAGATTTGTCTTGCGGAGGCAGAAAAAAAAGTCTCTTCATGGTGGAGAAGGCGCTTTTGTCGTTCCGGTCTGTGGCCGCGGTCGGGTGTAGTCTCCCGTGCAAGGTTTCAGAGTCTTTTGTCTTCCAGCAATTAGCCTTGTGCGAGCTTTCCCGTGGCCCTTCTTAGGTTTTGTGCGTGTTGCTTAGGAGGCCTGCTCTAGACGAAAGCTTTTTAACATGTATGCCATGACCAAAATGCTACCGTGGAAATCTTATGGTATATTTTCATGGTAGTGTCTTCTGCCACGTTCTTTTTCTGCTGGGAAGCCTCCCCGATGGCGCAGTGGTAGCGTCGTCGCCTTGTAATCAAGGGGTCCCGGGTTCGATACTCGGTGGAGGCACAAGTGGTTCGGATCCCACTTTAAACTGTAGGTCCAGTCCCGATTAGCCTTACTGTGCATAAAGTGGACTTAAAACACCAATTCAATCAATTTTTCTGCTGGAACCTTAAAAAATATGCGCGTGGCAGTAGACTCGTTCTTTGTTTTATCGTGATTTCATCATGCTATGTATGCAATTACGTCTGTAACACATACTGTGAAGTTGTAGCGATTACTTTGACAAAAATGTTTTAAGATTAGGTCCCTCAGCATTCTTCTAAGTTCTCTCGTGGTTAGGTTATGTTCTGTTAGCATTAAAATAATATCGCTAAATGTTTTCTAAAGAAAAAGGTTCTAAATTGCCTGTACATTCATTCCTACTAACCATAAACGTGCATGTCTCTCGTCTTAATCTGTTCTTCAGATTTGTAACATCCTCTTAGCAGACGAATTACGTGGCAGGAGCAAATTTGACGCTTATTTTTACTCCTGACACGTGCGTGGCAGCAGACTCGGCCATATTTCATGGCATTTCTCAACAGGGTGCGAAATCCTAGGGGGACAGGGGGTGATTTCCCCCACCAACAATCTTGACCTAAAAAAAATCCACCACACTAATAATTTCTCGGGGGGGGGGGGAGAGTTTTTCTTGTAACAATAAAATATAAGCAATTAGTATTCACTTATGTACTTTACTAAGGATATTATCGAAAAAACACAAGTGAGTGCAAAATACTTTCTCTCTTCTTCAAGAGATTATTACTCTGTCTACACCAATAACAATATGCGTGCAATAAAAGAAGAATGCAAGTCAAACATAATTATAAATTATAATAGTTTTGTATTAATACAAAAACTAAACAAAAGATTGCACATAACAAAACTATTTCGTATTTTTTTTGATTGATTGAATTTGTTTTAAGTTTACTTTATGCACAGAAAGGATAATCTGGACTGGACCTACAGTTTAAAGCGGAATCCGAACCACTATGTGCCTTCATATTTCGTAATTTATTGACATCTTTAACCAGTTAGGAAAGAAATTAATTTGCTACTTTACACATATCTGATATATATAAAAGTAACTAATTAATTACTTTATGTGTATTTAATAATAATGTTTTTTTTTAAATATTCAGTATTTAATTAACTTTTATATTTATTAACATTATAAATATCCATATCATAATAATTTATGTGTATATATATATATACGTATATGGGGGTGTAGATTAAGATCTCCCCCCCACCAGTCTTCAATGATTTCGCACATTGTTTCTCAAGGATAGAATCGGTCCTATTTTTCGTAGCAATAACCAATCAGAAGCGACCTATAGGTCACGAGTGCACATGTAATGGCGGACGAGTGAGATGTAAACAATGGATCACTTCACATCTTTAAAACCCGATAACTATTCAACCGAGAGGAATAATGTTTCCTATAAAAAGGTTTTAGGTACAAAGCAATGGCGCTGTTTAAATACATACTTTATAACGTATACAGTACACGTGTGGAAGAATATTCTAGTTGTTTCAATTGTAAAGTAAACGCCTACACTCGCAATTGATGTAACTTGGAGTGCCTTTCGTGTTGATATATTACACTGTAATCGTAAAGGCTAACTGGAATGTTCCATGAAATTCTTCCGTGTAAAGTACTTTCTGCTATAAGATTTTCGGAAGCATTTATGCTAGCAAAAATGTTAAATATACTGCTTCCGTCTACACGGGCCTTATAGTGGCGTACCCACTATAAGGAGAGGTTACGTAAACATTTTTCGTAGTCAGTCCCCATTTATCCAGCTTTTTTAGGAATACTGGTCCAAAGACGGATTATGACCCTACCAGCCCCCCCTTGCGTACGCCACTGATTGCTTAGACAGAGATAGGGTTCGAGGGAGAGTTACTGCAAAAAGTAACGAATTACTTTTACTTAAAACAAATGGTTACACAGTAACGGATTAATGATCTCCTCTCGTGTATAGATGAGGGTGAGGGATGATATAATGAAATTGATGATGGGTCAATCACAAAGAACACGCATGCCCAGACCGGGATTTCTGGCGTCGTGCTAACCACTCCGCCACGAAGATCGGCGTAAATCACGTCATCTTGAGCGTACTTTTCTTAAATTTTTACTTTGTTTATTATTATTTTGTTGTCATTTTCATTATTGATCTCAGTGCAAAATGACCCACTATGTGATGTATGACCTGAATTTTTATATAAATTATAGAAAAATATATATATTTCTTTCTTGAAAGGACTTCTGTTAATTCCCGCCAGGCGATGCTTAAATTGTTAACAAATGGCGTAGGAATATTTCTGAAAGTTGCAGTGTTTTTTAAGTGCACTATTTTGTCACTGCCTTCCTCTGTCCGGAAGTGCTTAGGTCGTAATTTATTCTCTGCAACTTCAGGTGCAGACATATGGTAACACCCAGCATTTCACAGTCAATTGTGTGGAGATAAAAATGTCGGAAAAAGGGCGATTGGGAAATCTCCGAAGACAGGCGGAAGATCGGGAGCGGTTTCCAGCCGTGAAATTACACAATTGGATTCATTAAATTTTATGCCGGGACGTGGTAAACAGGAAAAACAATAAACAATCCAACTTGTTAACAATGGGAGCTTAGGCGATGGGAAACGCTTCCTGCCATCCGCATGGTGGCGTTGGTGTCGCTGTGGGAATTCTTTTATGCATGTTCTTTTGTTTGGCTTCTCTCTAGTAAAGCCCTTTGGCCAGATTTAGTATGCATGTAAACGGGTGGCAGCTACTGGCAAAAAGAAACAATGTTTTCAATATTCATTGCTAAGTATTGGGGCCATAGGCCCATAGGCCTGGGTGTCGTCAGAAATATGGGGTCTTACATTCCTACCCAGTGGTGCCAGTGGGGAAAGGTTTTTCATTTCTCTTTTTTAAATTTGGGAAGTTCAATATATACTGGAACAAGCCATAGCTTTGTAAAGCAAAATTTCCATCATACTATACCGCAAATATAAAAAGCAATATTCACAAAATGTACATGATTTTTAATTTTTTTTCTTAGATTTGATGGCTATTATGAAATTGTTTTTTATCATTATTTTTAAGAACGTACAATTCCGGAACAGATAAAACTCTGGTTGTCATTCCATCGTTTGCACTCGTTGATTGATTTGGTTTATTTTACTTCGCTTTTCTGCCAATTTTTGCTTTCCGGGGCTCAGATGATGCTTTCTTAGAACAAGGTCTGTGCGGCGACTGTTAACATGCAACGTCATCATTAGTAGGTCATGGATAGAAAACGATATAGCATATTGCAATTATTACACATTATCCTGAGGCATTCTCAACACACATTTCTGACAGTGCTGCTGATATATTGTGCTCTTGACCTACCAATGATGACGCCACATGTAGAGCATCTCTGCAAAGGCCTTGTTACAAGATGGCACTGGCTGGAACAGCGAGGGTTATTTTGTCCAACATCAAATCTCCCACGGGAAATACTTCCGCCTTCAAGGAAAGTGCCACATACCTCGGCTACCGCCTGGATTTCATGCTTAATATAAAAAACTATTATTAATATAAGTATAATTATTGCCTCGGAGCGAGTGCCAGCAGTTCCGGCGCAGGAAGGAAAGGCGTGTAACTTTCGGAACATAATGTCGCGAGAAAGTGAGCTGAAGAAAGCGTCCGATGGGGCACACAAGTGTGAAGATTAGAACATATCGCTGCCGTTTCCTCGGTTTTCCAGAAGCAATTTACGCGAGGGACTTCCGGTTTGGGCAGAAGGGTCTGTGCGTGATGGAGGAAAAGAAACCAGCTGTGGTCGTGGAAACGTATTGAAGGAAAACCGTACGAGAAATGGAGGCACGTTGACAGAATGGAACAAACTAGTGGAAGGGGGGGGGGACAAAATGGAAACAATTTGTAATGGCCAAATAGGAGATGCGGATCCACGGGGAGGGCGATAGGGGCGAACACCCCTCCCAACTGCTAGTTTTTTCGATATATTATTATGCGCAATATTTTTGAAGACTCAAGTGTTCTGTCTGACCACCAAGTTTAACAGGCTCGAGAATATTTTTTTAAAGTTTGATTTCATTGGATAAGAACCACTGTGCAATATGCATCGAAAGTGCAGAAAATAGGTTTTTGTATTCTTTGTTTCTTCAACTCCTCATCTGATCGATCCGTTTACCGTGGCAACTGGAAGAATTATTATAACATACACTAAATCATCTATTCCAGCCATGCAACATAATACCCTAATCTCTAAAACATGGAAGTCGCCTTGGTTCCTGTTTGCAGTACTATGTAATATTTACATAAAACAGTGCAAGTGTAGGCTAGAATTTATTCTCGGTGAAGTGAGGTACCCGATTAAAATTGGCCCCTCCCAACTGTAACTTCTGGATCCGCAACTGGGCACAACTCATCGCACCACACTCAAAAACCTTCTAGGTCAAGCGCCTTATTTCTTCTGACAAGCGCGGAATGGTTTCGTGGTTAGGTTAGGCTTGCTAGGTTGAGATCTCTTAGCACGAATATGCTACATTTAACCAAAACAAAGAAAGCATTTAGCCAGACGTCAGAAGACGAAATAAGGCGCTTGACCAAGACGGTGTTTGAGTTTGGTGCGATAAGTTAGGCCCAATAATGGATCCAGATTCCCTATTTTCTGTTTCAGATATTTTACCATCTCTAAAGAGGTAAGACTTTTGCTCACAATAAACGACATAGACAATTGACACCCTTTACTAAATTTCATATTTTTGCTACATTTTTTGGTAATACAGGAAAGATGTTCACGATTACTAATTTATTGATTTGGTGTTTTATAAATTTACTTTAAGCACAGTAAGGCTAATCGGGACTGGACCTACAGTTTAAAGTGGGATCCGAACCACTATGTGCCTCCACCGGGTATCGAACCCGGGATCCAACGATGACTAGAATTTTTTTTTTCTGGTGAACAATATTTTTTTTACGAGAATCTATTTTTTGGGTATCTAAATTCGGGATGACAAAACCCGGATATCAGATATTCGGATTATCCGAATGTGTGTGTATTATCCTGACAGCTTTATCGTTTATCCGTTTTACGGGCCATCCACATATTCTTTTATTCGCCATGTTCCTATTTTACTGTGCGGCTTTTCTACAAAGTCTTCATCAAATCTGTTCTATCCAGATATACAGGGTATACCAAAAGTCCCATTACCCCCCTTTTGAATTGTAGACAAACCTGCAAAATGTTATTTTAACAGCATGCGTATGATGAGAGGATGGTATACCATTAAATCAGACCAATGACCACAATTTACTCCAGATGATCTGTGCGCACACCGCCATTTTCATGGCACAGTATTATTCGCCTCCAGGTGCGATGTGAAATCCTCCGTAACATAAGAGGTCAGATCTGGATTTCGGGGTGGCCATTTTAAGAGAATACCTCAATGATGTGTTCAGACACAAATGGATTTGACGAGGATCGCCAAATTTTTCCAGAACCTCTAAAATGGCCACCCCAAAGTCAAATCTGACATCTGGTGATAATGCGCTATGGGGACACATCAAACAGAAAGTCGCCCATAATCGTTCTCAGACAACTGGTGAACTTCAAGAAGCTGTTCGCAGTGCGTTTGCTTCCCTCGCCATGTTACGGAGGATTTCACATCGCACCTGGAGGCGAATAATAATGTGCCATGAAAATTGCGGTGTGCACACAGAGTAAATGGTGGCCATTGGTCTGATTTAATGGTATGCCATCCTCTCATCATACGCATGCTGTTAAAATAACATTTTGCAGGTTTGTCTACAAATCAAAGGGGGGGGGGGGGTAAAGGGACTTTTGGTACACCCTGTATAACTTATCTTTTTTATCTCCCTCCTCCTCGGTCTCGTCTCGACTACTACAACCGCAATGAAGTGACGTAATGGCCTCAACGGACGAAGCTAGAGAAACGGTTTCCATGTGATTTCCGAATCAACATGCGAACAGCCCCGTTTATGTGGACGGGCTGAAGCAGTGCAGTTCTGAGTTTAGCTAAATTGTTTCTGCTCCTTCCGCTGTCTAGCAACGGTGAACTCGTGCCCCACTTCCTTGGAGATAATGCATTTGTATATTTTCTTTTTCCACCCACGGAGCATTTCTGCTATCAGCTGCTCAGAAGGAGTGCGAGGAGCCGCGTGGCACCATTCGGACAGTAAAAAGGCGATTCGAAAAAAACAGTTCATTGCGCTCAAGCATTACGAGCTGTGAATGGATTATGTACAGTTGCCTTGCCACGAAATCACAATGGCGACTTCCCTTTCACAATGCAAGGAACAGTGTTGCCAGCGTCGGCAATATGAACGTAACTAAAAGCTAAAACAGGGCGAAAACACACACATTTTACGTGCGTCCTTCGACAGTGGTATCCGAACCACTATGTGCCTCCACCTGGTATCGACCCCGAGACCCCTTGATTACAATGCGCCATCGGGGAGGACATCATAGTTTGAATTTAAGATTAAATTTATTTCTAGCATCTTTAAGAACATTTCAGTCATGTCTTAGTGCCTGACAAACATCTTTAAAAAGGTACTTTTTATAACTAGTTTGTACCAGAGTGGTTATCACAGCGCGCTACAACGACAGGGGTCCCGGGTTCGAATCCCAGCCTGCATATGGGTGTTCTTTGTGAATGTCACTTCATCAACTTCATCATATCACTCATCCTCATCTTCGCGATTAGTCAAAAGTGACAGAACAAGCGAAGTCAAATAAACCAAATCACTCACTCAACCACTCCACTACTTCGGGAAACAGAAAATTCTAGCAGTGTAAATTTCTCCGTCGCATATTCTGTTTATTATTATTATTATTATTATTATTATTATTATTATTAAGACTTTGATTGACACTCTAGGCTTGAGTTCCCTTGCCTATACCTAGCTACAGATCTGGTGGTTATTTGAATTTATTACTCCATATAGACCATATATATATTGGTATTTGGAGGGTTCAGTACAGTTCAGACAAAAAAAAAATATAATTACACGATTTCCATAACAATTTAAGAAGTCACTAATACTATAATATTCCTGATTTAATAATAGATTTTTAAATTTGTTTTTGAACCCTGTCATATTTTCTGCTTTTATATCACAGCACAACGCGCTACGACACCACGGGTCCCGGGTTCGAATCTTGGCATGAGCATTGTTTGTGAGTATTCGCTTCCCCAATTTCGTCATATCGTCGCTCATCTTCATCGTCGCGATTAGCCAAAAGTGGCAGAAAAGCTACGCCAAATAACAAAAATCGAAATCAGATTTGCAAATTTTTACAGCACCAGATGTATATTTATTTTGCTTAGCTTTTCTTTCACGTTTGTCTAATCTCAAAAACTAGGAAGAACTATGATTAGTGAAGAAGTAATAAAATTTCAGTCAACGCCCTCTGCCACCGAGTTGGCATGATTTATGTCATAATGATGAATCATTGACTGATTGATTTGTTTTGTTTCACTACGCTCGTCTGCCACTTTGGCTAATCGCGAAGATGAGGAATTAGTGATGACATGATGTCATCATGACACCTATAGTGGGATTCGAACCTGCGACTCTTTGCGTTGTAGCGCCGTGCTAACCACCAAGTCACGGAGACTGGCTATGACGATGAATCAATTTAGCTATTTATGTAGTGTCATCATTACGAAACCTCTACCATTTTTTAAACTAAAAATGATTCAACCATACATAGTTGATAAAAATCCTTAGTTGTTGTGATCTGGTAACAAAGTTTCTAAGTTGGCAACGATGAGCAAGGAGCAATGTCATAGCTGGCTAGTTTAATTGTAGTGATCTGGGAGAATGCAAAATGATAAATTATGTATGCAAGGGATAAAAACGTGATCCTAATTGCAGCCGTAACGTCCGTTCTGGAATGCAGGGTGGTGAAGGAGTTTCACGGTTCGCTAGTCGGCCGCCAAAGGCGCTGGAATTTCATTGCCACAATCGTTATTTGAAAGGTTTCTCGTGACCAAAATAACGTCGAACGCTCATTTAAATGGAGCTTACGGTGTAATGTACTTCAAGGGTACCCCCATTCATATTACGGACTTGCATAATCACGGCGTCGGATACGAGGAACGGGGGGGGGGGGGGGGCGAGTCCCCCTAAATCAGAGCTCGATTAATATCATTATTAGTATTACTATTACTATTATTTGGTATTTTCAGAGCTGGGGTTAGGAGAGGAGAAGTTACCTCCCTAATTAGAACTTAAATATTCAATGTAGATGAATTTTATTGCCGTTAATAAATAATAACGTACTCTTTAAAAAAAACATGAAGCATTTTCAAGCCGATGTAACTTAAAAGCAACGAGGGAGCATTATTTCCTATGTGGCTAGATGTGCCAGTGACATAGTGAAGGTGTTTGAATTATTAAAGCCCGCATCACACGGAACTTTATTTCCAGTAGGTATGCCCTAGTTGGCGCTGGACTGGCTACCAATTTGCTAGTTTTCGCCTCACACGATACTTATCAGCGTACTTGTCGATAGACTTTTGTTCCCATACGAGGGAAGTTGTAATGGCGGCCGAGTGAGATGTAAACAATGTATCGCTTCACATTTTTAAAAGCCGATAACTATTCAACCGAGAGAAATAACGTTTCGTATAAAACGTTATTAGGTACAAAACAATAGCGCTGCTTAAATACATACAACGTTTACTGTACACGCATTGAATAATATTTCAGTTCTTTCAAATGTAAACACCGTGCACTCAGCATAGATGATGTAACTCAACGCGACTTTCATGCTGTATACGTTATACATTGCTGGAGTAACACTCGCAAACCACAGACAAAAACGCTCCATTGTACACTCACAGGCTATTTTCACATGGCGAAACTTTGCTCTGATTGGCTGTTCCACAGAATCCAGTCGAGGCAAGCAAGTAGCAATTAGAACATGTCCTATTCCTCCAAACCAGTCAAGCAGTCAGCCAGGCGGCCATCATTGCTACCTAGAAAGTTAGTTCAGCGCCAACTAGGGCATTCCTACTAGAAATCCAGTTCCGTGTGATAGGGGCTTAAAACTCTTGTATCAACTGAACGAAGACTATCTGAATTTATGTTCTAAGTTTACTTTATGCACAGATAGGCTAATCGGGACCGGACCTACAGTTTAAAGTGGGATTCCACTCACTCTACAACGGCTCCGTGTAGGTCTCTGCACTTTTTTACACTAGGTGTAGTGCAGAGGTATCCCGGTGTCAGGCTGCTGCAAGGAAATGTGCCTCCACTCGGTATCGAACCTGGGACCCCTTGAACGAAGACTAACATTGTACGATAGGATACCTTTTCTAATGTTGGATCAACAGTGTTTCATATGATATCGAATATTTGTATATAAATATAAAGGGTGAACCAGAGATGTATACTCATTTTGGAATGAACATTACACAGTTCATTGTACACCAAACTGTATTATTTTTGTTGTATAATGTGTGTGATCTATTGCCATTTATGATCTATGTTGCAGCTCAGAGGTTCAGCACCTGGTGGTGCTTTTTGGAGTTACAGTGCCTGTGGTTCTGTTAACTGCTTAACCCATTTTAAGATTGTTTTGCATGTTGGAACTGCTCCATGCCGCCTTACGTGGAAGTGTCGGCGGAATAACCTCTGGGCTGCAACCATTGAGTCGCCGTTTCTCACATAGGCATCACACGTGAACACGTGATGTTCCACCGACAACGACTCCATGGTGACTGCAATAAATAAATAAATAAATGGCAATACATCACACACATTATACAACAAAAATAATAGAGTTTGGTGTACAATTAACTGTGTAATGTTCATTCCAAAATGGGTATACATCTCTGGGTCACCCTGTACTTGCATTCAATTCGCAACCACGTGTGCAGTGAAACTTTTATTTTGAGCGCAGCCCGGATTATGTTTACGTAGTAAGTAAATTTCCCTTTATCGGAGTTATGACGTAATATATGATTAGTATCGTAATTAATAATTAATTAACAAAATTCCTCCCGTCGCCACGGTAAACTGAACGATCAGATATGGGGAGGAAAGTGAATAAACAAAGAAAACAAAAGCCAATTCACTCAAGGTGTCTCGAGTTCGATTCCTGTTTGAGACAGTGGTTCGGATTCACATTTAAACTGTAGGTCCAGTTCCGATTAGCATATCATGAGTATAAAGTGGACTTGAGAAAGGACAGAAGATTTCGGTCTTCAAAAATATTAGGCATAATAATATATGCAAAAACCTTGCAGTTCAGGGGGACGATAGCCCTCCCCGTGGATCAGCGCCTGATCTCGATCAGTGTTTCTCAACAGAGAGGACGCGGCCTAGTACCGGGCCGCGAGAGGTTCTCCTGAAGTTTGCAGCCCCATCCGGCAACCACTTGTAAAGATAGACTTTCGTACGGGTTTCCACTGCGATAAACAGAAAATGCTTTCGTGACAGTGGCCGTGGGTGCCTCCCCCCCAAAGGCCTATGAAGAACTCCCCCTCAAAAGGTAGAACATTCCTCCCGACCCCCCATTTTTTTATGCCAAATTATTTAGTAAAATAATTTTGGAGACAAAATTTGTGGAACAATGAAATTTAAGCAATATACTGTTTACTTTAGGCTCAAGGACCTTGCTTTAGGCTCACTTTCATGTTTGCTAATACAAGGTACAAAACTGCTCAGGCTCATTGCCATTGTTAGTGAACTAAACCTTATTCTTCACAGTTTGTCTGCATGACTAATCTCTCCCTTTCCAAACCGATACGAAGTAGGTGGCGCTTCATTTCAACCCCCTCGCCACGATCACCCAGAGGTAAGTAGAAAAAACTGTATATAATAATCATCACTAAATATCAATAACAAGTCAATCAAACGAAACAATACCCCCCCACCAATTTTTGTGTGAAGATATACAGAATTGGTATAAAATTTTGTCTCCCCAAAAATTCCAATAACGCTGGGGCGTCATGAAACCCCCCTGTGGGCACCATTGACAGTGGCGGTGAACAATGAAACGGTCTAACCGGGGGAGCGCGTTGCTTTCCGCCGCCATCGTTGGAGGCTGACGGACAGACACCACGGTCAATTTAGTTTCCGCAGCAATTTTCGTTACCAAATAGTTTGAAGTGGAAATATTCTGATTAATTCCGAATTTTTCGGTGTCCGAAACAGAACATGCCTATGGAAATCTGCGCTTGCTAAATTGATTTAATGATATTGACCACACAAAACTACAGAGCATTCCCTGACATTCGCTACGAGATTCGGCGGCAAGCGACCCAGCGTCAGCGCTTGTCTTTCCCGGCGAACGGATCCGCGACAGTCGCACGCTGCAGACTATTTTTTTCGCTCTCCCTGCCTTCGCTCTCTTTCCCTTTCTGTTGACATTGCAGACTGACGCCAGTGTAATCGTCCCTTGGAAGTTGTGTTGTGTCCGTGTGTTGAAGATTGTGGCTTAATATGGCACCACAAAAGTTTACATTCCAACAAAGGATTTATCTTGTCGAGTGTTACTTCGGAAAGAGTTTTTGTGGAGAAGTGCGACGACGTTTTGCAACGAAATTTCCTGGTGTTCCCGTTCCACATAGGACCACTATTAAACCTCGTAAAAAAGTTTAGAGTAACAGGGTCAGTTCTGAATGAAAGTGCAAAGAAAATGGGGAAATCTAAAAAATAAAGTATACAATGACAATGCGCACACCATCCGTGAGTTAAAAGAGAGTATTGTACGAGAAATCGGGAGAATTACAATAGACGAACTTGCACGTGTAAATGCCAATTTCCTTCGGAGATGCCAAGAATGTGTTGCAGCAGAGGGACATCATTTTCAACACCTTCTGTAGTCAAGGTTCGTACACAATATGAAAACTGTAATTTTAATAGCTGATTCTAGCGACTGTCGCGGACCCCGTTCACCGGGAAAGGCAAACTCTGATGCCGGGTAGCTTGCCGCCGAGTCTCGTAGCGAATGTCAGGGAATGCTCTGTATAAAAGTTTCCATTAGATCCAGTAGTTGTCGACAAATTTAAACTTAGATATAATCGAACCAAATGCTCATTATGCCATAATTTATTTATAGATATTAAATTTCAAGGGTACATATCAAGCAACGTATAAAGTTTATTTAAAAAAATTGGAAGATGTTTGCGAGTGATATTGTTGAGATCGAGGAGGCATCAACTTAAAAAAAAACTAATTTACTGGATCGCAGGCTTACGGAGGTTCATTGGAAGTATTCCTGTGATATTTTATGTCGATTTGCTTCCAAATTTGAATTTCAACCGTGTGGCCGTTCTGGAGTTAGGACCGGAAGAGTGAAGCGACTTGCAGTCCGAGCTGGCAACCACCTGGAAAGACAGCCACTGGTCGCTCGTCGGGTCTTCGGAGACTTTTGTTCGGGTGAACTTAGGTGAGCTCAGGCCCAGGATCTTTTTAAGGGAGGGGCCAGACCCGAATATACCGCGTGAGGCACCTAAAAGTACCACCTGAAATAGCGAAGAAACCAGAAACAGTAGCGATGTGAGGTTTGCGGGAAACAATAATATCAAATGGGGCTCGTAAATCGGAGGTATGGGGTGGGTCGAAAAATATCGACAAATGGGGCATCTGGAGCAGAGTCATATTTTTTTTAATGGAACGATATACAATAACATGCATAATATAAAAGAGCACACGCAGAGAAACACAACGCCGTTGGTCTCGTGCATCTACTGCATATAGGAACGAAGATATGGCCATGTGAAAATATGTAAACAAACTAACAAGTGGCCCACTTGACCGTCAGTACCACTGCATGTACAAGTATGAGATGTCGGAAGCCATTGGACAAGATGAAGACAGAACGTGTTAAAGGAAGAAAAAATACAGTAGACATCGTCAGCACCATGTATTTGACAGTGTTACAGCATAATGAAAATGACTATGACAGTATGTCGAAGAACCACTGCGTAAGAAGCGAAAACCTGTCAAAGTGTGTGTTCAAAGTGGTGGCCGTCAGCTGCGATACAGGCAACGAGGCGCCCACGCAAATATCGTTGCACAGAATGTAGCATCTCGTAGGGAATGTCCCTACAGGCCGCAGTAATGCGGTGTTGCATATCCTCTGGAGTTGTTGGCACATCCCGGTAGACAATGTCCTTCAGCTTTCCCCACAGGAAAAAGTCTAACGGTGATAAATCTGGGGAACGAGCCGACCATTTGACAGGCCCTCCAGGTACAATCCAACGATTTGGAAATGTATTTTCCACACATGCTGTAGCGCGTCTTGCACTGTGAGCTGGGCACCCGTCATGTTGGTACCACATGTCCCTCCTTGTCTGAAGTGGTATGTCCTCCAATAGTACAGGCAGTTCATGTTGTAAAAACTGTATTTATCGGTCAGCATTCAGTGTCCTTTGTATAAAAAAAGGGCCAATGAGATGTTCACCCACTATACCACACCACACATTCACACTCCATGGGCGCTGGCGTTCCAATGTGGATTTGTCACCGACCAATAGTGCATGTTACTTAGGTTGACATTTCCATGATTGGTAAAAGTTGCCTCGTCAGTGAAGAGGATACGTGACAAATCGGGTGTGTCGTGTCGTAACAACCATGTGCAAAACCGAACACGGTCCACAAAATCATTCCCGTGAAGTTCCTGATGGAGGGAGATATGATATGGGTGAAACTTGTGTGTGTGCAGAATGCGCAATACACTTCGCTGACTCATCCCAGCATCCCTGGCAATTTCACGGGAGCTAACGTGCGGATTCACAGCAACAGCGGCGAGAACATTTGTTGCACCTGCCTCACCTGTAGTTGGCTTGTTCCGCACACGTGCTCGTGGTGTTACACTTCCGGTGTCTCTTAATTTAATAAATAACTTACCAAACAGACGTCGAGATGGCTGTCGTCTGTCCGGATATCTCTCTGCGTACACACGGTAGGCTTCTGAGGCATTCTTTCGGCATTCCCCATAAATCAGGATCATGTCCGCTTTTTCTATGTTTGTGAACACCATAATCTTCGCTCTTACCACTACGACTGCTTGCTATAAACTAACACGATCTCGTGGACCTGCTATCAAAACTTGCTCTGCGTAAAGGCAGTTCTGTCCACACCTGAAAAGTCTTACATGCCGTGGTACTGACGGTCAAGTGGGCCACTTGTTAGTTTGTTTACATATTTTCACATGGCCATATCTTCGTTCCTATGTGCAGTAGATGCATGAGACCAACGGCGTTGTGTTTCTCTGCGTGTGCTCTTTTATATTATGCATGTTATTGTATATCGTTCCATTAAAAAAAATATGACTTTGCTCCAGATGCCCCATTTGTCGATATTTTTCGACCCACCCCATACCTCCGATTTACGAGCCCCATTTGATATTATTGTTTCCCGCAAACCTCACATCGCTACTGTTTATGGTTTCTTCGCTATTTCAGGTGGTACTTTTAGGTGCCTCACGCGGTATATAAATAAAATAAGAGATATTACAAGATAGTTCAAATAGTTCTGTGTTCAGCAAATTAACAATGTTTGCAAATTTCCCTCAATTTTCTTATGCGAGCGCCATTGAAAAGTCATGATAATTCTATATTTAGAAGATAATATATTTATAAATTAAATGTTGCGTACTAGCAATTATTATTACAACAAAGAACATGTGTAAATATGAGTTAACAAAAAAATAATAAAGATACATTTTCGCATCAAGGCCGCAGTTCGAAAAAAGTCGGGACAGGGATTAAAAGTAATGTTACCCAATATTGCAGACTGGATACTTGTATACAAGAAACATTCATTTATGCAATAACAACATTGGAATTTTACAAATTTGAAAAATCGACGGTTATTTTCGTAGTTTATAGGTTCACATTTAAATATTTCAGGGTTCGAGGGGGGCATGGTCCCATAGCATCTCCCCTGAGTATGGGGCTGCGTGAGCTCACTTACTTTGGTGTTTCTAATTCTTTCTATCTTTTCTTTTCGCGTTTCAACCTTCCTTCTCTCTCTCTCTCTCTCTCTCTCTTGCTTCTTTCTTTAATTATCTCTACCCCTTTTTCCGTTTTGCCCGATGGCGCAGTATTAACGTCGTCGTCCCTGGTTCGATACCCGGTGAAGCCACGTAGTGGTTCGAATCCTATACTTTAAACTGTAGGTCCAGTCCTGATTAGCCTGTCTGTGCATTAAGTGGGCTTAAAACGAAAACTCAGAATCCTTTTTGTTGTTTCTATCTCCCTCTCTCTTCCTTGCTTTCTCTGTTCCGTTCTCTCTTTGCTTCTTACTTTCACTGTATCTCTTTTTTTTTACTGTTTCCATCTCGCTCTCTGTTTCCACCATTTCACATGCCTCCTTCTTTCTCTCTTTGTTTCTTTTTCTACCCTTCATTCTTCCTCATTCTCCCTTTATCTGTCTGTGTGTGATTCTGAAAATTCCACAAAGGCTACCTGGCTATAGGCAAGAAGCAGGAGCGTAGGCTATATTCTAGGCTACCTAGGCTATCTGCGAAGCCTGAAGTCTAGAGAATAAAATACAGGAGAAAAATCGACCAGAAGTTGTAAATAATATTATTCATATCAGTGAGATGATGATGCCATTCTGGAGTTGGCAACCTGATTTCCTATGAGTTGGCAACCTGATTTCCTATGAGTTGGAAACCTGATTTCCTATGAGTTGGCAACCTGATTTCTTTTAAGTTGGCAACCTGTTTTCTTAGGAGGTGGTAAATTTATTTCTATTCATAGCCTAGGATCACATGACATATTGAGATAGCCCGGATCTTGGACTCCGTATACGCCACAGGCAAGAAGGTTGTGGATTTCTGCTTTCGGCTCCAAACCTTCGGCGTTGACCAATGGAGCACGCAGAGGGGGAGGGGGCACTTGCCCTTTTCTGAGAAATTAGGAAAACGTTTACGAGATTCCAATGTTGAAATTATATCATGAAAACATGGATAAGGGTGGCATAAAGGGTGGTATCTGTGCATCGTGAAAAAGTACAAAAAACCAAAACTATTAATCAACAAAGTGATAGAGGTTTGCAGAAAGGAAGCACGGCGATTCCATGTAAATAGAAGACTATAGTCTAAAATTAATAACAACGTCAAGAATTTTTAAATTCAATTTGTAAAAAAAAAAAAAAAAAAAAAAGTAAAATATGAGTTTTTCCCTTACATGTTGCCAACCCTTAACAATATTTTGTCCTTTCTCGCATATTAAGAACATTTATATGTTTTTTTTACACATAACATTAATATTAATTTGTATTATTCTTAACCATATCACACCAAGCACAATTGTGTCAATTAATTTGTGTATCCTAGTGTATTTGTTTTCAATCTTTTTATTATTATCATATTTTTAGTGTGTAGACGAGCCTTTGTTCTCAATTTTGTATTTGTTCTTTTTGTGTCTTCTTTATGTTTCTCTCTTTCTTCTTTGTTTGTTATTGTACAAACATTTAGTAGGTAGAATGTATTTAGTATGTATATGTATCCATCGGAGTTAGGTGGTAGAACAGCCGCAGACTGAACCTCGCCCTTTAATAAAGGAAAATTGAAATTGAAATTGAAGATATGAAATCTTACTATGCCACCATGCTCTGGAAATTCCTAGCTTTGAGGGGATGGGGAAAGGTGCTTTGTGAGATTTTTCTTATAACTGGGGGATAGCGCCCCACCTTTTCCCTCCATTTTTTTTTATTTATTTAAAAGTGTTTTTAAACTGTCGAGAACAACTTTTCAGCCATAAAACAGCAGTATTACATGTTACAAGGTACAGTATTGGACAAGAAAACATTCCAAAATATTTCACAAACATAACCTCAAGCTACAAAAATTTTAAAAATGCATTAAAAATATACATTTGACATTAAATATATATTTGAGATCTGCTGGCCCCTCTGAGAAAATAAATTCTGCGGGCGGCCTTGGTGTTGACACAGCGCCCTGAGGACAATTGTGGAGCTAGTTGAAAAGCAGTAGCTGGCTCCGGTCTCGAAAGCCAGACAACAGCGGCGATGGGACTCGATTTGCTGATCACGCGTTATCCAATGAAAAAGCTGCTCGACAAGCCCAGGCCACGGGGTTCAGTTATAATTACTGGTTTTTGACAATTTTTTCTGGGGAGTAATCACTTAATTTCAGACACCATGATCGACATTTATGCTGATTTAGTGTTAGTTTTAGTCAACTACACACTCCGCCAATTTGGCTCAAGGGTTTATCAAGAATTTCCATTCAGGGTGGTGTAAGGGTTAAATTCAGAGCCAAAATGACCATAAAATGGGGCATTTGTGAGAAATTTTAATGGGGTGTGTGGATAAATCTTATTTCTAAAGCTTACCTTGCAATACTGAGGGTAGGCCAGACACAGACTCCCGTCGTAGCCGAACAGGGGCGCTCGGCGAAGCTTCGAAGCCATAGCACACGCGATCACACACTTCTACACGAGCACACAAAAAGTTAAATCCCTCTTCCAGTGACGTTTAACGGGCAGGCGTCGGAATTTGCACCAACAGAAGATCAACAATCACCGCTTCGGACAGATTGCGATTGAAAGGAGTTCCACAGATATCACACAACACCTGTTTCGTAGAGTAACGGTGGGTAAATGATGTTGCTGCTTGACGTTCCGGATTTCGCTCGTGGTCCCGCCGCGCCTCACGTCACGAGCTGCGCTAGCCAATGAGAGGCTGTGGTGGCGCACAGGTGATGCCCTCACGCGCATGGTTGCCAACTCCACACTCCTCTTGCTAGATGTAGGCACACAACAAATCTAAAAAGAGAAACAATACAGCGGGCTCCTTTGTCTGTGGCCGTAAACGTGATTGATAAATAAAGATATATCGGAAACTGATAGACCTTGGAAGATGAAATGAGGTGAGTACGAAATATTTCACATTTTCCAATATTTCCAATTACGTGCTCTTCTGGCTTGCGAGTGCAAAGCATGAGCAAGAGGTCTCAAGCTCGAATCCTGGCAAAAGCATGGACGGTTTCATAGTGCTTGTCCCATTCATAATTCATCATCATCGTTCCGTGACATTGGCTAATCGTGAGAATGAATGATGATTAGAAGCATTACCCTTTATGCGAACCTAAGATCTTCAATAATTTCTCCATTTTATGTCGTTTGGCGTTTCTGCTAAACCACTTCATAATTTTTTTTTCTCATAGTCGTCGTCGCGATTCACCCATAGAGGTAGATAAGAAAAGTGACGTAAATTAATACAAATACATCTACAGAACCAAGGTTTCAGATGTCTTCAGGACTTAATGTAAATATTAAATATGGAAACTCGATTCTCATTGGACATTACGGGTCCCGGGTACGAATCCCGGACTGAGCATGGGTGTTCTTTATAAATGCCCCTTCATCACTTATCCCCATCCCCAACAGTGGCAGAAAAGGGAAGTGAAATAAACGGTCAATCAAGCATTGAACATTACATCCTTATGTTACACGTAACACATACTGTCGTATTCCTCATAATCAAACGATCCATACCAACACAACTTTACTCATGGGTGTACAATTTGTGGCAATGCTTGTAGCTCGTTGAGTGAAACTTGCCTGTTCAAGGCTAGTTTAGCGCCACGAACATATCGTTAGTTGGCAACTCTGGCCTAGCGGTGAACCTTGGCAGGCACTTGTTCCTGTGTGCGGTGAACGTGAAATAGCTGGACGTCAAAACAATTCAGCCAACGACCCCACAGCACCATCTGATGACAGGCAGATTTACTCTCCCGAATATGAACACAAGCCATAGTGGCGTGAGCAGGATTTTCGAAAAGGGGGAGGGGGAGTTACATACTGTACACCTTTTTTCGAAGTCAGTCCTCATTTTGCCATCTTTCCCTGCCTGTGTTCTTTCTTTTCTAATGCTGGGCCAAAAGGGAGGGATTATGGCCACCAGAGGCGTATATTCTAGGCTACCTGCGAAGACCAGGCTCAGAAGAGTTGAAAAATCGATCGGAAAATGTGCATGGAATTGTTTATTTTAATAAGAAAATGATGGCGTGTCAGGAGTTGGCACACTTATTTCTTAGAAGTTGTTACACTAATTCCTTACGAGTTGGCAATCTTGCCTGCTTTCTTTGAACGTGGAAGGAGTCCCGTGAGTTTAGCATGGCAGTCAGTGTTGCCAAACTCTCAGGGCATAATTTCCCTTTCCAAGGGGCAAAATTTCCCTTTTTGCACTCAGTTTTCCCTTCACTAAAAACCTTTAAAAATAATGGTAATACATAGTACATAAGCTGCACTAATCTGTACTATTTTTGAGTTTGGTGTCTTAAAATTTCCATGGAATTTTGGAATTTTTCATCCCATTTCGTTTAAAATTAGGTTCGAATTTCCCTTCATAAAGGGAAATTTCCCTTCATGTGGCAACACTGATGGCGGTCTTCTATAACAATGTTGCGAACCCCCTGTTCCCAGGGTGGAATCTTCACAGGAACGGGAAATTTTGCAGCGAGGAAAAGGGAAAGGGGTTGCTTGCGACATAGAAATTTTCCCTGTGGACCAAGCACACCACTTGGAGACAATTAGGACAAGAGAGAGAGAGGCCGCTGACCTCTTCAAACAACCAGAGTAGATGCGGGGGTGAGGTGAGTTGGGGAGTTTGTTGGATGAATTTTATTACTATTATTACATGTGATATCTCGTTCTCCTCTCGATCTTTACAGGACCGTCAATACGTATTTTAAACTGTATAGACCCCGACTAGACTAACCCACTCGCATATGCGTATGAAGTTACCACAAACATTCAAGATAAGCAAATGCGTTGTACGCATGATATTACGGCATATTAACAGATACGCGTACCAGCTAGAACCAACCGAGAAAACAATGGCCTGTAATTATGCGTACGGTCCTCGCATCTTAATAACAGTTAGCCAAAAGACATTTGCTTTCAAATCACGTTCCTTGCTTCCAGCGGCAAACGAGAGGAAAAGGTAGAGTTTTAGTTTTTCTTCATTTTACAAAAAAAAAAAAAAAAAAAGGATGTGGATCTCAGCAACTATCAAGACCACCGCCATATACAGGATTTTTTTTCCCGGAAGCGGCTGGAATTTTAAAGGTAAATATTACAATCTGCGTTTTGAGGAGACACATTGTAAATTCTTAAGCAGGCTACTACTTAAAGATCTTAAAGATTCTGCAGAAAAAAAATTGTCAACTACCGCTTTGGTTTTTCTGAGTTATTTACTGGTATCGTTTGAAAAATTTGAGTAAAATGAAAATTTCGGGAGGTCCTGTATCCCTCTCTGCGTACCCCAGTCATGAACATCACACG
Source organism: Lepisma saccharinum (assembly GCF_977018435.1). NCBI lineage: Eukaryota > Metazoa > Arthropoda > Insecta > Zygentoma > Lepismatidae > Lepisma > Lepisma saccharinum. The sequence goes on from NC_139244.1 coordinate 3,142,690, forward strand.
AAGCACGAACCATATTAAAAATATGTTTGTGGGGAGAAGTGTACACACAGAACCCAAAACGTGTCAATTGACACACATATTTTGATTTCAATAACACGTTAACGTGCATAAACCGCAAATGATGCGCCTTTTAGTGTGTCAAAATACACATAGCAACGTATTAAAGGGTATTTTTATCAGATGAAGTCCCGTGTGATGCACCAAAATGCATCAATTTGGAAGATCAGACAAGATCATTTCGAAGATAACAAAATTACACATTTAGCTGTGTCAATTGAGGCATTAAAAGTGAAAGTTTGTTATCTTCGAAATGATCTTGTCTGATCTTCCAAATTGATGCATTTTGGTGCATCACACGGGACTTCATCTGATAAAAATACCCTTTAATACGTTGCTATGTGTATTTTGACACACTAAAAGGCGCATCATTTGCGGTTTATGCACGTTAACGTGTTATTGAAATCAAAATACAGAAGGTTGTTTCACGTTGACGGTAACGATTTCGGTCACCAGGGAGCAGCACGTAGGCATAGCACAGAGCAGCCAGAGCCAGTAGGACGAAAGTAGTGTGTGTTGACTTTCAAAGACGATGGTTGGTGTGCAAGTGAGTGTTTATATGGCACCAAAAATTCCAGTCTTTTGGGAGGGGTACATCTGTGCCCTTTTCGACGTTGGTTATAGTTATAGCCAGATAATTAAACAGTGCCTCATGAAAGCATTCCATGTGTCAAAGAAGGGCATCCATGCAGTGTTGAATCGCCATAAAGCTTGCACCGTACCTGTTGCTGGAACCAGTCAAAGTGGGCCTCGGACATATCGGAAGCCCAAGCGTTCCTCCGATTTTGTGCGGAAAGTGAGATCCTTGGTGCGATGTGAAAACCCTGCAACGCAAAGAGTGATTGCACAGGCAGTGCAATGTTTCCTTGCAACTGTGAATCGCATCATAGCCCAAGATTTACAACTTGTGCGGAAGCACAAGGCTCAAGTTCATAAGTTGCGTGCTTCACATGTCCAAGAGAGGAAGACCAACAGTCGGAAGCTCTACGAACGCCATCTGGCAGGAGACCGCTGGAAGTATGTGGTGTCCCTGGATGAAGCATGGGTGTATCTGTCGGGATGTCGTAAAACAAAGGGCCATCTACTATCGTCCACGTGATGCAAGAGGTCGATGTGAGTGGGTACGTGAATGTGCTGAAAGTTTTCCACGCGGGTTCATGGTTCTTGGTGGTTACTGCCATAACGGCAAACTTCCACTGCGCAGAGTGGGAAAAAAGGCTAAAATAAATGCAGCCTATTACCAGACGAATATTTTGGAGCCACTTTGCAGACATGATAATCCTTCTCTCTATGGCAGCGATACATCTCGTGTTGTCATCCACCAGGACAAGGCTTCCGGTCGTACGGCAAAGTCCACGCAGGCATACATGGATCGGATGGCACGTGAAACGGGCATTCATGCAATCCCCTTTACAGACATCCCTGTGAAATCCCCCGATGCCTCTTCCATAGATGTTTGTGGGTTTCCGTTGTTGAAACGAGCCATGGGAAGCAGACGGGCCCGCACAATTGAGGGTCTTTGGAAAGCTTGTCAGGAGGAATATGATCTTTTGGACCAATGTGTTCTTCAACGCAGTCTCCTCCAATGGAAACTCCGCTGCAGGGCCATTGCTGCAAGACAGGGGTATCACGTGGAGCACCACCGCTCGTGGCGTGATGGTTTTTCTTAAGGTGAGGTGGGTTCTAACTTTATTACCATGGACATGAAACGACCTTCTGTATATATGTGTCAATTGACACGTTTTGGGTTCTGTGTGTCTGGAGATGTGAAGAAGCCCTCACTTCATTTTTTCACCCGAAATAAAGGAACCACCTGTAATGCTCACGACCAGTGGCGTCAGCTTATATGGGTCATTGGGGTCTTATATTTTATTTTAGAGAGAAGGTCAGCGCGATTAAGAAAACAAAGGGTTTCATTATTCAACTTAATTCCTGACTGTTATTAAAAATATCATAATAATTTGTTACATTTACAATGTGATACTTTACAGCGCCATATTTTATTTACACTATCCGTGGTCACGTTGTTATTAGGAAAGAACTTATACCCAGGATCCATAGATACTGATAACCAGGGCTCGGAAGTTGAGGAAAAATCCTTTTTTTTTTCCCTAGTGTCCGAAGACGAGGCCCAACATAATATATGTTCATTTTGTGTCATTGTAGGCCAGAAAAAGGTGGGTTTTATTTGTCCTTTTTGCCTCTTTTGGCTTATTGGTCCTTTTTTAGCCTTTTTTCAGGTCTTAACGGCTTTTTTTGCAACTTCACCTTCTTTTACTGCCCATTCTCAATTCGAATCATCATCAGTTCATCACCTCTTAAACATGTAAAGAAATAAAAAAAATTTAAAAAAATACATTGAACCATCCCTGAAACGAGAGAAAAACATTTCTGGACTGAAAGAAGATGCATTTCATTCATATAGTTTTTTCGCACTATGTGTTTCATACCACCAGAATTTTTTATTTTTTTATTCATTAAATATGTAGTTAGAACTGAAGTTATTAACTAATTTGGATCACATTTATACGTCCTTTTTTCGTTTTTAGGTCCTTTTTTTATATTTTTATGTCTTTTTTTTGGCAATTTATAGGTCCTCAACTTCCGAGCCTACAACTCTCAAAATATGCAAGCAAAAAAGCACCGAAAATGCAACACAGGCACTAAACTATTTTAGGTATATTGAATGCATAACTAACAGTGCCCTAGTAATTAGTGTATTTTAAGCAATGAAAGGGTCAGTTTGATGCTTCTCTCCCCAAAACTTCCAGCATGGTGAATAAAGAACTTAACATCTGATTTTCCGCCAATCGAGAGGAAGCTTCCAAAAGCACCATGTTGCGTGTCATGTCCGTCTTGCACGAAACCTTAATTGTTTGTATTTAAGCGAGATTTTGTCGAGAAAGAGATAAAGGTTTTGAGATGTGTTGAGTCATTATGATAGAGATCTAAGAATTAACTTTTCATTGTTTGACTAAACGCATTCCTTTCGCGGTTTGTATGCTTCGGGGAATTGCGAAGTAATGCAGCGAGATTAAGTGTTTTTTCATCATGATCATCTGATTGCTCGTTTCCGTGGTTTGGAGTATATCTCGCTGCAATGTTGAAGTTCTCGGTTTGAACGAGTTGCTAAAATGCTAAAACAGAATTACTGGAAACTTGGCAGAAACAATGGTCAACTACAGGAAAGACTTACGGGCAAAATTACTATTCAATTTAATCACATATACGTAAAGAACTTCGGTATCGAGATATTAAACTTTCGAGAAATTCTTTAACAACTCTTCTTAGATGTCGGCTAAATTACACCCTAGCCCCTAAAGACTTGTACACTAGGAATATTGTGCAATCCCCAATCTATCAGTGTGGTGCAACTGAAGGAACACCTGATCATTTATTATATTTGAACGTCGTCTCAATTTAACTACTGTTACTAGCCTGGCCCCCCACACTTTACCTCCGCACTCGAGGTTCGGTGCACTTCGTACTCGGCTCTGATTTGTCTAGGGGTATCTTTCTTTGTACGACAATGCACGTGGGTTGCTACAAGTCAACATAATTATATAATTAACTACAAGAGACAACGAATAACCTTTGCGAAACCTTATTGCTGTAGGGGATAAATTACCTTGACCAGCATTTGTGAAATTATAAACGGAAATTTTGGATATTTTCTATAGTTTAATTAACGTAAAATTTGAAGTATATACAAGTCGTATCCGAACGTTCATTTCTCTAATTATCGGGCCAAAACTCTAATTTTGATGTTGGAAAATATCTATTGTTTGTACCTGGATGCTTTACATTTCATGAATTACATGTGGAGTACGCTTGTCGCAAGGTAGACTCGCGTTACTCCAAGAAAACGTCTTAACAGGCGCGAGGTCGCCCGACGTGAACATTTCTCAACCTCCACGGTGACAAGGCACTAGGCTGCCCGGCGCACCGTAATTACTTTCAAAATAACATCCAGTACAACTACCTTTTTACCTGTAAACTGGACACCAAGGCACTAGCTTGCCCGGCAATCCAATCTCTTACAGCATTCGTTTTAGGAGACCTGTCCTCCGGTCCTAGCTGACCGAAGCAAAAACAGCCTCTCCCTCCCAAGTCTCAGTTCCAACAGTCGACCTCCCCCACACTCATCTGGGAGTTTATATACGTTTTGTTGGCGTCTGTTGCCAACGGCCCTTCTTTCAAAATTTTTAAGCCCGCCTTTCTTTTGAACGTTCGAAACACGAAGCAAGAACAGAGAGCTACATGGTATTTATACATGGAATAATACGAACCTAAAAATGCATAATAAATTGATTTACACTAATCACACATATATATGTTTATACACTTGATTACCCAATTAATTAACATATTAATAAATATTTCAATAAGGAAAAAAACACTGTTGCCCTGACACGGGGGCAGGGTAACACTACGCGTGAATATTTTTTAGGAGAACTAAAATAAGCAGGATATTATGGGGCATACGCCTTGGAGGAATCCGACTATGAAATATATATAAAATTATATTTGAAGATAAAATATTATATTATTAAATTATGAAATGTAAAAACAAATGTAACTCGTGCATAGCTGGAAAGCTAAAACCAAATAAATAGTTGTTGTTTTTTTTAAAAAAAAAAAATCGGGTGCAGCGGCGCATTATGGCAATTTGCACCCTTCAAAATATACGAGGAAATCATTATGGCTGAGCCGATACTGAGTCGATGTATCGGTTGGAATTCATCTATCGATACCAGCCGATACTTTTTCGGCATCCTGGCCTTTCGCGGCTCCGCAAAAATGCCATGCAACCAAGGTTACGTTTTTTACGTAAATTACGCGTAACCAGTTTTTTACGCAGATTTAAAAAGAACTAATTTTCTTTCGTAAATTACTAATATAAAAACTACTTTCATTATTTTACATTTTAAACTTCAATTTTCTTACATATTTCAGACAAAATAATTATTTCTTTAAAGATTGTTTATACAGCCACCTCACCCTTAAAACAGATCTTTAAAAATTGAGAAACGTGTTGATATATACGTCTTGCACTAGTGCTTGTATTTACAACAGAACATAACGATTACGGACAATTTATTTGTATTGGATTTCAAAGTTTTAGTAACAGCTTCAAATTCCGTTTTCATGCGTATTATACACTCGCATAGGCTAATTATGATGTGAATGTGAATATGGCAGTTTGTACAATTCCAATATAAGAGAATGTGAATATGGCAGTTTGTACAATTCCAATATAAGAGAGAATGTGAATATGGCAGTTTGTACAATTCCAATGTAAGAGGGAATGTGAATATGTCAGTTTGTACAATTCCAACATAAGAGAGAATGTGAATATGGCATTTTGTACAATTCCAATATAGAAGAGAATGTGAATATGGCAGTTTGTACAATTCCAATATAAGAGAGAATGTGAATATGGCAGTTTGTACAGTTCCAATATAAGAGAGAATGTGAATATGGCACTTTGTACAATTCCAATATAAGAGGGAATGTGAATATGGCTGTTTGTACAATTCCAATATAAGAGAGAATGTGAATATGGCAGTTTGTACAATTCCAATATAAGAGAGAATGTGAATATGGCAGTTTGTACAACTCCAATATAAGAGAGCATGTGAATATGGCAGTTTGTACAATTTCAATATAAGAGAGAATGTGAATATGTCAGTTTGCACAATTCCAATATAAGAGAGAATGTGAATATGTCAGTTTGTACAATTCCAATATAAGAGAGAATGTGGATATGGCAGCTTGTATAATTCCAATATAAGAGAGAATGTGAATATGGCAGTTTGTACAATTCCAATATAAGAGACATAAATTCGGAAGGAAAGTTTTTTAAAGCATTTTTTGTTTTTGTTTTCTGCCACTGCCAACCATTGAAGAAATTTTTTTGTTTGATTCTAGTTTTTACGTACTTGACATTTTATACATGTTTTACGCGTAATTTACATGTCATGTAGAAAACCTTTTTTACGCGCGATTGCACAACCCTGTATGCGACGCTTTTGGAGAGTAATTATCCTGGAAATTATGCAAAATTCGAAGTTTCTAATTATTTTGAACTAGTATTGTGTGAAAACACTGAATTTTTGTGATAACAAGACATGTAATGTATTATTATGATGTAGTTCTTGAATATTTTAAAGCGAAACTCTTAGCAAATTGATGCATGTAATTTGGGTGGAATACTGTCATACTAATTAATATTAATAAATATTTCGAACAACTTGTACTTCTTATAATTATCAAGCATCGGTATCAGTTCAAAGCGGTATCTACTCAGCCTTAGAAATCATGTCATCTAAAGCCCTTACCTTGCGAAAGGTTAAAAGTGCAAGGCTGTTAATGGACCTACACAGGACATACAGAGCACATTAAAAAGGTAAGCAGAGACTGAAAACCAGGTTGTGAAATCATTGAAAACTGGTGTATTATTAAAATAAAAATACTCAATTCAAAATATTATTATTACTACTACTATTATTATTAATTACATAAAGGAAATTAATTTGTTATTTTTATATACAGGGTGATTGGTAATTCGACCTATTCCTGGAAAGGGGTGATACTAGAGCACATTTCAACAAATTTGACCCTATGCACCAGGGGTCGGAAATCAATGGTTTTCCAGTTATTGCAGTTTGTAGATTTTCGTGACATATTCCGATTTGCGACCAAAAAACTACTAATTGTGAAAAAAAACTACTACACCCTGGGCACTCAATCGACATGTTGCAAACAGCTGACGAATGAGTGACTACTGGGAAAAAAATTCATGCCCAAAATTCCCATACCCACAGAAACAAACAGTCATTGGAGCACACGTCATGAAGAAATTTGGAAATTATCGTTTAAATCGAAGAGGATTACTCAAAAAAATGGGAACACACTTAGCGTAAAAATTACGGAAGAAACTTCCTCGTTTCATAAGCTCTCCAAAAAGATGCAAATGTTGTCAACTTGCTCAAGGATTGTGGGAAAAAACTGAATATAAAGCGGAGAAGGCGCGTTGTAGACCCCCATCATCTAACAAGAATTCTGTGGACGGACGAATCCAAATTCGACCGCGATGGTATTACGAATTTTCATAATGCGCATTTTTGGTCCCCTAAGGGTCATAACCTCAGAAAATCTAAAAAAAAAAAAGGCTCACCAGAGAAAATTCTCGCTAAATGGGAATCGTCCAAAATCATGTGATCGGGCCATTCTAAACCTAAACGGCATTACCAACGAAAAATAAGGGAAGAATTGACGACGCTGTTGGAGGATGTGCCGCTCGCCACAAAGAGGGGTATGATTTACCAATGGCTACCCAGCCCACTATTTCCGGGGTGTGCGACAGTGGCTGGACGACAATTATCCCATGCAATGGATTGGTCGAGGCGGCCCAACCCCCTGGCCGGCGAGGAGTCCGGATTTGACGCCATGTGACTTTTACCTTTGGGGTCACATGAAAGAGTTAGTCTACAGTACACCAGTGGATTCCCAAGAAGAGTTGAGAGAGAGAATTGTGACAGCCGCCCAAACTGTGTCTGAAGTACGCCGCAGGCTGCTTGCTTGCATACCTAAGCGGGGGAGGCAATTTGAATAGGATTTGTAGTTTTCGTAACAGTTAATTCTGACAACCTGGAATCATGAGAATGGTAAATAACATTATTATTTCAATCATTTTTGTTCCTTTATTTTTCACAACCGACAACTTATTTTCACTTTACAAAGAGGTACGCACCTTCTCCGCATTATATTCAGATTTTTCCCACAATCCTTGTGCAAGTTGACAACATTTGTATCTTTTTGGAGAGCTTATGAAACGAGGAAGTTTCTTCCGTAATTTTTACGTTAAGTGTGTTCCCATTTTTTTGAGAAATCCTCTTCGATTTAAACGATAATTTCCAAATTTCTTCATGACGTGTGCTCCAATGACTGTTTCTTTCTGTGGGTATGGGAATTTTGGGCATGATTTTTTTTCCCAGTAGTCACTTATTCGTCAGCTGTTTGCAACATGTCGATTGAGTGCCCAGGTTGTAGTTTTTTCACAATTAGTAGTTTTTTGGTCGCAAGTCGGAATATGTCACGAAAATCTACAAACTGCAATAACTGGAAAACCATTGATTTCCGACCCCTGTTGCATAGGGTCAAATTTGTTGCAAATGTGCTCTAGTATCACCCCTTTCCAGGAATAGGTTGAATTACCAATCACCCTGTATATATATCAGATATTGCAAAGCAGCTAACTAATTCCCTTAGTAACTGGTTAAAGATGTTAATAAATTAGGAAATAGTTGAAGTGGTTTTATTATGTGTAAGTTTTTGTTTACTTTTTGCTTTATGTTAATATAAATCAATTAGATGTCATAGTTATAATTTTCTTGCATTCTTTGTTTTACTTTAATTGTGCGTATTGATGTAGATTTGCTAATGATCTCTTGAGAGAGAATGCATTCACTATTTTTTGTGTGTTTTCGATATTATTCTCAGTAAAGTCTATTTCAAATTAAAAGTAATTGCTTATCTTTTGTTTGTTATAACAAAAACTCCCCCCCCCCATGAAATCACCCCTGTCCCCCCCAGGATTTCGCACACTGCTAAAACCTTCCTCAGAAACAGTGTAAGAGGCCCGCTCTTTGCAAAAAGCTAAGAACATTTGTTAAAACACCGTCATTGATATCGATTTTATTGCAGCAAACACGAACCCTTTCGAGATCGGACAGACACAAAAACAAACCCGGATTCCTTGACAGCACTTCACGTCACATCTGGACACAGACGCCCACGACATAGCGGTTCATTCAAAGCAACTGTGCTTGCGCTTTTTTTTTTTTACTCTCCTGCGATGCCCTGGCCAAGAAAGCGCCTCTCTAAAGGACGAATCACACGGAACTGGTTTTCCAGTACGAATGCCCTAGTTGCCGCCGGACTGGCTGCTAGACTGGTTTTGACGACTAGACCGTATTCTAATTGCAACTGGTTTTGACTGCTACATTCTGTGGAACAGCCAATCAGAGCGAAAGTTTCGTCATGTGAAGATAATCTGTGAGTTGGCAAAGGGAAGTTTTTGTCTGTGGTTTAACATATTTAGTTGAAGATTTTTTTTTTTATGAATGAATCCTGCGAATCTCATGTATGAATGAAAATACATACCCGAGTTCATTAAAAAGCTTGCTACACCTGAATTAATATATTTTCTCTCGAGACAATTTCTAGTCCATGCTTTTCTATTAATTCTTTTAATTTTAATTTTTAAGTTTAACAGTAGTAGCTATTCCCTTACAACGTTCTTGAAATCGCTCGTCCATCTTTTCAGCTTGTCTGCTCTGCGCAATGTCTTATGGGAACAAAAGTATACCGACAAGTACAGCAACAAGTGAGGCTAAAACAAGCAGATGAGCCAGTACCACACAACTAATCCAAGTCATAGGCGTGCGCAGATCCTCTGATTAGGGGGATAAGGGGCAAAGCCTTGAGGAAAGTTCAATCGGAGAACGAAAAATTTAATTTCTCTGGCTCACAGACTATTTTACAAACAAAAATGGTTTCGTACAGCAGATTCAAAGCAACTACACATATTTTATTGATTTCCAACAGGGGGGCAATTGCCCCTCCCCCACTTTTTGACCCCGTACTATGGTATCTTAATACAGAGAAAAGGTAAAACTGTCCTTGACACCCTCGCGCCCAGCGTTGGCACCCAAACGCCGCTACTGATTTCCAATGTATGGGCAATTTACTTTGAAAACACATAGAGGTAACACAACTTCAGGAATAAAATGTGTGACAATAATGTTAATAAGAATAACTTTGTTAGAGGACGAAGTTGGATAGTTCAATTTGATAGGAAATAATGCACCTTTCTCCCCTTCCGTAGTTGCTTGGGTCTTTCGTTGGCTTAAAAATACTTATTTTTTAAAAAAAATATATTACAATATTGTTTAATAACGGTGATACGATTCTTCTACACTAAATTTCTAAGTGAGAGTATTAGGGAGGCAACTGCCCCTCTTGCCCCCAAAGCGCACGCCTATGGTACATGTCCAACTGTAAAATCCAGCAGGAATATAGACTCGTCCTAGATGCAACTGTCTTCCACGAGCAGAGAAAGACTCATTTTTTTAAAAAAAATACCACAAAAAACGAGTAATTTTCGCCGAGATCTTGGGGAAACCTAGTTGTTAGTTGCAGACGGCAAAAAAAGCACCTCGTGAAAGCGGCTGCTAATAAATGCAAGAGAGACGGCCTCAGGTGTCGTAAAGTTATGGAAGAGCCATTGAAAGCTGGTTAAGTATTACGATTTATGTCGAATTATTTGCATTTTTAAGTGCAGAGTTACGTCGTGCCATTGACCTTAAATTGCACCGCACATTTCATGTTCTACTTGCAGCACGCGTATGCAAACGGGTGGCGAAATCGTAAATACCTGAGCAGAAGATAGTTCCATGTTGTTATTTCGTTTACTGTGTCCCTCCGCCCCTCCTAGGAGGCAAAGCATCGCGACTGTTAACTGGTACCCACCGTGGGTGTCCGCAGGAATTCGAATAATATTAAAAGTCTCGAGTTCCACTTGACTGTCTCGTTCTCGTCTCAATTTATAAGCATCCATCTCGTCCTCGAATATGGTGTAAAGACACCTAAATATCACACTGTGTGGCTCGATGGGCTGTGAAGTAAAAGCTGTGTAGATGTAACATCGCTTTTTTGTTTTTGTCAGTTGCGAAGCGACCTGTGGGTGGTCGCTCCGGAAACTTCAACAAGGTGGGCAATTGTACAGTGGGATCCACGAGTGTTCGTGCACTTTATTTGACCCAATAAGAGCTTCAAGAATTAAAAGAAAACTCAAAACAAGCTGTTGACAACTTCTGCACCAGCATACATAAAAATCTATGAAAAATTAATGAAAATAGTCATGGACAATTTGCACGGTCATACTCATGGATTCCCGTACAGTCAACGGCAAAGACAATGATATGTAAATTAATTAGTTTTTTTTATTCTACATCCTGTGTCGTTTTAAGGAATGAAACTATGTTGGTTCGAAACAGGCACTGTTCTCTGCTTATTGACGTCATTATTTCAATTCATTGTCATCACAATGAGTGATACACACCGGATTAAAAAGGTGGTGGACAATTCGCCTACTGTTTCTTTCCCCTTGGGTGTATCATTAACCCCCGTTGATTTCTGGTGCTGACGATATCATTGTCGGAGAACTCGCGGGTCTCACTTATCGCACAACACTTGAGCAACCGTGTGTTTTGACGTCACGTTAGAAAGCTTTTTACTTTTAGGATAAGTGCCTACGTTGTTAGAATACGCTAGCTGGGTTTAGTTATCTTAGCCTAAATAATACTTTTTCATTGTGTTTATGCTAATGGAACCTAACCTAACCTCGTAGACATTCCTTACCTGACGTCAGAACACAAAGTAGCAAGACTGTTGTGCGAAGAGGAAGACCCAGAACTCTCTGACTTTACAGTACGTTTGGCAACATGTGGTGTATACGACGCTCATTTGTTTCGTCTCGACAACAGCGTTCGGTTTCTTGCGTCCCGGAAATGCCCGATGGGAGTCGAAGAAAACTCAACTGATCGCTGATTCGCTGTTTCCCAGCCGCCAGCTGGAAATGCGACCAGTATAGATAGCCTAGTTCATGTTTGCATCAAGCTCACAACTTGCCGTGGAGACCTTGCTGCAAGTTCTCTGTGCTATCTGGGCTGTGACTGAAATGAAAATATATGTGTTACGTATGTAATTTTTCATTTGCATTCCTTTTACAGCGGGGAGATGCCGCGGCCACCCTTACCCCCCTTCTGCACGCCAATTTGTACCATATCTAGTATTTGTGCCACAGCGTGTGGAAAAGTAGTCGCACGTATTTCCTGAATCTTTACAAAACGACCGTATTGTCCGCGACGCGTTGGTGCGTAGGAATGCGTGCGAGATAGCATTGTGCGTGGCCTCCATCGAACGTGGCGCCGACCAGGAAGACCGTTTTCGAGGAGAATGACGTGTTTTTCGGCGCAGGAAGTCGGTTCCGCAAGTGAGCAGAAAATTTTTGCTACTTATTCAAATGTACACGTAATTACCTCCGTGTAACATTCTGTACGTAGCACAATGCGAACCTTCTTCCGTGAAAACAGGTTGGATCACGGAGGATGTTGGTTTCGTTTATTTCGTGCTCACTGAGGTATTCTCGATGACGAGACGGTCCTCAAATATCGAGACGAGAACGAGACAGGTCTTGTAAATTCACGAGATCGAGACCTGTTGTCCGAGGCTTCGATAAACAACTTCGAAAATTGAATGCAAAGTGAGGCCGATTTGTTACGCAGCTTGTTCGTTTGGCTGTGACGCACACAACATTTTTTCTCTCTTATCGATTTTCTGTCTTATTTTCCATTTCTCTCTCTCTGTCTGTCTGTCTCCCTTATCTTTCTTTCATCCTCTCTCTTTCCTTGTCTTTCTCTTGACCCCTCTCTCTTTTTCTAATTTCTACCTCTTTTTCTCTTTAATTCTTCCCTCTCACATTCTGTACCATTTTCTCTCTCTATTTTTCCCTATCATATTCTCTATTTCTTTCTCTTTTTCTTAATTCTCTTTCTCTCTCTCTCTCTCTCTCTCTCTCTCTATCTCTCTTCCCATGTCCTCTTGATTTCGTGTCTCTTTTTCCCTTTGTTTCTCTTGGTAACAGTTTCATACATCGGAGACACATTTCTTCAATTTTACACAAGGAACTACTTACGGAAATTAGTTTTTCCAAGGTTTACAACGTTCGTCGAGGTATTTTCTTTCATCGTGGAATATACGAGGCGTATTTTTAAAGTAAGTACCGTTTTGAAATTCCGCCGCTGCAGCGCTGCGGTCGGTGTCCCGTGCATGCGCACTGTGTATCTACATCTGTTGGCAAGCCACAGACGCCATTGCGGCAACAATCGATCGTGTATACATTTGCTTTTGCGTATTTAAAATGCCTCCGCCGATTGAAAATACCGCCGACTGTGAAATACGCGCTGTTATTCGTTTTCTTAGTGCTAAAGGCGTGAAACCAGTTGAAATTCACCGTTAGATTTGTGAAGTGTACGGACAAAACATTATGAGTGATGGAATGGTACGCAAATGGGTAAGAGCTTTCAAAGATGGCCGAAAGGATGTTCATGACGAGGAACGGAGTGGGCGACCCTCAGTGATCACTGTCGATTTGGTGCAGAAAGTCGACGAAAAAGTGAAAGAGAACAGACGCTTCACGATTTCTTCGTTATCAGAGGAGTTCCCTGAAGTTTCAAGAAGTGTTATCTACGAAATTGTTACCGAGGAGGGACAATTACGCACTAGTTGTGCATTTATTTCAATATCGTGGGATTGAGCACTGCTATTTAAAAAAGGGTTTAGTATGCGAGAGAGTTTGAATTTCTCTCGATGTTGCAAGTGGAAACTGTTTTTCAAGTTGATTAGTAAGCTAGACACGATGTTTGAAAAATACGATGAATAAGTATTTACAGAATCCCATGTATTCCTTATGGGAAATTAACTTCAACTTCAAATTATAAATCCTTTGCGCAACAGCCCTGAAGGGCCTTGGCTTACCTACCGACTGCCGGTCTCCCTCCCACGCTTTCCTTCGTCACCTCTAAGCGTGGAGATCTGCAACCAATATTGGAATAGTCTGGGGGTCAGCCCGATGTATCCAATGTCAGCTCGGAGCTCCCCAATTTCCTCACGATGGTGGGTTGCCACCGGCCCTATACGTAGGCCGAATAAATTCTGACCAGAGCCGGATTCGAACCTACGCCGTCCCGCAGCGAACGATCTCAAGACGAGTGAACGCCTTAACCCGCTCGGCTACGGAGGAGGACTCAACTTCAAATTACGGCTAATCAAATGCGAGTTTCGACTTTTCCTCTTACTATGACATAGTTCAAGGTGTCCTTTCTCCGTCCATGTACTTTTCTACGTCATTGGATGTTTGATATTCCCGAGAGAACGAATAAAATAATGGTCCCATAGACCTAATGCATTTCTTGCCTCCTACGACCATCCTGGCAGTGTTGCCAGACCTGATGTGCATAAAACAGCTACATTTCACCATTAATAGAGCTAAAGATAACTTTGAAGGAGCTAGATTAACGAAGGCTGCATAAAGTGCCTCCTAGGGTAATTAATTTTAGGTGTCAGAGGGGTGGGGGCGCTGCTATTACCGTTAGCTTTAAAGTGATGGCAATTTATTCTTATTTTTCACCGCCTAGATTTGGCGGCATCACCCATCTCAATAATCCAATGATGTTCATATGAAATCGAAAATAAAGGATTCCCGGATAATAATATTGTCATCTTCACCTTAGCCAGAGCGCTATATATACATGGGGAGGAAAGAGGGGGTGGGTAACGCAACCTATATATGAATATCACGTCACGTGCAAAATGTACACTCATGGCAAAGGTTGATCTTTATGGGCCTGAGCCAGTGGTGGCATCATAGTGGGACAGAGGGCGGGTGCCACAGTTCACAGTCAAACAAGTGCGAAAGAGCCAGATCTGGCTCCAAAAGAGCGAAGTTGGCAACAGTGATCGGCAGCGGATCCATCGAGAAAGACCTAGGGGAAATTGTCCCTCCTAGCCTTAAACTATCGAAAATTGTGCTCACGATGGGTACCAAAAATGTTAACTGAGGCCCACGAAAGCAAACGTTTAGGTAGCGCCTTGACTTTTTTTATGTAGCTGAAGGTGACGCGTACTTAAGCCAAATTGTCAGGTGATGAAACATGGGTGGCCTACGTTACACCCGAAACAAAACAACAATCCATGGAATGGCGGCATTCAACATCGCCAAGCAGACAATTTCAGTCCGGAAAATCATGTGTATCGTGTTTTGGGACAGGAAGGGGGTGTTGCTTGTTGATTTTTTGCCTCGTGGTGACACAATAAATTCCGAAACATATTGTGAGACTTTAAAAAAACTGCGCCGTGCCATTCAAAACAAAAGGTGCGGCATGCTGAGTAAAGGGATCGTTTTGCTGCATGACAATGCCCGTCCACATGCGGCCAATCGAACTCAAGATCTCATCGCATCATTTGGTTGGGAACAATTTGATCATCCTCCATATAGCCCCGATATAGCGCCCAGTGACTACCACGTGTCTCTGCAACTGAAGAAGCATCTCGGAGGTCAGCGCCACGATGACGACGATAGCCTCAAAACGGCGGTGTTGCAGTGGCTGTCAACTCAATCGGCAAACTTCAATGACGACGGAATACAAAAGCGTGTTGTTCGATATGATAAGTGCCTTAATATTGGTGGCAATTATATGGAAAAGTAGATAAAAGTGTGGTCTTTCATGTAACAATAAAATTGTTACAAAAAGTTTAGTTGTTTTTTGTACATATCAAAACGGTACTTACTTAAAAAATAAGCCTCGTATTTAACCGGGAAATTCTGTATTTTTGAAGGGAAATATCTCACCGACGCACAATTGCCATTGCTTTCATTTGCTTGCCCTACCGTAGCATACCCGTTCGATTAAGAAATATTGACCCTGGCAGACCTTGTCAGCTCCTGCTCAGAAATGTGTAGGATAAGCCTTTCACAGGAAATGGTAAGAACACTGGCCTTTGGCAAGAGGTGACGAGAGGCCAAGCGAGGGTTTAAATAGGTGCGCATGAGAGCGACACGAGGTATTTTAATCTGGAATCATCGGAGAAGCAGGAGCTTCTGGTCTTATTTCTAAACCGAACAGGGTAAGCTAGTCTACACCCCATTCTGCCATTCGCATTGCTCATTTCAGTCTAAAACGAATCATGAGTCTATTTTAATGATAAGTTAGATATTTGTACCTGCCCGTTCAGGGCTGTCTCTACCATCAATAGTACTAATCGGGAGGGGCAAGTTACATCCCTATTTAAGATCCCCGCGTTCAGGTTGGAACGCTACGCTACGACAACCGGATGCTGCGTACGTTTGATGACGTAAGCCCCTGTCAGTGTTTCAACCCCCCTTTTTTACCATGCTTGCCTAACGTAACCAAACCTAACCTAACCTTATCGGAAATGGTTCGTGGGGCTATCCGTGAATACAGACACTGCATGCCCACTACGGTAGTCAAGATTTGCCCGCCATATTCTGTGTTATGGAAGCGAAAAAAGGAGTCAAAGAAATCACTCTCTATGTGAAGAACTGTTGTTTTTTTTCGTGTAAAAAGCATAATGGCACATTGAACTATGTTCCGCACTACGCAATTGGTAAGTACGAACCATGCGAAACACAAAATATCCGATTTTAATGTGTCTCCGATCTATGAAACTGGTACCCCTATTTTATCTCCGTCATTCTCTATCTCTTTCCGTCTTATTCCATTTCTTTCGCTTGTCTCTGTCTATTTCTCTCTCTCCGTATTTCTCTCTTTTCCCTTTCTCTCTCTCGCTCTATTTCTTTGCCCTCTTTCACTCTCTCTTTCCCTCTTTTTCTTTGTTCCCCCCTCTCTCTCTCTCCATATCTATATTTTTCCCTTTCCCTTCTTTATTTTGCCTCTCGGTGGAGGCACATAGTGGTTCGGATCACACTTTAAACTGTAGGTCCAGTCCCAATTAGCCATACCGTGCATAAAGTGGACTTGAAACACCAAATCAATCAATGATTATCTTGCCTCTCTGTCTTCACTCTCATTTTCCATCTCGTTTCCTTTCTCCTCTTTGGTTCTGTGACACAACCTAACTCCGGTAACACAAACTACTACCAAATCAAAAAAACCACACATACATTCACAAAAGGATGCTGTTTTATCAACTGCTGTTCCGCATGATGAAGCAATAGAGAGGGAGAGAAAGAGATAGAGGATGAAAGAGGGATAGAAATAGAGAGGGGGGCAAGAAGAAGAAAGGAAAAAGAGGAACTGGTAGAAAGAGAGATATGGAAAGAGTCAACATATTTGTATCAATTGACCACATCGTGACTCAAACCCGGAACTTTCTGCGTAAAGATCATAAGTAGGCCTCGGAAATTGAGGAAAAATCCTTTTTTTCCTAGTGTCCGAAGACGAGGCCCAACATAATATATGTTCATTTTGGGTCATTGTAGGCCAGAAAAAGGTGGGTTTTATTTGTCCTTTTTTGCCTTTTTCGGCGTTTTTTGGCTTATTGGTCCTTTTTTTTTGCCTTTTTTTGGTCTTAACGGCTTTTTTTTGCAACTTCACCTTCTTCTGTAACCCGTGTGGGTTAGGCCAAATATGATTCTTCAAATATGATTTTTCAAATTATGTTAATCTAAAAAATATATAATGTCTGAAAGAAGATGCATTTCATTCATATAGTTTTTTCGCACTGTGTGTTCCATAGCACCAGAATTTTGTCTTTTCTTTATTTATTAAATATGTAACTAAAACTGAAGTTATTAATTAATTTGGATCACATTTTTACGTCCTTTTTTCAGTTTTTAGGTCCTTTTTTGTTATTTTTAGGCAATTTATAGGCCTTCAACGTCCGAGCCCTAGTCATAAGCCAACGCACAGCATCAGAACAAGAGCGAAGAAAAGCCCGCGATCAAGTGCGAAACGTACCAACGGTTTAAAAGGCGAAAAGTATTTTTCTCTTGCAGACGAAAGGGAAAATTCTCTGCATATGATGCGAGGGAGTTCCTCCTCAACGTCGTCTCTCGTGTGTACCCAGCATCCTCCGCGCGGTGACCTTCCCTTCCCTCGCGATCACCGTTATCCCTCGTGGCCATCTGCCTCTCTCTCCACCGGTTCTTCAAGGCCAGAAAACAGAGCTACCCGTTGGCAGGGAACGTGACCTGCCTCTTCCCTGCACACCTGTGGCCAATAGATGATGCCAGAGCGCCTCTCTTTCGCTTCGGTACAGGGAAAAACCATACAAACCTCTAAAACAGGCACTGAAGCATCTAAAATGCTCCAAACGGCACTGATTAGGCATCAACCCCCCCCCCATTTAATAACTATCCGTAGAGATTCGTACCTGAAGTTTTACACGCTGGAGCATATAAAAACAGATCACCGGGCACTGAAAATTCCAATTTAGGCACTAAAGTAGAGATTCAGGCAATGAAACCTTTAAATCAGGCACTGAAACCTATAAATTAGGCACTAAATAGCATATTCAGGCAATGAAACCTCCAACATGGTACTAAAGTGAAGATTCAGGCAATGAAACATTTAAGTTGGCCACCGAAACCTCTAAATTAGGCTCTAAAGTGCAGATTCAGGTCATGGAACCTTTAAATCATGCATTGAAACCTCTAAGTTAGGCACTAAAGTGGACATAAAGGCATTGAAGCATTCAAATCTGGCACTAAAATCTCTAATTTGCGCACTAAATAGCAAATTCAGGCATTGAAACCTTTAAATCAGGCACTGAAACCTCTAAGTTAGGCACTAAAGAGGACATAGGCATTGAAGCATTTATATAAGACACTGAAATCTCTAAATTAGGCACTAAATAGCATATTCAAGCATCATCCACTGAAACCTCTTAAATAGTATTAAAATTGGAATTCAGGCAACGAAATATTTAAGTTAGGCACTAAACGTAGAGAATCACATCGTTAAATTAGGCAGTAAACGTGGAAAATTAGCCAATGAAAGATCGAAAACAGACAGAAAAATCGAATTTCGCGGCTCCAAGAAAATAATCAGGTACTACCTCCCCTGACCATTCATATTTCCGTTCTCAAATGATCTTCTTTAACACTGCTTAGACAACATATCCCAAATAGTAACTTCAAAAAAGGTAGAAGCTTGATAAATTAACCAGACTTCTTAAGAACAAAGGAGCCGAAAAAAGTGTGTGGATTCATTGAACTAATTAAAATCACTGTGGGTGTGAAGCGTGGAAACTTAAAAACGCCTTCAGAGGCATGTGTCCTTCGCCAACCCAAACAACCCTGCTCCACGCCATCATAGATACCAGTGTTGCCATCCTCCTACAAAAATCGCAATTTTACATAAAAAAATAACTAACAGAACAAAATGAACTTAAAAGAAAGCTTGAACAAAATGTAAATAAATGGATAGTTATTCAAGCTATTGTGCAGCGAACGGTAAATGTACTAGCTGGCGAACTGTCCATCACCACGTTCATTCAACCTGTTTTCCGCAACAAATGCCCCCCTCGCCCCCCTGCGTACGCCAGTGCTCTTGACTATTCGGATTCCGTCACATATACAGCTATTACATGGCTGGTGAATTTCGTCACCATAGCAACGGCAAATTTCCATATATTTACATCATTTATACAACGCTTAGCGAAAATGAATAACAAAACAAAACGTTGATCAAGAGTAATTTATTACACAATTTTTTAACTTTTAATAGAAAGTGAATTGTCTAACATAAATTAATAGACATATATTCATATTGTGAAGATTCGCGGGACCGTCACACACACAATGGACTTCTAGGACAGGAAGAAAGTTAGATAAGAGATCTCGGAAGAACCATTGTTGGCGATCGTTAAGGTAATCTGTGAGTAGGCAGTAGGGTTAGAAACTTGCCATGAATGTTGAATCTATTGCATAATTTGTGAATCACAAGAATTATTGAAGTACATTTCAGGAGCTACCAGAAAGAAAACCATGTTGATTGGAGTTTAAGTACGGCGAAACAAATTTCTATAGTCTGTAGGTCTGTAGAATAAACAAGGTTCTTGTTACCACTTTTGTGAATCGGTGTGATGTTAGCTTGTTTCATGTGGCCATGATAACCATACCTTGAATCCCTTCGGTAAAGATCATACGCACAGTATATACACGGCATGTATTCAACGCCAGATCTGACATATTTGCCCGAAATATGGCGGCGGGCGTGATTTCGCGCAATGAATTGTGGGGTAAACAATTAACAAATGCTTCATTGTTTATTTGGATCACTACTGATCCATTAATTTTAAGATTGTCTAATTTATACGCGAATTAATATAAGAATATCAATTATTTTGGAATTTTCATTAATATTTTTTGCAATATTAAAAATATTTCGTTTGTGAAACGTTTTCTCATTTTTTTTTATTCTCGTTTTGCATCAGTCTTACATGAAATAACTATATTTTATATTTAAAAACAAATTATTTTACTGTTATTTCAACAATTTAAATTATATTTAATGTATTCTAATTAAAATCCTTTCATAATCTTTATTAATCACTTTACTCTGCTCAACCATACACTTCATAACCATCTCAGATGCATTCACCTCCTTCAACAACTCTTAATGGAAGTTGTTGAATATCATCCATTAACGCAAAACATGCAAGCTTATATTCAATGCAGATTTAACTGCATGGTTATCTAATCCTAAGATCACGGTTTATGAACCAACTTTGTGGACGCTCTGTATATGGCGATATGTCGGCCACTTGTCGCTTCAAAGGACGAGACGTTCTCTCAAATGCTAATCCTCCTTGACGAACAGCCATGTCGAAAACCAGTTCACGAGGCACCCACTCGCAGCCTCCCAAAGGAGCAAGTCTCTTTGTAACGAGCGTCACTGCACGAGATAGCATCTGTCGGATTAGCTTCCCTTTCCAAGGAGCCGCCTCTGCAGACTCCTACAGGTGCATCGCTCCTTTGGGGAGGGGGGGGGGCTTTGACCTCTGCAGGATGCACTTGGTCAGAGGGTTTAATGACTCGAATTACTTCTGTGGGCGTCTCCAGAAATGCTTGAAGAGGACGTCAGAATTAGGCCTAATAATAATAATATTATTTTTATTATACCCGTAATATAATAACTTTCATAAACTAAAAGCCGTCCTCCGTGGTGGAGTGGTTACGACGCTAGGGGTCCAGGGTTCAAATCTCGGCCTGTGCATGGGCGGTCTTTGTGAGTGTCCCTTCATCAATTTCATCATATCATCATTCATCCTCATCGTCGCGATTAGCGACAAGTGGCAGAAAAGATAAGTAAAATAAACCAAATCAATCAATAAACTAAAACTAATAAAACATCTAGTTGTGGCCGCGGTGGCTCAGTCGGTAACGCGTCTGACTACCATGCTAAAGGTCGATCCCCGACCGGTTCAAATTCTGGAACTTTTCTAACTTTGGAAGCGGCCCCGGCGCACACCCAGCGTCTAATGCATGGGTACCTGGGGGAAACCCTGGGGGGTAAAGGCGGTCTGGGGCGTGATGCTGATCACATCACCACCACTCACGACCGGATCAAGAAAGTGTGGGGCGTTACCCTATACGCCTTCATGGCGTGGTGCTAAGCACAGTTTTATTCCAATTATTATTATATTTATATTATGTATAAATTATGAGCTATACAGAAGTCACGTGGTTTTGTTTACATTAACTTCATTATTACAGTGTTTGGGGAATAGATTTTCTTTCCTTTT
Organism: Lepisma saccharinum; assembly: GCF_977018435.1. NCBI lineage: Eukaryota > Metazoa > Arthropoda > Insecta > Zygentoma > Lepismatidae > Lepisma > Lepisma saccharinum. The sequence goes on from NC_139244.1 coordinate 3,164,104, forward strand.
CTCTTTTTTACTTGGATAATTTCTCTTTCTACCCGATGGAGGTATGTAACACAGTGGTTCAAATCCCACTTTATTATTAAATTGTGCGTCATAAAACATAATCATATTGAGTACCGTGTCACTTCTCTTGCAGGTCGGCGTTGCAATAGGAATCAGTACGAGTGCCGAACGTCGGGGGAGTGCATCGCCATCTACAACGCTTGCGACGGAATCCCACAGTGCGTGGACGGAAGCGACGAGTCGCCAGAGCTCAACTGCCCGGGAACGGGTGAGTCCAGTGTTGCCACATGAAGGGAAATTTCCCTTTTGCAGGGAAACTCGGACCGAAATTTTAGACAAAAGGGGAAAGGAAATTTCAATGAAAAATGTCTCAATTTCATGGAAATTTTAAGACTTCTGACTTTACATTATTACAGTTTATGTTAAGAGTGGCCTGGAGGTTGGCATCAAAAGAGTTTTCCTGGCCCGGCGCGATACAGAGACACCCATACTGCTTTTCCGGATTCTCTGGAGTAGCGACGCGCAGAGGGGAAAGCTTGTGGGCGGGGCCAGACTAGGTGGGGAAGGGTGCCTGATGAAAGCAACGAAGTGCTGCGCGGTGTAACGGCCGTAAAGCAAAACGCTTTCTGCTGCCAATTTCTTATTTTATGCTTAACAATGGCCAGTGTATTGTTTTACACAAATAACAAATAATATTGCACGTTTATTTGTCTTTTGATGCTACGAAGAACAGAAAAAAATTAAAACAAATTTAAACATACATTATCAAAAAACATGCAAATAACCACAAACTATGAAACATCATGTATCAAAATTTGTTTAAAACAAGTCTGAAAAACATGTTTCAAACACTTTGTTTTAAACATTTGTAAAAAAAACAAAGCCATGTGTTTTAAACTTTTCAAACAAGTTGTTCTCCAACACATTCAACACTATGAGGCGCTCTCCTGAATGCAGAGTTCCCCTAGACTTGCGAGCTGACATGTTTACTACGGAACTACTGGACCGCGAATGAGCCCCCTCCCGTGGATGCCCCTCCCCTCCGCGCGTTCATTGGACGAGGCGCACACCCTTCAACATGCGCACAGAATGCGTTCGCGTTTTCTTACTCCAGAGAATCCGGGAAAGGAATATAGCGACATATCAGGGAACTAGGAATTCTTCTCGGTTGTGTCCTAAACCAGAGGACAGGGCACAGGCTGTAGGCCCCCATGGTGGAAAAACTTGCCACCATGCCTACCCCCTGCCTTCACCACCCCCTCCCCTTCGTGTCTGCTGCGAAAGGGCACCACCTGTTTCATACTCACATTTTTTTGATCCTTCTTATTTCTACTCACTTGAATATAAGCCTATATCTATTTATATTTCTCTTAAGTTTATTACACGTCGCTTTTCTGTATCTTCGGATAATTATAACGGTGAGAATTAACGATTTAATGGATTCCTTACCATGACTGGAACCTGGAACATCTGAACAGAAAGCGATTAAGCTGACATGTATGTGAAAAATTTGTGTAACATTTTCTATTCATAAGAACAGGACCAACGGAAATTTTACTACTGCTGCTGCTACTACCACTGCTAATAATAATAATAATAATAATTATTATTATTATTATATTTGTTTAGGTGAAGGGAAAAAGTAGTCCAAATAGGGAAATTTTGCCCCTTGGAAAGGGAAATTGTGCCCTCAGATTGTGGCAACACTGGGTGAGTCAAAAATACACGCGCTTTACAGTCCGCGCGGTGAACGTTTCGGCTCCAAATGACGGAGGAATCGAAGAGTGGGTGCATTGTTCATTTATTTAACCAAGGATTCCAAATACATCAGAATCCAAAGTACTAGAAGAGAAGATAACAGCATGAAGTAAAATTACGTCCGGTGAAGTAACTTGCATTTTTTTACACGGCAGCCAGACTTACTGGGTGTTGGTAGGCCACTGATGACAGTTGAAAATTTAAATGGGCTACATCTTCAAGTAAAAATGTACTTTGAAATTCACATTATCACCGGATTCAAACAAAGATGATTCCAATATATTCACCATAATTTAAACACATTAATTTTATTTTTGTCCCGAAATTTTCCGGATACATTTTGACACGCCGGGCCACGGCCATCTCTGACCCTTCCTTCGCCCCGCATTTAATGTGACTAAATACCATCAAAGCGCACATTTGCCCTAAACGAGCATTCTTTTATCTAGTTTTACTTGTTTGGAGACTACGCCCCTCTGCCCCTTTCGGCATCGTCATTGTCATATTTCTTTGAATTAACCCACAAAGTTTTCTTCTCTCTTGATTTTTTTTAGCTTTCCAATACTAAAACATATTGGCCCGATTTGGTCAAAAATACTAACAAAGAAAATATGCTGGTCTGCTCACTAAGCACATTAAATGTTACCCGCCCCCTCCAAGAGAGAGGGTCCTGAGTCCGTCGCTGTTCAAATACTTAATGACCTAAATATCACCAAATATGCAAAATAAAAAAAATGCTCTTATGGCCTAAAATTGTTTAAAAATATGCACTATAATTTGGAAAATATGCCCTTACAACTGAACTGTTTCAAACAGCATTATTTAATAAATTTTCACATACTATTTTTTAGTCAATTTTATGAGCCCCGAATTTTTTAATCAGCTCAGAGTTATTTTGGGCCAAAGTAATTTTTTTTGATTTCATTCCATTACAAAAGGAGGCTGGTTTCCACTATTTTTCAGGAAATAAACTGGGACATATAATTGTAAAAAATCAACAACTTGAGTGAACAAGGGAGTAAGTACGAATCCACTACGAAAATGGCTACATATTCCTTGAAAATGCGAAAATATGAGGAAATATGAACGAAAATGTATCAAAATATGCTGTATCACGTAGAAATGGCCAAATATGTCCTTAATTTAATTCGTTTCTTCATCATATGAATTTCTATAGATTAGGGAACACATCGCCTTTACAAAAAAAATTAACCTGTCATGAAAATCCTATCCCTACTCATCACTTTGCCTGACTGCTTCTTTATTGCCTTTTCCTTTCGAAAAGTACTTTCTGCTTCTTATCCACCTTTTTTGCCTCCCACCAGCTGGCGCTCACACACAGCCCATAAAGAGTGAATGCACTGCCACAAGGCTTCTGTAATATCCTCACGTACCGACAGGGCAAGGCACGTCGTGCATAGGAAGCAACCGGCGAAGTTATCGTCCTGCACCTTGAGCAGAGCCACCTGTTGGGGAAAACGTGAAGCAATCACGACGAAATCGAAAGTGTACATTATTACGGTACATGCGGCACAAAAAAAAGTTGATTGTAAGATCTCTTTGTCTCTAACACATACAGGGGCGCCGACTTGTCAACATTATTGAGGGGGGGGGGGGGTTCTCTGATCACTGAAATAAATTGATAAATGACTCACTCCCTACCTTTTTTTATGTTTTGGTCTCAGTGTTCGGAATCTCGTAAAAGCACATGAATTCCTCAAAAATATTAAAATTTTCATTTACAGTTCGAATCAGAATGTCAAGTGTTCACGGATGGATATGTCACAAGTTTTGTCAACCATAATAGCAAAATATTCCCGACTTTTAATATCTGCTACCACGGAGCGCAAAACAGATCTCCCTTATATATCAATGATCTCGTTCTGAATGTCATGTGAGAGCCATTTGTAGCCCGAACGTCCCATCCACTCTCCCAGTTCATGCACATCTTCTTTTGGAACTCTTTTTAGTAAAAATGTTAACAATACTCACAATTATATACTTAGTATATAGTAATAAGTCATGTGTTTTGCTGTATCTGTTCATACCCCCCCCCCCCCCAAGTTGATGGTTTAGCGGTCTCAGACCCCCAAAGTCTAGACATTGGTTCTTCAACTGTGAGGAATGATCTCTCAAGGGGGTCCGCGGTCTAGGAAAGTTCAAGAACAGAACATTTCAAATGTGTATTTAAAGTTAAGTTCATGTGGCACAATTCAGAGTAAACTTTACAAGAGAAGCAAAATAATACATTAGGTATTTGAGAGGCTCTGCTCCCACATCGTTAACATTGAGGGGGGTGGGGTCAGCGCCTATGAACACATACAAATGTTCATGAGGGATGGTTATAAAATGTGGGACCCTAGGCTATCCTTTGTTTTGGGCCCTGCCGATATGATTATTATTAGGGCTAAGATTTTTATGATCTAAAAATCACCAAAATATGCAAAATAAAATATGCTCTTATGAGCTAAAATTTTACAAAATATGCACTATAATTTGAATAATATGCCCTTATAACTGAACTGTTTCAAACATCAATATCTAACATAAGCTGAACTATTTTCATATAGACCTACATACTATTTATAGTTCACTTTATGGGCCCTGATGAGTTGAAATGCACAATGAATACTTTCTGTAAATTTTCAATTAAAAATGAAAAAGAACATGGGAGTAGAACGAATCCACTTGGAAAATGACTGCATATTTCTTGAAAAAGCGAAAATATGCTGAATATGACCGAAAATCCATCAAAATATGCTTTTCACGTAGAAATGGCAATTGTTATCATGGTGCTTCACTTATTGCATGCTCTATATGAATAACACTTATAAACTTTAACATATATAGACACATCTGATTAATTATTATTAATTAAACTTCGATAAAACAATTCACTTAGATTTTAAGAAAAGAACGCTTGTCTAAAACCCTTCTGACTTTCATGGCAGCTAACTGATGAACGAGAGACTCAAAGTCAATTCATGTTGTTTTATTTTGCAATTATTACCATATTAAGGAACTTGAATAGTTGATGGGTCACTTCTGCCTCTTCACGGTGCCGCCTCTCCACCCCCCCAACCCCGGTAGGCTACACCCTAGGATAGCCTAGTGGCAAATTCCTCCTTGCAAATGCTTGAACAATATATGGTTTCTATATTTATTTTTTCTTAGTGTCTCTTTCCTGCCACATTTGACGTGGCGATGATAATGAGTAATGATTTTATGACATCGCTGATGGGACACACAGAAAACTACAGTAACGATACCAAAATAAAGTTAGTATGGAACAGTGGCGTGTCCAGGATTTTCGAAAGGGGGGGTTACGTATACTTTTTCTTGGTAGTCAGCCCTCATTTTGTCATGTTTTCCTAACTTTGATGTTCTTTTTTTTATGAATACTGGGCCAAAGTGGGGGGTTATAACCCCCACCAACCCCCCTTGGGCACGCCACTGGTAGGGAAGGTATATATTCTGGGTGCTAGTCGTAATTTTTAATGTATCCCTATATGCTACACAAAAGCCCATCCTTCTGAAAATGTTAAATATCCACACTTCTCACGAGAGACACAAACTGGCAGATCATATATTGCTACATAAAATAGCCAGTGGCAACACCAGAAGCGATCATCTTCTCCAGAAATGCACTTTCGAGTGCCACCTCGGACACCAAGAAGCACGTCAGAAGCCTAGATTAAGAATCATTCAACGTTGCCTGTTCCACTAGACATTTGTGAAAATCAGGCACGTTTTAGAAGGCTGTTACGTAAACAAAACATGTGTAAGTCTTAAGTCACGTAACCGCATGTGATTTTTTGGGGAAACGTTATTGAAATTAGCGGAGGAGGACATTGAAAACCAGGGTCATTAAAGGTCCAGAATTGTAAATAAATTCACTTCCAATCCAGAAGAGAATCTCAGGAAGCGTAAGTGGGTTCTGGACCGTAAAGAACCTTTATATCTTTAAAGTATTTTAAGTCCCAGAACTTTTTCTCAGGATCAATTTAAATTCGGTCCAATTTCGGTATTAAAATACGCAACTTGGGCCGAACTCAATAAAACCAATTAGAATTTATCGGTTGCTGGATCTGTATAAAACTTCTCGATTTGTCTAGATGTTCATGGTGTCAGTTTTCTTGTTCAGATATTTTTTCAGTGACGAGGGTGGAGAGATTGGTGTAATCAAAAGTTAAAATTCTATCATGATGGGAGATGTGTTCAGGTCAACTCCATTCAACAAAGTTTTATTGGACTTGCAGCTTAACATATGGCTGTTTGTGCCCAGCATACATGTGTTCAGGTACTATTCACTGAGGACCAAGGAGGTGTGGTAAAGATGGGGACTAAATTTGAGGCATTGAAATGGTTGGTGAATTAGTATACAACTTGTAAAGCGTTACCGTTCCGTCTCTGGAAAAAAAAAACCCTGCAAAAACCACTGTGGGTTAATTACCTGAGAGCAAAGCAGATTCCAAGTCAGTCAGTAAGAAAATTGCGGTTCCATTTTCATCCTGAAAACTGAGATTCGTGACCGAGGATGGCATTCGATTTGTTGTAGAAGAGAAGAGAAGAATAATGCCAAGCAAACATCGCAAGAAAGCTTCGTATGGATTCCCATCATTTCTGATCTCTCTCTTCTCGAAGCCCGAAGAATGTCAGTGAACTTTTCGAAAATGCTTGTTTGTTGCGTTGTTACACACGAGCATTTCTTCCGAACAAGGCGTGCATTGAATTGTGACGAAATATTCCGGCTTCATCCGTCACGAACCTTTGGGATCTCATAGCTTTCTGGCAGAGAAAGTGACGTGTAACTCTCGTTCTTAGCCGGTGTTCAACGTGGTTCGCTTTCATTACGTTTCCCACAGACTAATATTTGGCCGGATACGTCAGGTTCTTTTTTTTTCCGTAGTCAAAAGAACGAAGACTCATTCCATAGACTAATGATGTAAAGAGTGGGAATTTGGCGCTGCTGTCGCTTCGTCAATTCTGCCGGTCCACAATTGCATTTCTTCACGGCAATTTTAACCTATCATAAATGTCTTTCTGTAACTCATTAATATTACACAAGGGTATTTCATTGTATTATAAAGTAGGATTGTAAAATGGCAGAACGGTGCAATACGGAAGACTATCTGGAACGGCAAAATCAGAAATTACGTGTTTCATTTCTGTTCGTTTTCGACGATTGTACAAGAGGCGGTTTAGAAATGCGATAGTTTCTTTATATAGCTTACTTGGGTAAGAGGCAATTCAATCACTATTATCCGGTTTTTTGTATGTTGTAATTTTTATTTCTTTCGTGCAATCTGTATTTTTCTACTTGATTAAAGTTGGGAATCTAAACGTCGCGTGTAAAGTGTTTTCAATTTGTTTAGGATGGAACTTTATTGTTTCTGGTTAATTAACTCTTCTCTTTTACTACTATGTTCCAATCCTACTCTACTCTCTTCTCACAATCTTTACCTGGTCTTCATGTATGCCCTCACTGGAAGTCTTTCTGACACCGATTTGTTCATATAGCTACATAACATTCAACCGCAAATGGTTAACGCTAAACTATAGCTTCACTGTATCTACTCTCTCTCTCTCCAGTCTCCTTTTATTTGGGCCTCTCTTTGAGCCTTGCCTGCTATGCAGGGCCGGCGGAAAGGGGGGGAAGGACCGTTTACATATCAGTAGTCTCACTTTAAAACCTCTGAGTGCCACAAGGAAAGCGGATTCGATGCTCTAACTCCGTTGAGACATCAAGTGGGACAGATCTATGATGCGCTCCTTCAAGTAAGTGGCGACAATAGAACTGTCCGAATGGTCCCACATGAGGCCCAGTATATTGCAAACCAGTTGCGTGGCTTCACTTGCACATTACGTAATGTAATGAGCAAATGTCTTCAAAACATTAATCTACGATGTGTTAGATTTCTTGCACACATATCCGAGCTTTGAAAAAAGTAGGAGTGATGAAAAATTTCGAAGTTTCTTAGACGCCACTTGACAGTCTGGCAGAGCCTCCCTCCACCAGTGGAAGGCGGAGACCTGTGAGTCCCGGTTGATGAGAAAAAATTGGCATCGAATTTAGATATACTTTGTAGATAATCGAAAGATAGGCAACACTGTATAGGGCCGAAATCAAAAGAAGAAGCAGTTTCAGAATGATGAAACTGTTGAAGATCCACAAAAACGGTACCAAGTTGACTTTTATTTCCAGGTCCTAGACGATTATTTTAGCTCTAAGAGAAAGATTTGAGCAGCTTAAACATCATAGTGAATTTTCAATTTATTTTATGATATTAGTAAGCATAAAGACATGTCATCTGATCTTTTGTCTGAAAAGTGTAGAAAACTTACCGGAATGTTAACACATGAAGGCTACTGAATTAAAAGATGAAGTAAAAGTGCTTTGGGCTATAATAAAACAATTACACCAAAGGAGACCTTAAACTGATAAAGGATCATGATCTTGCGCCTAATGTGAGTTTAGAACTTGGAATTTTTAAACTTTGTCGGTAACCGTGGCAAGTGGCGAACAAAGTTTCTTTTTTTTTAAACTAAAGCTAATTAATAAAAACTATCTTCGGCCAAACATGTCTGAAATACGCTTGTTTCCATTTTATGCAAGATAGCATTATACGAGAAAGAATATTACATGCACAGGTAAAGGTAAAGTTTCCTGTGCATGTAGCACCTTGTCTTGAAGGCACATTTAGGGGATGTGGGGTAGGGCCACACACATTTTCGATCTCGGCCATTTTGGAGATGATGTGATCAGAACCACTCTCCCACCGCCTTTACCTCCCAGGATTGGCCCCAGGTACCCATTAATTTCAGGCTGGGTGAACCCCAGAGTCGCTTTATGCGGAGACAACGTAGGAAAGAATTCAGACCTTAGATTACTCACACGGGAGATCCTGGAATATTATATGTAATTCATTTCTTTCCTAAGACTTGTTACATTTAATATACGTTTAAGAGAGAAAGAGAGAGTGTGTGTTTTCATAAAATATAATAATAATAATGTAAAATTAGTGTCGCATTTTTAAAAGTTTAACTGTGGTAGAGCGATATATCCTTTTGTGCTTAATAGTATTGAAATAGCGTAACAAGTCTCATTATTTATTTTATAGTTTAATGTTTTACTTAGGAATATATTGATTTTCAATTCCCTGTTGCTGCATAATGGACGTTCGAAAGGGAGCGGCATCTGCCGCCAACGCCGGCCCTGCTGCTATGCTTCGCATCTTGCTATTGTCTCCTTCATTGTCTATATGTATTACTTTCTTCGTTTCATAGACATGTCAATATCCTCACACTCTTAGCTGTTCTCTTCTGTTCACTTATACTTCCACTTCCTTCAATTATGCTTCCTAGATATTTGAAACTTTGCACCACCTTCAGCTTTTCTTCTGTATACCTGGTGCATTTCTAGCTCCACTTCACTCTTTTCCACACCGAATATCATACTTTTTTTTTAAAGTTCATCATTCAAACTATCAATCTGATTCTCTACCTTTCAATATTTCCCCATGCTAGTGAATCATGCGCCAACAACAGTGTCTTCTTCCTCATCCCTCTGTTAACAATCATTGTCATTACAAAGAGCAATGGAGTATTTCCTTGCTTTGTCTTTACTGATAACATGGCTCTGGCTAGTTTTCATTATGTGCACTTAACTCTGCACACGAACTCCTACTTCACTGGTTTTATTTCTTTTCATATCGTTAATATCTATTCGTAGATCTCTGCTGACTGACACATGTTATCGTATGTGATTCCTAGAAAAAGTTTTGCCAAATCTATTAGCATCTTTCAATTTTAAAAACTCAATATGCTAACTAAACGTTACGTTTCAACCTTCTAGCAAGGTCTTCTTCAGACTCTGTACCAAGTACAAATGAAATAAGGTACAAAACAGGAAGATATGTAGACACAAAAATCACTCCCTCCAGACACAAGATTATTAGAAAGTTGTTTATCTGGAACATTCCTTCCTGGGAATGGCTTTCTCCTGTCAACTGTTGTTTCACCTGACAGGCGATTTAGATAAACATTTCCTTTCGTCTGGAAAATGGTTGGACTCCTTATCTCACATTCTTTTTCCTTATCCTTTCTTTCTTCATTGCTCCTCCTTCTTCTCTCCAAGGAAATTGAGAAGAAAGGGGGAATAAGACACAATGAACTGGAATGGGGGACTGAAGATAAACAAAGAATGGAAGAAGGCGTTAGAAAGAGTGGAAAGGACAAAAGCGAAAGAGGAGATTTTCTAACTGATTAGTTCACTACTCAGGGCGCGAAATTTCCGGTCGCCAGGTCGCCATTGGCTACCAAAAGTTTTGGGCTGGCGACTAAAATTTCGTTGTTTCAAATGTGTGTCAAACACGCCTCAAGACTTCACCTCTTGAGAGAAACGGCAGAAGTTATAGAAAAAATTCTAAAACTGAGTGATATCCACACTATTAGGTGGTTAGCCAGCAAAGAACGTGCAAAAAGAGTTCTCTTGCAATCATGGAAAGCTGTTGTGACCCATCTTGAACAGGTGGCCCATGGAAAAGACAATGATGGCGCTAAAGCTAAGGATTTGCTGAAAAGTTTGAAGCAATTTAAATTTGTTAAGCTTCTGTACTTCCTTTTGGATTTCTACGGGAAATTGAACCCTTTAAGCGTGGCACTACAAAATAAGAATCTTTTGATTTCATCTCTGAAAATAAGAATTGAACACTGTATTTCAGTTTTGGCTGACCTGGAATCTAATGTTGGACCAAGCGAACAAGATTTCTTGGACCATGTGTCCATTTCAGGGAAGATCAGGGATGTGCAAGAGTTTCAGACTGTTAGAGGAAATGTAATTAACAATGCGAAGGTGTACATCACAGAAACATTGCCGTCTATGTCAACAGATGCGATTGCATCTCTGCATGTTTTCGAACCTTGGGTTGGCCTCCCAAAGAAATTATTCTTCAGTTTGGGATAGAAGAAATAAAGAAGCTCTACATATACTTGAACCCGAGCCTTTATAATGAGAAAATGGATGTTCTGTCAGCAGAGTGGACAGAATACAAACTTTTGTTTCCTTCTCCAGCTTTGAATCAGACGCTGGAGAAGATCCACAGTGCAGAGTGTTCAGCAAGATTCCCCAATTTGCTCCAGTTTTTGACATTTTGTGCTGTTCTACCAGTGAGCACAGCTTCATGTGAGAGAGGTTTCAGCTGTCACAACAGACTCAAGACTACTTACAGGAACTCTCTGAAGACTACACTGGATGATTTGCTCCGAGTTTCCGTAAACGGAACCCCCCCCCCCCCCATCCTCCCTGTCAGAGTTTGACCCAGCAGCTGCGATTGATAAGTGGTACTTCAGTGCAGAACGACAGCGCTACACAAACATTAATATTTAATAATTGGTCATATTTTTATTATTTATCAATATAAAGATTTTAGTCCGGCGACTGATTTCAAACTTGAAATTTCATGCCCTGCACTACATAACATGTCAATCAAGTTGTGTCCGCTCCATGCCCTGTTCGCTAACAGGAGGACACGTATAGAACCCCCTTCCCCCGAATTGGCATCGTTTATTCCAAGTTACAAAATAGCAGAACGCTTGTTAGTTTTATTGTTAATAACGGAAATAAAGTCCAGCTAGTTAGTATTCCAACAGAATAACCAAAGAAAAACAGCGTTAGATCGAAAAATTGAGGTTACAATACATGCACCAGGTTAGGTTTTACCATTTAATCCAAAGAATAACTGGTTTCCACAGTTTTCAAAATTCCAAAAATTAAGTTTTATGTGAAGGGTCAAACAACATAATCTTTATGACTAAAATTTCTCTCTTTTACTTTTAAAGCCTTTTCTTGAGGTATCTACAATTTAATAACAAAATATAATAGCTGTGCATTTCAGTACACACTGCATGAATTAAAAAAAGAAGTAAGTAAGTTGTGCTGCATATTCACACTTCTGATGGGTAGAGTAGAAAAATATCCTCAAGGATATAAGGACAGCAATAATAATAATAACAACAACAATACTTTTGGAATCAGTTATTTATTATGAAATTTTAATTATTGTTATTAATTAATAATCATTATTGTTATTATTTCTATTATTCAAATTTCTTGCGACGCCCATGGGAACAATTATGAGCGACCCCCCCCACCCCGAAATTTTTCCTTGCTTACGGCCATGTCCAGAATGTGCCAAAATATGTCATTTTCTCCGCAACTGCTCGTTCCTTCCTGCTTTCTGTGCTGAGCGTGACAGAGGCAGTGTTTCTACGTGGCGGGAAATTCCCCTTGGTGAAGGGGAATCCAAGTACAAAGGGGAAATTTTATGAAAATATGGAAATGACAGGAAAATTTTAAGTTGTTGGACTTGCAACCCTGCATTGGTGCTTTATTTCTATTTTATGTAATTAATCTGGATGGGGTATATAATAAATATGTACAATAAATTAGTTTTGTTGTGGTAAACCAGGCCAAATTTTCATAGTAGGCCACTGATTTCTTAGAAATTCTTCACATGCGAATGTATCAGGTTGCTGAACATAAATTATTCAAATCCAAAAATAATCTAAATGTCACCCGAAAAAATGGGTTTCATTTGACAAGAAACCGACTTGCAAATGAAAAAACGAGACGAAACATCTTCGAATTAATGTTGGATATGTTTTTTGACGTTTGAAGGATCTGTCGTCCCTGAAACTTTCGTTCCAAATGATCCACAAATAACCTTGTGAAGCGAGCAAAAAGTGACGCTGGTTGGAAAACTCGGGAGAGAGATGACAGCAAAACCACGGCGGACATTGTAAAAATGGTCATGTTTTCTCTTCTAGAACAAGGTCGGCGACAAAACGCGCCGAATTAGGCTCGGGCCATCAGCAATGATGGCGAACTGTTTTTAACGATGTTCACTTGTTTCACGGTGGCGGCTAAGCGATTTGGCCCGTTCTCTGAGAATCGGGTCACCCAGTTCCCAGGTTTCTTTTCTTCCTCCGCCCCTGCCTTGTTGCCTTCATTTTGGGGGGGAACGATAATGGAGAGAAGCAAAAGTGAAAAACAGGAAAAAAAAAAAGGGGGGATAGGAGGAAATACACATTGTACAGCGCAGCAGAAGTACACGAGTTTTTGTTTTCACTTTCGACGTTCCCTTTCTTTGTGTTCGTGCCTTCACTTCCACTTCTCAGGAGCTGGGAAGAATAGCAACTGGACACACAAAGGTGTTCTCACCTCATTCTTCAGTCACTAGATCGCAGATGTACCGCACTTTGCGTACGGCAGCAGTAATGAATATTACTTCCGCATAAAAGTTTCAGGCATATTGGCAGATATTTTTCGGTTGGAAGGACTTGTATTGCTTCAAAATCAGCATAATTTAAAATGTCCATCTCCTTCTTTGCCAATCCGCGATTAAAATTAACCGATATGCCATGCCATCTGGTGGGATTTTCAGGAAGTACTCTAAGTAGGATACGTTGTGTTGAAGTCGTTTAAACCATGGGGAATATGCGAGAGAGTAAGGTCTGCTGTTTATGTTGTTTGTTTTTCTGCTCTAAATCGTTTTATGGGTCAGAACAAATTAAAAGTTTTCATGTGTTTCCAGCCCGTGGAATCAAACAAAATGAAATTTGTTAATAAATCAGGGAAAACGTAGGTAATTGACAGAAGATTGGTATGGGCATAGAATGGTATGGGGGATACAACACTGTAATTCGACAAGGAAATTACGAAGAATGCACGAGTCTGCTTACTTTATTTTTCGAGAGATAAATATATATTACCATGAAAGTAAAGTTTTAAATTGTACTTTATAAATAAAGCTTTTTTTTTCTTTTTCGAAAAATCATGAAGCGTCTTACCCAATGCGTCCATGTATTACCGGTATTACGTATGTGTGACACTTGGGACAGGTGCAAGTCGATTAAGAGAGAAGATGAAAATAGTTTGAGAATGAATTAATGTCAAATGTAACCAGAAGAAAAAAGTGGACATGCTACTGTTACTGTTTCATTCAGTACGATGTCCTTTTTCAGTGAGTATAGCCTGGTAATGAAATCATGAATATTATTATTAAACCAGACTTTCTCGTTCGAGAAAGAACTGCAACGATATGTTGGCAATTTTCTACTATCCCAGCTTTTCAAGTACAGGTCAATTTCAATTCCTTTATTTTCAAATAATTTCCGAGAACCCCAGTTACAACATGACGTGCAGATGATACAGCACTGCTTTAGACAACCAGTGCGTATACATAGTTTCGTCTGCATTTTCCGTGTTATTTTTGCCTATCATAATTAAATGCTTCGTTCTCAGTACAGCTTCACGTTTGTTAGAGTACCTGGAATTCACATCGCATTCGCAATATTTAAAAATAATGCGTAATTTAAACGTTACCATTACCATACCAGTAATGACAACACGCTGCTATTTTGTACTACTGCTGAATGTAAACATAAAAAGATATATCCTACTTAGAGCGGCCATATCGGAAGCGACACTAGCGCTCAGGTGGTAATTTTAATCGCGAATACTTTGTTTGTTTAAATTAGTTTTTTGAGTTCACTTTATGTGTACGGAAAGGCTAATCGGGACTGGACCTATAGTTTAAAGCGGATACGCGTATCGGAAATTTCGCGTAAACAAATCTGCTGTTGTAACGTGGCTTTGTGCCAATGAGAAATCGACGAAATGCAAAGGTACGATGAAGACCAAGGATGATACAATTTTGATTGTGACCGATCACCAATGTATGCCCGACGAAGCCAGCATCGAAGTTAGGAAAGCGCTCTCAAGAGCGAAAAAACGTGCCCGCGAAGACACTACCACTCCAATATGTGAAGGCCGAGTACGTTTATCCGTGCGGGTCTATCGCCTCCGTGGGTCTTTGGACCACCTGTCGCATTGCTGGTGCGAGGCCAGGGTTGGCATGTTTAAAACAAAAGTGTTTAAAACACTTTGTTTTAAACGTTTAAAACACAGGGCTTTGTTTTTTTACAATTGTTTTAAACGTTTAAAACAATGTGTTTTAAACATGTTTCTTTAGAAGTGTTTAAAACACATTTTGGTACTTGATATTTCATAGTCTGTGTTAATTTTTTTGTTTGGCAACCCTGTATTTTCATTGAATCTGTGTCAATTAAACCGTGCATTACGGGTTTCACTTATCGCACAACTCTTGAGCAACCTTATGTTCTGACGTCACAGGAGATCGCTATAAGGGAAATGTAGGACATGCTGTCCCAAAATGTAGGACGAACACAAAATATTTTCAATAAATAATGTTAGAAAGTAATTGAAAAATGACACTTTTCAGTTTTAAAAAAATGAATTCTTAAAAGCAAATTATCAAAACTTGCGATCATCTAAACAATGCACCTCTTACTACAAGATTTAAATAATACTTCTCAGAGGAGCCAATTTTTCTCAAAATTTCAGGTTTAGTCAAAATCATGGTCAAAATATATTTAGGTTAGAGTGGACAGTCAAACTCTTGAAATTATAGAGACCAGTACCAAACATTTTACAAACTTTATGAAAGAAAGCATTTCTCTTGTGAGTCTGTTGTGCTGATGGTAATGAAAGCACACTCTCAACATTTGCACTATGACCTGTAAAGGCAAAAAAATATTCATCCAATTACCGTAATTTGAAATGGTTCCAAAAGTTTCATCTTGGATAGTTTTTAGTTCAATAACAGGGTGTCTACCAAAATAACACATCCAGAATTCTTGACATTTTCTGGACTTTTCCCGTTTTTCTTAACATTTATTTATTCGACCCCTACTTAGGTAAAGTTGGAAATTCGTAATTAAGAAAATAAATATTTATTTAATGAAACCCCCTAGATGAAAACTGAAGCTGTAACTATTTAAGAAGAGAATTAGATCTGCTTTATGTATTAATGCATCCTGGACTGGCTTTGGCAGACTAGCGATGCTTTGGCATCTGGATTGATTGATTGAGTTGGTGTTTTAAGTCCACTTTGTGCACAGTAAGGCTAATCGGGACTGGACCTACAGTTTCAAGTGGGATCCGAACCATTATGATTCTCCACCGGGTATTGAACCCGGGACCCTTTGGCGTCTGAACTCATCCAGTATAATCTTATGTGGGGTTTGTGTCTGTTGTCCCTATATGTTTGTGACTGTCCCTTCATCCATCTTATCTTAACACCGTTCATCCTCATCTTCGCGATTAACCAAAGAGGTAGAAAAAGTGAATTAAAATAAACTAAATCAGTCATTGTGATAAAATTCTTTTCCACAAGAATAATGTATTGCCGTTTTATTGATTTCTTTACTTTTTCTTGACTTCCATTACTCTCTTGACTGGCAGGCACCCCGAATAACTTTGTTCTCTATAGCCCTGCTTTACAATCAAAATATTGAATAAGAATGGGAAGCACCTTATTTCATCAGTATAAACCCAAATACAAGAAATTCCGCTTAGGCATTGAATAGTAACATCATCAGAAAGTGGTCCGAAAACTTTGTTCATTAATTGCTTCCATTTTATCGTTTGTTTTCTAGCAGGACAAACTTTTCTTTTCTTTTTGGGCAATGACTGAATCGAAATAAATTTCACCATTGAGTTTGGAAGCACAGTCCATAGACTTGTAACTTGCATGATTTTTTTTTGTTATGTATTTCCCTAATTTAATTAATATTATATGATGCTCAAAATGTAGGACATTTATGATATTTTTCAAATTCCTCCCGGACACCGGACATAAGGCTACAATGTAGGACATGTCCGGGAAAAACCGGAAGTCTGGTAACCCTAGGTTAGGCAGGCTAGCTATGTATGCACAAGGTAGCAAAACTGTTGGGCGTCAAGAAAGACCCATGCTTTACTGTAGAATTCGAAACTTCTCAGTTCTTTGTTTCGTACCGCCCTATAAATTTGAGACTGGTGGAAGCTGGAAACTAATATCTGAATACACAATGCGTGATTTTGATCATGACGTGAATTTTTTTCTCTTGGGATACAATTCATTGGTTTGTATAACTGAATGAAGCGCAGATGCTTACTTTTGGTAACATAATTTTGTACTTGGAAAGATAAATTGATCTGGAGAATCTATTATCACACTGCAGGTTGTTTTCTGCTATATAAACAGTTCAGGCAGAGGGAAATATTTCACTCTGATTTTTCCATAACGAGGATAGTAATTCTATAATATTTAGTTTCTTGAAATTTAGATGAATATGAATCCTAACCTACTTCAGCAGTGGCGGAAAAAGGGAGGCTATTACCCCCAACTTTTGTCCCTGCAGTAGAGGTGTGCGAGATCTCGAAAAGTCGGGATCGGGAAAAAAAATACTTCCCGATTTTTCGGGATCCCAAGCAGTCGGAGAAATGCCGAATGGTCATTTTAAAAAGTCGTCAATTCTCGATGATTTCTGGATTGTAAATGTCTGGAACTTATCGGAAATTGTTACTATTTGTACAAGAAGTGCAAAAACAAGCATGGAAATTACGTGTAGAATTCCAGATTTCAAGAGCGTTGGGAAATTTCGAACATAACCCGTTCCAAGAATTTCCCGACTTTGTCGTGAAATTGAGAATTTTCCCCGTCCCGAATGTCGGGATTTAAAGAATTTCCCGCCCCGACCCAAAAAATTCTGCCCCGCAGTATGGTAAACCTTATCTCCAAAGGGAAATAAACTGTCCTTGCCGCCACTGTACTCATAAAAATAAGTATTTTATCTTTAACGACTTTAACTATAATTTACTGGGAAAAGGTTGACTTTCTTTTGTTTAAAACATGTTTTTTTAAACTCATGTTTAAAACATGTTTTTTTAAACTCATGTTTAAAACTATGTTTAAAACAAAAAAACATGTTTCAAACAAAAAAAAACAGTTTGTTTTGTTCTTTTTTAAAAAAACACCAATCTTGCCAACCCTGTGCGAGGCACTACGACAGGCTCACCTTCAGGATAATGAGGTGCCCGAATGTGAAGAAGGCACGCAGTCCCGGCTGGCACTAAGTATAGACCTTTTCGCACTTCATTGTAAGGATATGTACAAGTTTTGTTTGGCACAAAGTGGACGTAAATACAAATCCATCCACCCTTTAGTAACACAATTTCCAGCGGGGCGGGGAGGTCGATGAACATGTGTCCGCTCCATGAACTGGTTGCTGTCTGCCAGCAGTACGAGGGGGGAGGGGGCGGGATGTTTAGATATTCTAACTGATTAGTTCACTAGATAACATGTCAATCAAGTTATGTCTGCTCCATGAACTGTTCGCTTACAGGACAGCTCCGTTCTATAGACCTGTTCGATTCCACTCTCCGACGCTCATATTGTTCCTATACTTACCAAACAGCATTATATACAAGTATGTGCTTTATAGGACAGCATATAGGTTAAATGTAGCCTATGTACTATATCGACCGCTGGGTGAAGGGTAGTGAATGTAATGTGCTACGAAGCTGGATATCCTAGGTTGGAATGGGAATTTTCAGTCTGATCCGCTGGAAAGAGGACAGCAGAAATGAAAATGAAGGGGTCGCCGATGGGGTACGATTCTGAGAATGAAACCAGTTCCGCTCAAATTTCAGAATTCAAAATGTTTGAAAATTCTAACTTGATCATTTCAGAATTGTCTCGTATTTATGTGAAACTGCGAATAATTTTTTGAAAATGTGTTACAAGTTTTAGTTTCTGAACTCCCATTAATCCAACATGCCAGAAGTTTCGGGGGGGGGGGGGGGGTTGAACCCTAAAAAAAAACCTCTAAATACGGCCATGATTCTGGAACCAAAATTATTTTGTGTTGCAATTATTTCCATGCGATATCGTTCCTCTACTATTAGCCGGGGAGGGGGATTATGACATGGAGGATGCTTTGCAAAAATTTTGCTAGCTGAGGTATACCACCCCCCTCACTTTGAGCAGTGGTTGATATCTTTCCTGTCATTCGCACAGGAACCACCCCTCGCCCTGCAGTGCTGGTCACGGAGCAACTGAAGACATATCCAGAGACTGTCAATCAGCCCCCAATGCACGTGTTCCCAGAACAGCAACAGCATCAGCAAGCAGAGTCGCCTCAGCACCCTTACACCCAACAGCAGTATCAACAGCAACTGCAAGGGTGGCACCAGCAGGAGCAGCATTACCCCCTGCAACAGCAGCAGGCCAGCAAGGAGGAGCCGATGCCTCAACAGCCACAGCATTACTACGGCAGAGAAGGTGAGGTAGTATACAATGGGCACCCCGATATGGAGCAGCCTTGGGCATCCTATCAGGGTAGTTACCATAGCAACCCTGTCAACAATGACGAGTACGATGGTAAGCTTATCATTTGTTCTTGTTTCATTAAAATGTAATCCACACCAGTGGTTCTCAGTACTGTGCCACTGGGGAAAGCTACCCATGCTTTATAATAAAAGAGGTGATATTTTTAGGTGGTTTTCCTAATTTTTGACTGACCTCGATAATTCTTCAGGGTTGGGTGATAAGTACAAGGTATCAGCTCTTGAGGTGTTCCCTGAGGGGATGTTGTTAGCCTTGGGGTTAGCTGGTGGATGCTCCTATGGTTTAATATGGTGACAATGAGAAAACTGGGTATGTTTTGTGAAAATTGTGTCTAGTTGGGGGGATACCAACTCTTGAAGTACTGCAAGGCATGTAAAAAATAAAAATTGTCATTCCATGACAGTTGCAGAAAAGTGGTGGACATTTCACCCCATGTGAGTACAAATTTTAACATGAAAATTAATTAAATTATGTATTATATATATATATATATATATATATATATATATATATATATATATATATATATATATATAAAATAATCGTTTATTTTAAGTGTTGAGCACAGTATGAAACCTAATACAGCACTAAGTCAAATACAAAAATTAGAAGTTACACGAATAAAATACATAAGCTGTAGAATAACATAACAAGTTAGCATATTTACACTTCAAGTTACAGTTTTCAACTAGATCTATTATATCTCTGATACTAATAATTGTTTATTGTTATATAATACTGTGCAATTAACTGTGTATTGTTCTAATAATAATAATAATAATAATAATCATATTTATTTAAGTGATGATAATGATTAAACAACCAGGTATATCACTACGTCAAAATTGGTTATACAAAATTAAAAAATTGAATACATAATTATAAAATAAAACAGTGGATCCTACAATCTAATACATCAACATAAATTCAAATTGTAGGTTTCAACAAGATCAGCTACTAAACCTCTGGCCTTATTTAGACATGTAAGAATTGAGATACACATACGGGAATATCTGGGAATTTTATAAGCTATATTATTCAAAAAGTATTCACTGTCAACTTGGAAAGTTAATATCTTCTCTACAAAATTTATCCTTTTCATTTTTCTTCTTTCTTCTAAGGTAAACATATTCAACTGTGTTAACCATTCAGAGTAATGTTGGTCATAGTAATTTTTTTAAAACTTTGTGCATAATAACCTGACAAAAAAATTTTGAACTGATTCAACTTTTTGAAGGTGACTGGTTGCAGTCAGAAACCATAATTCATTTGCATATTCAAGAATAGGATGAACTATCGTTTTATACAGGAATATTAAGGTATCTTCTTTTTTAAAATCTTCTTTTTTAAAAACTTTCCATGAGAAAAATATATAACCAAGCATTCTCTTTGTTCTTTTGCAAATTTCTGAAATGTGCTCAGCAAATATGAGAGAGGAGTCTATTAATATTCCTAAGTCTTTAGTATGACTGTCGCACACTTGGATTTTATTTTGATAAATAAAATATATATATTATAAATAATATATATATTATAGATTCTCATTTAAACATAAATGAACATTTCACAAATTGTTTAGAAGACTAGATCTGTTCTGTTTAATATATTAAGATTTGCCCACATCTAATGTGTAGAAATCTAATTTTAACAGCACACAAGCTTGAATAAAGATTGGTCATAGAATTCTTATCTGTCATCTAGTTTTCAGCAGTTGGAAAGTTTTCAGTTATCCTTGGTGAGATCTATTCTAAATTTTATCACTTTGTTTATAGTTATGAAAATGTGTTGGATAAATTTAGTTTCCTGAAATTTTAAGCGAGAAGGGTGGGCATGGAGCGGAGGTATCGATAACATATTGTTTTCTAATACATCATATTCCTCCATTCTCTCTGAATTGGGATTAAGGATTTCTATGTCCAATTGATATTCTAGACCAATTCAATGTCTAGGAAATATACCTAGGTAATAATCTTTGGCTAATCGCGACAATGAGGATGAGTGGTGATATGATGAAAGTACGCTCACAAAGAACACCCATGTCAAGGCTAGGATTCAACCCCTGGCACTGTAGCATGGTGTGCTAACCACTCTGCTAGAGAGGTTGGCATAACTTTGTGATACATAAAGTGTCCTACAGTTATATCATTTGTGCTCAACTTCATTTATGTATAAAAGCAGTCATTTTTATATGCAAATATTCAGTTTGGTCCCTAATTTTATCTCTTCATAATAATAATAAGCATTCTTAAAAAATATTTAAAAAATACTAAACATGTTTTACTTACGATTAGTGAGTATGTACTATTTCCAAACAACGTTTCAGGAATCAACTGTTCCCTTCATCAGGTTCCTTCTAGACTAGCGAGATCGCTTCATAGCCACGTCAAATTGAATCAAAACAAGGACAAAGGATATAGGAAAAACTATGGTAGAAAAGGAATTCTAAAAACTTACCCAATCCTGTTAAAACTTCCATCCCCACTACCACCCTGTCGTAAAACCACATAAGTTAAAAAGTCAATCTTAAAAGAACATTTCGACTTGAAAAGTTAAAAGACGCATGCCAATTCACTTTCGCCCGTGAGGGATCCGGATTGGGAACAGTTGATTCCTGAAACGTTGTTTGGAAATAGTACATACTCACTAAGTAAAATACGTAAGTTTAGTGTTTTTTAAATATATTTTTTAAAATATTTTTTAAGAATGCTTATTATTCTGTAATTGTGAGTAATTCGCACACCCATAAGATATGAGTTTCTGATTAATTTTCAATTTGATTACCTTCTTGTTTTTTAACTGTATTTACACGTTACACAAGAAAAATGTACTATACATATAAAATAGTAAAATATTTAATTAAGATACTTTTCCTATTAATTCCAGATCAGAACAGCCACATCTTCAACCACAAAGGGAATGGATTAGTCGCTAATTCTGACAGGTACAATTATCAGGGATTTCACCATGGTAAACACAAGTATGTATACTTGATTACTGCAGAAGTAGGGTGCAACACATCTGTCTACTTCTCCTTTTCTGGCTTCATGCCCTGCGGCT
The DNA here is from genome assembly GCF_977018435.1 of Lepisma saccharinum. Taxonomy (NCBI): domain Eukaryota; kingdom Metazoa; phylum Arthropoda; class Insecta; order Zygentoma; family Lepismatidae; genus Lepisma; species Lepisma saccharinum. The sequence continues at coordinate 3,186,174 of NC_139244.1, forward strand.
CTAAGCCACTCTGCAGCTGACCTTTCATAGAGACTCTTCTAGGAACTTGTCTGCGTACCTCAAACTCTCCGCTGATGCACGCCACGGAACATGAACATAGCTTACTTGAAGGAAGATTTTTGGTTATTTGGAAATGGTTTGTTCATACTAGCTAGCATAGGCATTGCTAGCTCCAAATTACATACATAGGAACATGATTTTATGGAGGGAAACAAATTAACATGCTTATCTTTGGCAAAGCTCTTTATATGAATCTCTACTCCATACACAATTTCTTTACCTGAAAATGTCAAATACTCGCATAAGCAATGTGGAAAACAAAAAATATCCTTCAGTTAATCAATATGTCATTGTTATTATTTTATCAGTGTAATTTTCATCATCGCTAATAATAATAATATTAATATGCCTAACAATTGTTAGAATAAAACATGGTGCATAATCCAACAATAGTTCTACTATGGACATGCCTACTAGAGTACTGCTTGGAACCACTTTCGTTCGCTTGTAATCGTTCGAATCTTTCATGCTCGAGCATTTACAATAGAATATAACTTTAATGTGACAATAATCGTATATGTAAAATATCCGTCCTGGCAGTTTCAGCCCACAATCATCTGCTTCATTTTCATTTATTACTGTATTGGTAAGATAGACTGAACTACATTTTAACATTTAGATAATGACTATGTTTACTTAAGTTTCAATATCACTGCATCTTTCACTCACGATCCATATTTGACGGGCCAATATCACAGACAAATTACGATTATACATGTTACCACTGGTCTTCATCATATCATTTTGTCTGTTCAAGTGAAGAAGCTCTCAATTCTGTACACTATCTAGAATCGCCCATGTGAACTATTTGGTGCTCGAGCAAAATGCTCTTCCTGCAGCACCCTAATGCCTACATTAACAACTTGCAAAGAATCATGGTACATAAAGGACTGAACTTGTACTCCCGCAAAATTATGTTTCAACAGGCAATTAATGAAAATAAAAAAGCGAAAGACGAGTTCTTGTCTTAAGTCCACTATATGTACAAAAACGCTACATCCCAAATTTAAAGTGGGATCTAAACCACTGTACGTCCACTGGGCATCAAACTCAAGACCCCTTGATTATAATGTGCCATCGGAGAGGACTGATAAACTGAAGGAACAATTTGCCAACAATATTCAGCGGATGATTGAATAAAACTGATGACAAATTTCATGTGATACAATTTAAGTGAATATTTCTGTCAAAGGAGATTAAATTACAAATGCTGAAAACAGTTATGTACAGGAATGATCTGAGAAAAAATCAAAGACCACTTTGTGCTCATATAAGCTAATTGGGACTTGACCTACAGTTGAAAGTGGGATCCGAACAAGTGTGGGCAATGTGCCTCCACTAGTGACTGAACCCAAGACCTCTTGATTGCAAGGCAACACTGTTGCAGTTAAAAGAGGGCTGCAACTGCTTATGAAACAAAAAAGTGAATAACAGATATTAAACTTCAAAATGGAAAGAAGAAAGATTACTGCAGAAAAAAATATAGTGCAAAATATTATTCTGGCAATTTCCAAAATAACTCCATTTCATGGTTTTGTTATGAAATTTGTAAATTTAATCTCTGAGGGAGACAAAAGAAAATAGTTGTGATGGAGTATAAGTATACTATTTCATGTTCTGTAGCCACATCTACTATGAATCTTTGTTTCAACTACTCTTGTTCTAAGTATAAAGGCTTTATATATAGAATAAACTAATTATGTTTACACATCAAAGCATGATGATATACAATAGAGACATTTAAATTTGACTTGCAGCATTCAAGAAAACATTTGCTTCTTGAGCTGTGAGAAAAATTAACAGTCATTTATACATTAATTCAAAAAGGTGAGGATCCATGGGGAGAATAGCTTCTCTTAATTGCCATGTTTTGGGATTTAGTATTATGCCTGTTCTTGAAGACTCAAATGTTCTGCCTTTTATCACGAAGTTTAACAAGCACGGGATTATTTTTTAAAGTTTGATTTAATGCTCATGATTAGGGATGGCCGATATGAAATTTTGGCCGATACCGATAAAGTAGCAATATAAAATATACCGATCCGATATAAAATTAGAAATGGTCCTTGAAGAACCTGAAATGTTCATTGATCTCCTTAATAAATATGTGTTTCGAGGTGATTGCAATGCAAAAGAAGTTGAATATTTAGACATTTACTTTTTCAGAAAGTAGGGCATGGAGATTATCCATAAAAATTGCAACAAAATGACAGAATTTTGCACTAAATTATAAGATATTTATCAATATATCGGATTGGTAAAATAATCGGTAATTTTACCAATAAACCGATATGCCTATATCGGCTGATACCGATAGAGTACTGATTAATCGGTCCCATCCCTACTCATGATACACTAATCGGAACTGGACTTAACATTTTAAATTTGGATCCAAACCACTGTGCAATATGCCTCCAAAGGGGATTGAACCCGACACCCCTTGAGAGAATACGTTTTTGTATTATTTGTTTATTCATTTGATCATTCCGTTTATCGTGCCGATGGGAGGAACTATGATAACAACATACTCCAGCCCTGGAGTATTATATTTAAATAATAAATAGAGTACATTATTTTTGCAAAATAATACTCTAATCTCTAAAAAAAAGTTTGGCACCTGTTTACAGTACTCTGTATTGTTTATATAAAATAGTGCACATGTAGGTTAGAATTGATTCTTAGTGACATGAGTTACCCAACTAAAATTCGCCCCAAACAACTGTAACTTCTGCATTCACCACTGAATTAAAAAAGTACAATTATTATACAAACTTACTTCATTGTGCAACAGCTCTTTGAGTGTTGATAAGGTAAATATGACAACTAACTAACTAACTAACTCTCTAGCCTTCTTAAACCCGAAGGTTCATGGCTGCAGCAACACAGGCCTTCCATCTGTCCCTATCCTGAGCAAGATTTATATATTCTTGTCCATCCCTACCGATTTCCTTTAAATCCATCTCAACGTTGTCCCTCCATCTTCGTCTTGGCCTTCCTACAGGTCTCTTACCATCAGGTTTCCCAACAAGAATCCTGTAAACTCCTCTTTCCTTTCCCATTCGTGCCACATGGCCTGCCCACCTAAGTCTTCTTGATTTAATCATTCTAATAATATCTGGACATGAATACAAATTATGTAGTTCTAAATTATGTAACCTTCTCCACTCACCTGTCTCCTCATCCCTTTTAGGTCCAAAGATTTTCCTAAGGATCTTATTTTCAAATACTCTCAATTTATGTTCCTCTTTCAATGTAAGGGGCTAAGTTTCACACCCACATAATACTACAGGCAAAATTACTGTTTTGTATATTTTAACTTTTAGTTTCTTAGATATTAAACGAGAAGACAAAAGTTTATGACGAGAGAAGTAACATGCATTTCCTGAATTAAGCCTACTTTTTATTTCCTCTTTAATATAATTTTCATTTGTTAATATTACTCCTAAGTATTTGAATTTGGAAACTGGTTCAAACGAGTTGTTATCAATAATTAGATTTTGATTATTACCTAACACTTGGTTTCGGCCTGTAAGCATACATTTAGTTTTCTCTTAGTTAACTTCCAAACCTATCTCTTTCGCAGTTTTGAAAAATATTTTAGCATTATTCTTAATTGTATTTATATCACCCCCTAATAAGTCTACATCATCTGCATATGCTAACAACTGAGTCATACCATTTAATTTTAGTCCTTCGTTAGTTTCTTTTACCTTCCTAACAGCATATTCTAAGGCAAAATTAAAGAGCAATGGAGATATTGCATCTCCTTGTTTTAACCCAACATGAATTGTAAATTTGTCAGACACATTAATACCCACACGAATTTTACTTTCTGTTTCACTGGTGCATACTTTTATCATACTAACAAGCTTCTTAGGTATTCCAAACTCTACTAATATATTATATAATTTATCTCTTTTGACCGAATCATATGCTTTTTTGAAATCAATGTGTTGAAATATGACAACTGTAATTTATAAATTTAAATTAATTTATAAATTATGGTTGTGTCATCTAGTTCAATTTGGGATTGCACCTAGCAGTCGCTCTAAAAACAGATTTTTGTCTGCTCACTGGGAAAGAATTTGTATTTTTGCTATTTTACGTTGCTGTTCCAGCCACTCCTGGCTAATGGCAACAATGAGGATGAGTGATTCACATAGAAAAAATAATGAGTAGGTACTTATGAAAGACATGTGTACCAATATAAAGCTATAGGATGAGATATGTTACAAATGTATAACTTTTTAAAAGAACACCATTTTCTCACCAGTGTAGTTCTAGTATCTAGGAAAGCAAATATTTAATTTTTGCATAGTACCTTTTCTTTAACTGCGTATTTTCCATCATATTCTTGATAACCTGTATAAAAAATGAGAAATATAGTATAAAAGTTATGTGAAAGAAAGTATTCATATATAAACTGACAAAGAAGCATAACCATTATTTAATTTTTACTAGGGATGTGCTGAAGCCGATTACAGATGTATGAAAATTGGCCGAAATTGACACATCGGCATCAGTATCGGAATCGGCAAAAATCCGATATTTAAACCGGTACAGATTATACTAGAGTTTTTACCTTCTAATAAGTTTCATATTCTAGTTTCGTAAGATTTATTGAAAATTTGGTTAATTGAAAATTTGGTTATGATTCGTCATTATTGTAGAGTTTTTGTTATAAAATTATTGCAAACTCATTCAGAGGATCAACCTAACTATAAATCGGAAATAAAACAGTACATTGCTGAACCAGGATCTGCTGTTGTATTGGAAATTCAAAAATGAATATTCAAACCTGAAGCAAGTCCTGAGAAAATACTTGGGCATACCTGCTGCATCAGTATTAAGTGATTGAGTGTTCAGTGCTGCTGAACAGATTTGAGATAAGAGAAGAAGTAGGTTACTTCCTGAAGTGCTTCCAAATCTAGTGTTTCTGAAGTTGAATCTGGCAGAACAGGAATTCATTTTGCATTTAAAAGAACTGCTTGTGTACTAAAGTTTAATCTCTAGAGAATCCATGTTCTTCTTAAAGGTTCACATAACATTTTGTAGATGCAAATGTAAATTCGCATCTCTTGAGAATATATATGTATATACATATGATATGCAATAGGAATGTACATAGCAAATTTATTTTTGTCATGCTGAAAATAACATCCCATTTCTGTTTAATAATCTTATGTATCGGAATCGGTTAAATATCAGCATCAGTATCAGTTCCAAAAATTATCGGTGAGTACATCGGCATCGGTAAATTTTCAGCTTCGTCACATCCCTAATTTTTACACTTACAAATTACTATGTGACAAATAGATTTTTGGCAGCACAGAAGTGAAAAATTCTGATTGTTTTAAAAAAAACTTTCAGCTATGATATGAAGCTATTTTATGTTTCTTTATTGCGGAATTGGGATTCAAGGAATGCCTCAGCAAATATTATTGGCACTAATGCTCTTTTGTCAGTTAGAATACCATGTATCACAGTAATACCAATCATTACTATTGCATGTTTCAAGTAAATAATGACCCAAATTCTTCTTTTCCAGCGTACAGCCATACGGAGAGGGAACTCAGAGTAAAACCTACTATGGAAACAATTATTACAATGCTCCGTACAAGCAAAATTCTCAAGAGAACTGGTCAGGGCAGCATCAGAAACAAGCACACAGTGAGTAGACGCTATCTTATGAAATATTTAATTCTATGCCGAGTTAAAGAAGCAGCTCTTATCGCTGTATGAGAACGAGAGGAACGTAACTCCAAAAATGCGTTTATCGGTTTTGTTTAAATAAACTTTCCAAAAGATCTCCATTTGCAGTCAGATCAACATATCTCCACTTCTAATCCTTAGTAGTAAGGTGAAGTCACGTATCTCCAATTTACTGATTCTTCTTAAGAGTCAAACATATTCCTAAGATTACATTATTTTGTCTCTCCTGTAAATTTCATAAATTGGAGTAATGTCCATCTGGTTCTCACACGACAATATGTTGACATATCCTCACTGCCTACATGCATGTCATGAGGGGTTGCTAAATTTTGCACTTGAAGGGAAAACTATGTTTATAATATGTGTTCTCTTAAAGGTTCGCATAACCACTTTCTGTAGATGCAAAATAATTTAACACAGTTATTTTTAGTGCTTTTCATTTTATAAAATATATATTTTAATATATTTACATTTATAATATATGTACTGGTAATGACCTGACACCTAAAGCACTGCAATTACCCCTCCCCAAACTGAATTTTTTTAAAAGACCACACTAGAAATTGGCATATTTTCAAATTAAGCAAAGAGCAAATATCTTATTACTATGATATCAATTATAGAAATGAAGTTGTGTGTAAAAATGGAGAAAGCAGGTCAGAAATTCCTGATGGTATGTCCATAATGCATGATATAAATAGTTCCATTAGTTTTAAAATTTCCAAAAATGAGATTCTTATGTGAGAGGTCCCACATTGTTAACGTCATGACTAAAACTTCTCCCCTAACCTTCAAAATATTTTCTTGAAGCAAACGTGTAAAACTCAATAATACAATATAACTGTACTTCAGTATATCAGTGGCATGAAATGTAAAAAATAAGGAAAAGCGGTTGCATTGCATATTCTCTCACCTGGTGTATCAACTAGCAAGTGATATTAATAAATTGGCTCTTTAATAATGTTCTGATAGAAATGAAATAAATTTGCACTTTCTGTGAAACCATACCTCACTGTAAACTGGTTTTATAAGTACTCTTCAGCAGGCCCGTACCCAGGATTTTTTTGAGGGGGGGGGCAGAGCCATAGGCGAATTTTCATAAATTTTCTCTCATATTATACACTGCATATATAATACTGTATAGTGCATGGGGGGGTGTATCGGGGAGGGTGGCTAGAGAAATTTGCTCATTTGAGACGAAATGTTGAAGAACAGCATTTTCTAATCTATATGTATGCAACCATGTGACAAATATTTGCAGTTGACACTGACATTTCTTTCCTTCAGAGAGCGAAAAAAAAGTGTATGATATGGGTAGACTACATGCGCATATTGCAAACAATTCAAATAGCCTACAAAAAGCGACATATGTGTGTGGGGTTGATAGACATTTGGGTTCCCACACATTTTGCAAAGTCCCTGACTTTTCCACACTTCAACTTTGTAACTTAATCAAATAAATCATGTTTGTTGAATATTTTTGAAAATAAATGAAAAATAAATTGAAAGAACCTTTTTATAAGCAATATTACCCTAACGGAAGATAAAACGAAATGTGTTTCCGGTTACAAATTCTGCCAAGCAAAAATAATTTAATTCGCCTGACTTTTCCAGGTTTTGAAAGCTTTTTTTAAAAAAAATCATTTTTTTTCCAATAACCTCAGTCGTAGCCTTGTTTTCCTGACTCCTCCAGTTGGAGTCAGTGCGAACCCTGTAAATAAATTATCTGAGGGGAACGGCTAAGTGACTTCACCCTGGCAGTGTGTCTGCTGGCATATTACTGTTTCTATGGCATATTTTCGCTTTTACAATCTTATTCGACAGTAAAAATAAATGCCAGTGGCAACCAAGAAGCTATTAAATGGAGTTGCATACATGTGGGATAGAAAATGCAATTTCCAACAGCTCGTAGCATCGAAATTTTTGGCCTTGATGTTCTCCAGATGATCTTCCAGAAACTTTATCAGAATCTCAAACAATACTTTTTGTGGACGATACAAACGTCATAGTAAAAAGCCTGGAATATGAGCAACTACAAAAGAACTCCCTTTTGACAACGACACAACTAAACACCTGGCTAAACAACAACAAGCTTTCCCTGAATGTTAATAAAACAGTTCTAATAAATTTTAATCCAGCAAAACAAACAAAAAATCTTAAATGTAATTATTAACAATGAAGTCGTCAAAGAAAGCAATGCAATAAAATTCTTAGGAGTATGGATAGACACAAACCTGTCTTGGGACATGCAAATTACTATTTTAACTGAAAAGTTAAGCAGGCTCTGCTACATGATGAAAATCCTGAGAAATGTTTTATCTTGAAATGATTTAAGGACAGTATATTTTGGACAGATTCAACCTGTACTTATATGGTATCTATTTCTGGGGAAGTTCACCCAAAATGGAGAAAATTTGTATTTGGCAAAAACGGATATTAAAAATTATGAAAAACGTATCCCTCTCAAGCCCAACGAAACACATTTTCAATGAATTTCAAATATTACCTCTTCCATGTTTGTACATATTAGAATTTATTCATACGAATTCTGAAATATTCTCAAAAAATCTGGACATACACAAATACAGTACCCTTATGCATAACTCCCTCCACCTTTCTACTGTCCGCACATCCAAAACACAATGGTCTAGGATTTCAAGGTGTAAAACTTTATAAAAAACTGCCAGAGGAATTCAAGAATCATAATCCAACTAAATTTAAAATGACAGTAAAGAGCTTGCTAATGAAGTATTTGTTTTATAGCACAGAGGAGTACTTAGTTCATATTTTTCATTAATAGAAATAACCTTTGATTTTTCTTCTCATTAATAGACACAACCTTGATTTTTCTTCTATTTTTTATGTTATTTTATACTCTTTTATATTTTTTAATGTGCATAAGTATCTATTAATTCCTTTGTACTCAAAATTATACATGTATTTGACCTATCCCATATCATAGTGCTATTTGTACTTAATGATCAAGTGGATGGAAATAAATCTTATCTTATCTCTGCACACTGTGAAAGTTGTCTGTTGTACGGTCACACCACTGTGTATTTATGTTCAAGACAATTACAAGTAGAAAAGTAGCAGTAAAACAAATTCGGATCGACAAAATTTCGTAAATAATAATGTACTTAATTTATTGAGTGTTTTGGATAAATAACAATACATGTTAAAAGTACTTCTGGCAATTTTTTGCCCCAAAAATCTAGCAACGATTCTGCTGTGAAGTGGATTCTCCTATTTACATAATATTAATTAACCTTAAGCCATTGAGTGGCAGAATGGACATCAGTTGCAGAAAAACCCTGATGTTGGAGAAAGAAAACAAAGGTTTTTTTATCCTTCTGCTCAGTGGTGGCGAAAAGGGATCACAGACCTTGCAGTGTGGGTGGAGAGCTAAATGCCCCTTATATGGTTGGCTTTGTATTGCAGTCATTGAGGAACATTTCTTCCATAATGTAAAGAGTATAGAAAATTCCCCTCTATTCTAATTATGTGAAACATTAGTGACACTGCAAAAGAAGAAACCATTCAATAATCAAGGGGTTCCTATTTGTTGAGTGGCAAGCAAACAACTGTTTTTGACTAATAAAAAGTTCAGACAATTTTAAAAATGTACACAGTATTCTACAGAAAGTCCTACATAACCAGTACAATGTCTGTAGTGGCGCAAGAGTCTTTCTTCCCTTATAGGAAGTAGTGTCCGAGCAGACAAAAAAGTCGGGACATGGATTAAAAGGAATGAACTATCCCGACTAAATCGGAACATCTGATAGCCTTGCATGAATGGTTATAGAATTAAAATAGCTCAATATTGCAGACTGCAGACTTCTAGAGCCTGCCTCTGTCCAGAAACAACCTATTCATTTGTGCAAGGACAAAACTGAAATTCATGCAAAATTTGAAAAACGATCAACGTGATTTTTGTAGGTTTTTATAAGTTCAAATTAAAATTTCTCATGTCTCAAGGGGGGGGGGGGGCATGCCCCCCTTGGGTACGGGCCTGCTCTGCAGAGACTGAAGCTTGTTCATGAATTTGCACTATCCATGGATAGTACAGGTAGCTGAAGAAATAGACAAGCGTGACTCTGCAGGATTTTTCCAGGCCTTCACATTTCACTCTAAATGTATTTGCAGACCTTGGCCACCCTGGAAAAATGGCTGATACAGCATACCATGGCATGAGGATGCAGCTACCCTCCGACCCAGACGTTCCCTCGGAACAACAGCATGGACCTTACATCTCACAGGGAACGTCCGACTATTATTACGACGACCACAGCCAGGAGGAGGGATACCACAGTGGGGGAAGGATTCCTTTGCATGAGTTGCACCATGCATTGGAACATGACCCTGCATTCAAGGCAGAAATGCACGAGAAAAATGTTGATCTTCAGAACAAGGTTAGTCATAACGGTCGGTCCATGTGCAGATATCTGGGGAGGGTGACTGGAGTAATCGCCTTTCCCTGACATATACTATGCTTAATATTATTAGCGGCTGAAATGTACTGTAAGTTCTGGACATGGGAGTTTCTTTGCAAGTGTCTATTCATCAATTTCATCTAATGATGAATACCATGGCAGAAAAGTGACAATATTTTATTAAATGCTAATCCACTTGTTCTATGTTATTTACTCAAAAGAGATAATGTATACCTATCAATTGTTCCGCAACACTCCACCCTTACCGGGCCGCTTCTGGCGGGAAAACCCCAAATAAACAACTAAATAGGCTCGTAGCCCTGGTTTCCCATCCCGTTCCTCACCAGAGCGCTCGAAACCAAAGAATCAATCACAGGCAAGAACTTACTGAATTAATGTTGCAGGGTGATGGCTGAAAACTTGCAGAAATGGGCTTTATACATTTATTTACAATTCAACAAACAAGGCTCGGATTCTTCCAATAATTCTATAATTTACATTATTTACATTCCTCTAACTTGAGCCCCACGGCAGAACTGCCAAGTAGAAGCTAAGCATCGGCGGAACCGTCTCAGGATGCTCTTTCTCATGGAAGGCCACTGGAGACTGAAGAGAACTCTCCCTTCTGCTATCCGGTTCATAAACACTCTCTGTCCTCTGTGAGAGGCCATATTTATACTTCCTCCCGCGTCGCATGGGGGAGGGTTGAAAGTTCAAATCTTATTGGCTCTTTTAAACTACACAGAACCATGGAAGAAACCCAAGCATACAGAGTTATACACAAAACACTAAAAAGAAACAAATACTGTTTGTAACACAATACACATAATATTTGGACGAATACTTCATGTGGATGTGCAAATGTTTGTAAAATGATAAGAGGATTGAAAAAAAGTATCATGAAAAATCATTTTCATAAATAAAATTGGAAAAACGTTAAAAGGAATACTTAAAATGTGCCTTTATCAATGTTAATAAACTAATATAAGAAATTATAAGGGTATGCTTTTAATCAAATAATCAGAACCAATAAAATGAAAACAATTATGGACTATGCAGGATTTTTTCCAGGGGGGAAGAAGGCATATCATAATAGGGTGTCACACCCTAAAAGTGTTCCTCCAAGATTCTTTCAATACTAAACAAAAATGACCGTGACTGAAAGAATATTTGTGTGAAATATATACTTTTAGGTTGACATACATTTTACAGAGGAGAGGCATGCCCAACCACCTTTCCCCTGCTCCACCTTCTGGTGCTTGAACGATATTTTGAAGTAAGATTCTTAGATTTTGAGTTAATTTGAAAAATATAAGATCCAGTACCCATTTTGAAAAATTTCAGAAGGATTGAAAAACCATCAATTTTATTTTTGGGTAAGTTAGATCATAATCCAAGTTCACCTTAACATTTATTGTGTTCATGATGCACCTTTCCCTTAGAATAACAATTAAAACTTTAGTAAACCATATTTTTAGCCGAAAATAATTAGATAATAGATAAAATTAATAATAGTTTATTAATTTATAGGTGTACTAAAATATGAATGTGATATGCTGTCATATTTTTTTTCTGAAATCCTTAGTGCTTGGTTAACATTTTTGTAAAATTTCAAAAAGATTGAATAATTCATAAGGGAGATAGAATTTTTTTTCTAAGTTAGTGTAGTTTACACTGGAGGCTTTGGGAATGGAAGAAAAGAGGAACCGCTAAAAGTTTGAGGAGCTATGAATTGAAACCAGGAAAGTTAGAGAAAAAATGCCATGTCTCACCACCATGGAAGGAATATATGTGCCAAGTTTCATCAAAATCTGAGATCGTAGGTTCCATGGTCTGGTTGAACTTAAGTGGAATGACGGAGCATTTCAGTTTTACATTCACACATAAAATGTATGGTTCTAGTTATAGAGTGGCCGCGGTGGCTCAGTCGGTAACGCATCTGACTACCATGTAGGTCCCGGGTTCGATCCCCGGCCGGTTCAAATCTGGGAACTTTTCTAACGATGGAAGCGGCCCCGGCGCCCACCCAGCATCGAATAACATGGGTACCTGGGGAAACCTGGGGGGTAAAGGTGGTCAGGGGCATGGTGCTCATCACATCACCCCCACTCACGACCGGATCAAGAAAGTGTGGGGCGTTACCCCCACACCCCCTATACGCCTTCATGGCATGGTGCTAAGCACAGGGTAACACTTTACTTTTTTTACTTTTCTAGTTATAGAAAAAATATATAATAAACACTTACGTGAGTATCGTTGTAAATACAATCTTGTAAACGACGTTTCGCAGAGCTACGCTCCGCTTCTTCAGGTTTCTTTTTTATCAGCACATAAAATACTTTGTCAGGTGGACAAATCCAGGATTGGGTTAAAGGGTTTTGGATTAAAAGACGTAAAATTACTTAACTGTTAAAAAAGCCATAAGGACTTGACAATACTTCTAAAGGAGCCATGTTCCCATACTATGTCAAGGCTCTTACATCATAGCTCTGCAAAACTTCATTTACAAGATTGTATTTACAACGATACTCACTCACGTAAGTGTTTATTATATATTTTTTCTTTAATTATAATAAAGTGAGTAAATGCACTATCTTAAAATGTATATGGTTCTAGACATGCAATTGGATGAAAATATTCACAAAGAATTGATTTCATAAAATCACAAAGTACTTTGCAGTGTCTGATAATGAATGAAAAAACTTGAATATGATGACATAGCCTGAATGCATGAAAGCTAATGAAAATACATTTGAAACTGTAGCAAAATTTGACTTCTTTGTCTGTGAACTGTATAGGCTACAGATGCCAATACTTTTTGTTGGTGTAACATGCAAATCAGATGCATCTGCAAACATTTAAACCTTAATGCAATTAACGACAATAATAATTTTCAGATTGATTAATTTTGTTAATTACATGGAATAGGACCACTTTCCATGGCATGCCACTGATATTTTCTGTATTTCAGCCGCACCATCACAAGTCGCAACATCACAAGGCAGAGAAGGAGGAAACAAAAGCTTCAGTGAAGAAGGAGCAAGCTGAGAAGGTTGAAGAATCACATGTTAAAAAGGAAGAAGTGCCCATTTCATCAACAACAGAGACAGCAACTGCTCAAGGTACTGCATAAGTAAAGTACATAACATTATATACTGTGAAAATATTAGCTTCAACATGTATCTGGATACCGAAGTCCAAATTTTCTCATGAACTTTCGAAATTGGGAAGCTACGAATGAATAGTGTACCCTGGTCATAGAAAACTATTCCCTGTCCCAGCTAGCTGTAGAGCAGGGCCATGCATATCGGCAGAAAAGGAGGAGGAAAATTGAGTGGTGAAAGTGCAGCATTGCCAACCACATGGTCCTGACCGTAGTCTATACGCTAAATGCACGGCTCGTCAAAATTTGCTCTTGCAGTTTTATCCCTAATATTTCCCTAAGAAATTCTTAAACCAATTGTATGGACCTGAAGACAAAAATACGGTCCGTTTGCCATGTGTGTTCAGTATTATCCTTTTCAAAAGTTTGCAACACTGCATAGGTAATCGGGTAACTCCCGTCGCCCATTACACAATCCCGTTTCTCTCACTGTTCATTGACGGAGCTGTCTCACATCACTACTTGCAAAGAGACTTGTTCTCGTTCACCTGGTCTACACAACTACAAAATACTGGATCCTAACCAATGACATTTGATTACCCGTATTTAGTGTGAAATCTTTATGTAAATTTTATGTGAACAAGTCTACAATGGAGATTGGTTAAAAGCTAGTAATGTATTTGTAAAAACATTTTGAGAGTTGTATTTGCCACATTTATAAATTGTTTTAGCAAGCTGAAATTTGAATACTAGTTAATGTATTTATCTTCTCTTTTCATGAAAGCGTCAGTCAGAAAACATATGAATCCAGCCCCTCACCATATGAAAGTGTCTTCCCTTGAAGCCAACCGAGACACTGTGAGTCTGAGCGAAGTGGAAGGCCAAACTGCAAAACCAGGTGGCGCCATTCTTGCTCTAGTTCTAGGTTAGTGTGGTCATTAAAGTCTATATGTAACTATCTAAAAATAAGCATTGGAGTCACGTGCAGTATACATTCCATTGGTCACAATCAAATTTGTAAATACATCTTCCAATAAAAGTTCATTTAATTTTCAAACAATTTACCAAAGAATCACGCTATAATTTAAATTGTACAAGACGTCATAAATCATACCACATAAAATCGCTTATTACATGCTTATAATGCATCTCCACGAGCTAAAAAAAAAACAAAAAAACAATTCTCCCAACACACCCAAATTTTCAACTTTCTCGAGCACCCTTTTTATTACATGGACTCCACGCTAACCAACTATACTCGACATTGAAAGAATGTGCATCGTTCCCTACTATTGTTAAGTACAGAACATTGCTTTAATGTTTTTCTGGCAATTGATTTGACTTATTTCCATCCACTTAATCATACAAGTACAATTGCTCTATGATGTGGGATATGTCAATTTAATTAATGTCTAATTTTGAATACAAAGGAATTAACACCATACTTATATCCAGGGCTCGAGAAATCCCAGTCGACATGTCGCCATGGCGACTAACAATTTTTGCCTGGCGACTGTGATCTTTTGCTAGAATATTGCCGTTCTTTTAACTTTGCATGTACGAAATGTTGAAGATTCTAAGTTGAAATTGCAGTACAGCGTAAGTTAGCAAATGATTTTTTTGAAAAACTAAATATGCTGACCAAGGCAGAAATTTATTTTATTTTATTTCTGCCTTGGTGAGCATATTGAGTTTTTCATGTCATGGAAACAAAGCTTAATGGTCTTAAGATTTTTTTTATCAATGTTGTGAACATTTCATAGAATCAGTAACTATTCCTTACTCTTTGTCCCCCAACCCCTAATTTTCTGCTCTCTCACATGATTTAGCAATGTTTTGAATACGGTGATCTTCTTATAGTATGCACAATTGCCAGTAGGTGGTTTCCTGGCGCCTGAATTTCAGAGCTGGCGTCTAGCTCTGATGAAGATTTTTCGAGCACTGCTTATATCTATTAAAATACTAGAACAATTGCATAGAGAAATGTAAAAACAATAATTATTAGGGAAAGTTACAAAGTAATGTAATACTAAAAAGAAGGATAAAAAAGTTTTAAAGGTGATGTCCATTAATGGAAAATGTGATGTAAGTAATCTTCTGTGAGATAAAACAAATGTTTCATTAGCAAGATCTTTACTTTCATTTCAAATTTAGTTGGTTTGTGATTCTTGAATTCCTCTGGCAACTTCTTAAATAGGTTTACACCTTGCAACACTAGATCATTTTGTTTTGGTTGTGCGGACAGTTGAAAGGTGGAGGGAGTTATGCATACGAGTGCTGTAATTAATTGAGTATATCCATATATTTTTAGAACATTTCAGAATTTCTATGAATAAAGCACAATGTTTCTAGTATGTACACACATAAAAAAAAGTGCACCCCTGTGCTTTGCACTACGCCATGAAGGCGTATAGGGGGTGTGGGGTTAGGGCTCCACACTTTCTTGATCTCGGCAAAGCTGGGTGTGATGTGATCAGCACCATGCCCCTGGGTGCCTTTACACCCCCAGAGTTTACTCCAGGTAGCCACTTTATAGGACGCTGGGTGGGTGCCGGAGCCGCTTGAACAGGTTGAAAAAGTACCGGTTCTCCCCTGCCGGGGATCGAACACACATGGAAGATGTAATATTTGAAATTGACTGAAAATTTGTTTTGTTGAGCTTCATTTTTTTAATATCCGTTTTTGCCAAATAAAAACTTAATGCATTTTGGGTGAACTGCCCCAGAAAGAGACAACATACGGTATGTGAGTGCAGGTTGAATTTGTCCAAAATACACTGTCCTTAAATAATTTTAAAATAAAACATTTCTTACAATTCTCATCATATAGCAGAGCCTGCTTAACTTTTGAGTTAAATTAGTAATATGCATGTCCTAAGACAGGTTTGTATATATCCATGGACCTAAAAATTTTACTGCATTGTATTCTTTGATGCCTTCATTGTTAATAAGTACATTTAAGTTGTTTGTTTGTTTTACTGGATTGAAATTCATTAGAACTGTTCTATTAACATTCAGGAAGAGCTTATTATTTTTTAGCCAGGTATCCAATTGTGCAGTTGTTGAAACTGAGTTCTTTTGAGGTTGCTCATATTCCATGCTTTTTATTATGATATTTGTATCATCAGCAAAAAGTATTGTTTGAGACTTGGATAAAGTTTCTGGTAGATCATTTATGTAAAGTAAAAATAAAACTGGTCCAAAACTTGAACCTTGTGGCAATCCTGTTTTGAGAATTATGTTAATATCCACGTACTGACACCTGTCTTTTAAATAGGAAGCAAACAAGTTCTTTGCTAAACCTCCGATTCCTGGTCCACTTTATCTAAATTGTCATGCTGTATTAAATCAAATGCTTTAGTGAAATCTAAAAATAATTCATACACATGCATGTTTTTTACCCTCGATTTTAGTATGTTATATGTGAGAATGGATATGATGAAAATGATGAACGGACACTCACAAAGAACGTCCATGCCAAGAATCGAACCCGGGATGCCTGGCTTCGTAGCATGCTGTGCTTGTTTTCCCGACGAGTCATGTTTTGAAAAACTCTGTCATCAGTGACAATGGTCATTCACCTGTGTTTTTACATGCATTGTCACCAATCCTTGTTGTTACCTCCAGACAAAAATCACGGAAAAACAAGAGCGCCAAAAGTCTCACAAAAAGCGAAGTAAAATAAAGCAAATCAATCAATCATTCAGAACCTTGCATCCACATAATAATTTATATTTGGTGTACCAATCATTCTTAAATGTTATTTTTGAGTACTTCTTAACTCTTGTACAATGTTGAAATTACGCTGTTGAGATCCATATTCTTTATTTGAGTTAGTCGCGAAAATGGAATTTTGGAAACTCGAAACAGCATTCACAGTGTAGAAAAACTCTATGTGGTAGTTTAAAAAGCAACACTAGAAATGAGATAGTTTGATTATTCAGTAAAATATATACACGCGAGTCCACGATGAACATAAAATTCATCCGCTTCAAAACTTGAGCGCCAAGCCATTTAACTTTGACCTTGACCATGACCATGACCAAATGAAACCAAAAATAACTTTCAGCCTGCAGTGTTGCAATCCATTGAAACACGGAAGTTGTTGAATCTTCAATATCCGCTAAAAAAAAATGCAGTCAAATTTGCCGGTGAGGAACTTGCAAAATGTAATTTTAAAAATATGATATTCTGACTCAAAATGCAAATATAATTCCAGATTATCTATGGATTTTTTAAAAAATATATGTAAGTTAAAAATCCTATAAATAGGTTTAAAAAAACTGTCAAGCACTTACACCAGAGATGCACAGGTGCAAATCAAACCTGGAAAGGTATTATATAACGTCTGCAGACTAGGTTTCAAAGAACATATAATTTTACAAGAAAAGTTGTTTTCTTAATATCAGTTCTAAGTGGAATTTAAAATTGCCAGGTTTAGCGACTTTTCTCTGCGGTTGGCAACTATGTAACGAAAATGGCAGACCACCTTTGTATACATGCTGCTATCTGGTGTAGAATGTAAAAAGTTTGCATTGCGACAACACTCATATCTTGGTGGGGGCAAGGAGGGCACTTGCCCTGTCCAAAATTTTTCAAAAAATTTAAAATATATATGACTGCTTTCATTAACCTACTCGGACCTAAGAAGCAATGTAATAGAGAGTAATATTTGCGATTTCGCACATGTAACAGTTTAGAAATAATCGTGGATGCTATTTTTTATGGGATTCAAGACTTTCGATTCTGGCTCCCTCCCAAAGTTAAGCCTCAAGTTCGATTCTGGTGCATCCCCCAAATTACACCCATGGAGACATGAAGTATGCTAGCAGAACCAAGGCTGACCTGCCTTACCTACTCATATAAGCATCTCAAAGCTTAACCTGCCTAACCTATTTACATGTTTCTTTCTGCTATTAGATGCATACTTTAGTAGGTTAGGCAGGTCAGATTTGGTGCTTTTAGCATTTATCTCCCTGTTGCTGTAGATGTTACACTATCCATATTTGTTCACACAGCAGAGTGCGGAACTGGAGGGTAGAAAGACCAACAGCCTCTTAAGTGTTTTTCTATTTTATGTTAGCAATTATTCTATGCACAGCAATTCTGTACATCTCCTTTGATAAAGAACAAAAGTGTCAGTGTTACCAAATATCTAAAAAACTTATCAAACTTGAAAGTAGTTATGTTATGTTAAAGTAACTTGTGTGTATATACTCAAACATCAATCAAAGACTTTATACAGTATTTAAGTTCATATACCCAGCACGGGGTGTATTATTTTGGTATTGTTTCTTGTTGAACTGGTAATGTGTATGAATATTTATTATTATTTTGCAATTTATTTCCATTACATTTTTTAATTCTATTTTTTCAAAGAAATACATGTGTGCATTTAGTGTACACATAATTTAAAATACATGTATGGGTGTTCATGCGAACATTATTAGTCTGCTTCCCTGAAAATAAGTGCCCAAATATTATTGACATCTATTGAAATTTTTTTTATCTCTAAGTGAGCATAATTTTGAATAAATTTCCTCTTATTCTCAGGGTACTTGCTTTCAATCACTAACTACCCAGAAAACAGCACATTACAAAAAACACAAAGCTTGTTATTTTTATTATTAATAACATAAATGAAGTTCTGTTAGGTAGTATTACAACAGGATAACCAAAGTAAATATGCATTACATCAAAAAATTGATTATGAAATGTAAGACCCAGTTAGCAAAACGTAATGTTTCATGGCCTTTCAAGTTGACAAATAATAAATGGTTAGTTTTGTGCAAGTTGTCACATGACACAAACTTAATGACTAATATCTCTCCCTTTTTTTTTTTTTAAACAGGTACGTGAAAGTTAATAACCAAATACAATAACTATGCATTTCAGTACATTAACTGCATGAAATGTAAAAAATCAATGAAAACAGTTGTGCTGAATAATCATCCATCTGCTGGATCAATTAGAAAAGTCATGTAAGCCAAGCGTCAAGCTAAGTTTGCAACAGGTTTTATGTATCAATCTGTGCAAGAACTGAGCTCACAATCTTCAATGCCAGTCTTGCCTCAACCACTGAGCTGCTTACATCGTAGACACTGAGAAAATCCACAGTATTGCCAACCGCACAACACATCAAAACCTGCATGCATGTCAAGCGGAATGTATTTTTGCTTCTTTATGTCTCCTGAAACATAAAATCTTAGAAGTGCTTTCTGCGCATAGATTATTTAATAAATGTGTCATTACTTAATATAAATGCGAAATAACTTCTAAACATGAGAGCATGTGTGTATATTTCGAGCACGCAAAAATAAAAATACACAAAGATAAAAGTAAACAACGATAGGCCCATATTGAATTTAATGACAAATTATTGTTTTTGGTTTAGAAAGAAATACATTTATGAAAAACTTGGTTGCTTCATTTGCAATACATCCGTTACTGTAAGACACACGCACTTCAAGTTATACTAGCAAAAAAAGCATGATTTGTTATTGGTGACAATCAGGTGCATTGTCTGCTGCTATTACTCTGTTTCAATTTATGAATCACTTCACTAAACCAGGATTCAAATCTTGGTCTGTCCATTTCTTGCTGATAATCACCCTTTCTTTGCACGGAACAGTAAATATGCACCGTCAACAAAGACTTCATTGCCGCCATTGGGTGAAACAATAAGCCTCCCCTTTCCTCTCTTCTTTTCTCGTCAGTTTCTTCAGCCCTGGCGGTGGTTTTGTATGGTGGTGTCCTTCAATGTTTGATTCAATGTACGCCCCCTGCCCCTCCCCCCACCAAGTTAAAGCACATCTCGTCCAAATAATAAACATGTTTCTTATCACGGCGATATCCGATATCTTTAATACAGCGGAAATTCTTTTATCGTCAAACAACAATTGTGTCCTCTTCCTAAACTTAAACCGCAAAGCATTCAGCACCCGTGATACATTTCGTGCGCACATTGACGGCAAATCACCTCATGCCCCGTTTTACTTTGATCATGTTGTCATAAGAAGGATTATGCATTTAAAACAATTTGCTTGATTTGAAGAGCTTTTTCCTTCGGATGAAGCCCAAAATAACACTCTGGCAAAACTGCATGCTGAACAGGAGACCTCGATTCAGCCATTCTTGCTGCTGTATAGCATCATTATTAATCCATCACATCACAATAAACATAGGGTTAAAATAGTGGGATGTGCAACACTGGTATCACAGATTCCACGCGCTCTGCAATGTATTCAGTCTTGCTCGACTTGCTCTCAATCTTCAGCGCAATACAAACTCCAGTTGGCGAATCTGCGGATCCTAGTTCGTTTGCACAGTTATTGCAACTGATCAAGTACATACCTGCTAATGGATGTATTATTTTGTCGTATTTTACAAATTAAATAACTGTTTTCTTGCAAGTATGCAGTTGTGTCGGAATAAAACCTGCCTCAGTGGAACTATATTCTGCGTGCACGTTTGGATCTACATATGCGAAAACTTGCTGCAAAGTTGACTTGACGCTTGGCTTAGTCACATATGGACCTTCATGATGGAATAGTGTGGTGGTAATACAGTTGCCTTGTATTCACGGGGCTACTGGGTTCAATACATGGTGGAGGCCCAAAGTGGTTTGGTTTCCACTTTAAACTGTAGATCCAGTCCCAATTAATCTATCTGTGTTTAAATTGGCCTTAAAAACTAAACTTAAAGAAAAAAAATATAAAGTAAATTTTATATATTGATCTTCCATTTTGTTTTGAAAATATTATTCACTCAGATAGTCTTGTTTTGTATGTATTTCCAGGTTTAAGTGTCTCAGCAGTGTTGGCAGTGATTGTGGGTTGCAGGCTAAGGGTCGTAAGACGAAGAATGCGCAGAGGCGGAAGATCACCATATGCCCATGATGCAGATTACCTAGTGAATGGAATGTACTTATAAAAAAAAATACTAGTTTGAGAGTTACCCGACATGAAATAAAAAAAATATATCTCAAATGTTGTGAAAGGGGTGTGAATTACCTAGAAGTGCTGGGAGAGGATCTTCCATCTTAATTACATGAAAGTAACCAGGCCTGAAAACTGAATGATAATACTTGGTTTTTCATAACTCATGATTCTCATTGGAAATCATCTACAAAATCCTACAGAATACAAGTCTGCTCCGTTCACAAAACCATATCTGTCACAGATTTCAGTTACTTCCTTTCTCCAACCAATAACTTTCTTCTAAACACCACATCTTTTTTCCTTACTCTAAATTTTTGACCATATTTCTGTGTATAATATGTACGTCTTATTTGAATTGTCTGATAACATACATTTTATTACTCTGTTACTATTGGCTGCCAGCTTCGTGATTTAACTGAACCATTCCTTACAACTCACCCGGCATGTACTATACCCGAGGATTCTTCATGGTCTTATGTTGAATAGCTTTGATAGTTCTCGTTTATGGAATTAGAACTTTTTGTTATATAATACAAAAGAACAATATACAAAATAGATTATGGCTTTAAACCATTCTGCATAACCTCTTATTTTAATAACTGTATTAGTATTTTATCCAATATCATTCAACAACAGTAAGGTTTACAGTGTTAAGCAAAAAAAATATACTGTGACAACAGAGCCAAGTGGTCATTAGCTAAAATTTAAATTGACACTTTCATATTCAGAAGGCTCTCACTGATACTGCCTCAGAAAATAAAACAATGTAGTGTGCATATTTACGAGGACAATAGTAAAAAGATGGCAATATTTTGCAGCAAGGCAAGAAATATTGGATCAGCATGTCGTTATCGGCTGATATTACTTCCAATCAATTATTCATCCACACATACAAGATGGAGGGATAACGTTGAAATGGACCTAAAGGAAACAGTTAAGGATGGAAAAGATTGGATTGATCTTGCCCAGGATAGGGACAGACCTATGTTGCTGCAGCCATAAACCTTCAGATTTAAGAATGCTAGAGTAAGTAATTAAGTGAACACACAAGTCTGGTTAAATATTCATAATTGTTGCCAATCTCTGTGATGTAGTGGTTAGCACAGTGCACTATGGCACCAGGAGTCCATGGTTTGAATTCCAGACTGGCCATGGGTGTTTTTGTGAATGAATGCCCCTTCGTCAATTTCATCATATTATCCCTCATCCTCATCGCCACAATTAGCCAAAAAATGGCAGAAAAGATCAAACCTGAGACCATTTGCACCAAATGCAAGGATGTAACCATTCAGCTATGAATATGTATAATACTTGACAAGTTGCATTATTGGGGTGGTGTAGAAAAATTTCCACTCTATTGAGTAAACAGAACAGCACAAATGTTGGTCTATTCTGTTTTTCACTCTTGTTCACAACATAAATTTTAAACCAAAGGTAATTTGCACCCCTGCAGTTAAGTAGGTATTGTTTGATATATAAGCAGAGTTTATGCCTCGGATCTTCTCTATGAATCATCTATAAGAAATGTAACCGGGTTATAACATTTTTTACTGAATGCAAAACAACAGAATATTCTAAAAAAAAGTTTCCCCTTGACTGAACTATTTTCATTTCTGGTAATGTGAGCATCAGTGATTTAGTTTTCTTGATACGACTTGTTTCATTTTCTGTGATAGATGAAGGTAACCATTTACTCTTGTTTAGCATTAGCAGGTACAAGAAAAATGTAATTCTTTAAACACTGAACAATGGAATAACTTTTATACACGAGTTTTTGACAGCTGTAGAGCAAGGACACCAGAAAATGATAACCACAAACAAATAGCACTAATCTACAACAGGATGAAATTGGTATTTCAAAATTATGTTTCAGGAATAAATGCTATAAAGTTTTTATTCGAGTTTGATTTCATGTCTGAAGAGATAGCTAGTGAACAAATGGAAATCGACAGAATCTAAAGACTTGAGCAGTCATGTGGCTATTGCTATCATATCAAATAGTTTTGGCAGAGTTATAAATAAAATTGCAGTTAATTTATGTAATATCAACACATTGGTAAGATCTGCTTTCGTGAGGAGTATTCACAAAGTAAGAATGTGTGACCATGTATGGTGCCTTCGTAAATTTTTTTTACAGCATTTGCTTCATTTTTTCCTTTTTTTTCTTTCTTTCTTGTGGGCATATAAATTGCTGAATCCATACGTTATTGGCATTAAGCTTAATAATATTGGGATACATATGCATGATACAAAAGCAACTTACACAAAGTAACATATACCTTTGTATTGCTTGGTCCAAATTTTTCGATTGACATTGATCCTTCTTCGAGGGTGGAGATAATTACCAAACATGGTGAAAAGGTTTCTAACTTGATCCCATTATCAAATCGGTGTCATAGTGACATTACTGTGTCTTGTAATAATATCCCGTTCTTAAGAAAGATTGAGGTATACCTAAAACTTAGGCCTACCATCAATATAAAGGTATGTGTTACGACTTTGTCTTGGGCCAGCCACACACCAGATATGACGAGTCACTCTTGTCGCAAACAGTCTCGGTGAAGGTTTAACATTAGCTTCTTATGGCCCGCTGCACACCGGACTAAACATTCACTCCAACAAATGTCGCTGGAATTTGGTCTTGCGTGGAACAGCTTGTGACAAAATGATCTGTGCATGCGCAAATCCATGGTCCTCCGCCACAGTGCAAGGGCAGTAGCAGATGATTCATAAATACTTGAGGGGTTACATAAGTTTATTGCAAATAAGCTATTGGACTTACGTTAATGAAACCAGTCCAGAACAATCGAAGAACACAAACAGTTTATGAGTGTATGTTTTGTTAAGCTGAGTGTTCACATCTCTGTCGCTAGGCAACACTTAAATCACCCACTTCACTCACAGTGTTTTGTGCAATATTTTGGTCCCCAAGATCACCGAACCTTACACCGTGTGACTTCTTTTTGTGGGGTTTCATCAAAGACAGGGTATTCGTCTCACCGATGAGGCATGAGATACCAGCCTTAAGGGAGCGTATCATCGCAGCGATAGATACTATCGACAGGCCAATATTGATGCAAGTGTGGAAAGACGCAGAGTATCATGTCGATGAGTACTGTGTCACTCGTAGTGGACACATTCAACATTTGTAGGCGGAAGAAGAAAAGAAAAAGTTTCTCGTTCGTTCTGGACTGGTTTCATTTACGTAACTTCAATACTTTACTTGAAATAAATTTTTGTAACCCCTCAAGTATTTATGAAACACCCAGTATAAATTCAACTCAAAACAGATAAATTGATATATTCATTCTGCATACACGTTGCTTCTGCTGTAAACGGTTATAATACATCATTGTAATCCGCTTCCCAAATTATAAAAGACAGTTCTTGACCTACTGCATTCATGGATGAAATCTGCAATGGCATTTTAGCTAAGCAACAAAACCACTCATCCTGTTGTGTCGGATCTGGTGTGTGGCTGGCCTTAGTTTTTTTTTTTTTTGATGAGACGTGGTGAAATATATTTTTATTGTACCCAATCCTACTAAGGGTAACACCATTACGCCTTGTTTCCACGATAACCAAAAACTCAATATGCTGACCAAGGCAGAAATTTATTTTATTTTAAAACATAAACTAAACGTTACGTTTCAATCATAAATTTGTATTTGGTACAGTCTGAAGAAGACCTTGCTAGAAGGTTGAAACGTTACGTTTAGTTTGTTTTAAAATAAAATAAATTTCTGCCATGGTTAGCATATTGAATTTTTTGCTACAAAGGGTGTTAGGAATAACTATCAAATCCTTAGCGACATACACACAGTGCTGAACACCTTCTTAAAAGGAAGGGTAGTGGAAGCAATAAAATGCCCACCCCTTCATATCTGCTTCTACTTGCTACCTCTGGGTATATGGGCTGTTTGCCACTTGACATGTATGCCTTCGACTACAGGGTACTAATTTTTAAAAGGGAAAGTTGGGGATAACTTCACTCGCTGGTGTTGAAGGTTCAATTTTAATAACGAGTATGTCCCCTTGCGATCAGGAGTTCCTGGTTTTAATTCCCAGACAGGGTAAGTGGTTTGAATGCCACCTTAAACTATAGATCCAGTCTCGATTAATATTTTAAAATCTAATTGTTCAAAAAGTTAAAATTTGTCAAATCATGGAAAATATAGCAAAATATGGCCCTGACAAACACGGGGACACACTACCCTCCTTAGAAAATCCTTGGCATACCACTGACCTTAAATTTACTTTTTGAATACTCCTTGCATGCAACTACAGAGAAGTAAATGCATAAATATATTCGTCAGGAACTATATTTTTATGAACTATGGATTATATGATTTGCCTGTCAAGTATGAACTGAATAATAATCAACTATGGGGTATGAATCTAGTGTGTTGCATTTTCATGCTAATGCCTGTATTTTATGTGTGATAAGATAAAACATATGTATGGAATTGAGAGCGAGAGGGAGTATATTTGTTGATAATGTGTACTTACGTATGCCTTGTGTATTTATTGTTATTTCTAGGCCTGAGCCGATACCAGCGGTATCAGTATCGGAAAGTAACATTTGCATCATGGAAATCATGCAAAATTCGAAGTTTGAATTTATTTTGCATTAATGTTGTGGAAAAACTGTGATTATGTAAGAGATATTTCAATATTCTCATGTAATATTTTAATATTTTGAAGCGAAACTGATGCTTGTAATTGGAATGCAATACTTGCACATTAACATTAATCAATATTTTGAACAACTTTTAATTATAACAATTTTCAAGGATCGGTATCAATGTTGGTGAGAACCAGTACGGTATCAGCTTAGTCCTAGTTATTTCATCTATTATTTTAGGCTTTCAATGGATGTAGAATGACACTGAAATGTAGACTGGCATATCAGATGTGGACAGCGTTAGCAATTGGAGATCGTGGGTCATATTAACGAGAATGAGCAAGTGCCCAAGATGTGAGCATATACCATTTTCATGAGAATCGAGTCCTCCATCACAGAGTTTCTTAATTAGCAACTTTATTATAACCTGGAATCATACAAATTTCAGCTAAAATATGCAGGCTTGAACAGGACTCAAACCTGGTTGATTTATTGATTTAGTTTATTTTACTTCGCGTTTTGTGCCTCTTGGCTAATTTGCAAAGATGGGGATGAGTGATGAAATGATGAATGGACATTCACAAATAACCACGCCCGAGCAGGATTCAAACCCAGGACCCTTAGAGGACTCAAACCTGAGTCTATGCCATACTTTTCAATTGCTGTAGCCAACTAAGCTAATGAGTCAGCACTGGTTTCGCCTGATTTTTTTTTCTCTTCTTGTTTCGTATTCCTATAAATATTACACTTCCCAAAAAGACAAAAGATGTGTAACCAAACGTAACACTGTTGAAAAAATAAACAACATACGTGCCAAATATAATTTTACCTATGTGCATGACTTGACTTAGATAAGGGCATGAAACTCAATAGCTTCATATCATAGGAAATGCACGGATAAAAAATCAAAATTAATCATGTGTGGAGTCAGACGTAAAGCATAGTAAAAATTGAATTTGCCACTCCTTCCATAAGTTTGATTTTTTTTCTACACATTATTATGGATACATGGTATTGTTTTTTAAAATAGCATATTTAGAAGAATGCAAACAAAAGAAAGCTGACATCCACATCTGATTCTCCGAGTAGAAATGTAGAACATGGTAGCACTTATTTATTTTTCAGGCATCTGTTAGTTTAAGGGCAATGAAATGTTATTATGTCATTTTATATGTAACCATACCGTTCTTAATCTTAATTGTATCGTTTAACTCTTAATGACTCCCACTGCATTGTTCACTTATTTTTATTTCTACACACAGATTACTTATGGTGTTTTGTTGTTGTTGTATGTACTATTGCTTTTGTGTTCAAAGATATATTAATGTAAAAAAGAACAATAAAGATTACAATAATTTTATCAAAAAGCCGTTTTCGTCAGGTTACATAAAATGCTCGTGAAGTGATTCAATCTTCAGTTGGGAGTTGCTTGAAAGAGGTGCAAGGTTCTGATGAAGCAAGTCAAAACAGTGAAACCTAATGAACATTCCTAGGGAAGTTTCAGCCCTTACAGGGCTCTTGCATCCCCCGCATGTTAGCCTCTCCACCCATGAATTTGTCACACGTGCACTTTCCAAACTTGCTATATACCAGGTGGTTATAATTAAAGTGACGGTGTTCAGAGTGGTACAGCACGGGCTGTAATGAGAGTAGCAGTCTGAAACTTCGTAGATATGATAATGAAGCAATGCGCTCGCGAATTATGAAAAAAAAAAAAAAAAAAAAAAAAAAAAAAAAAAAAATGAAAAAAAAAAAAAAGTTCCAATTCTCGCCACCAGGGTAAAAAATGGCACTGTAAGCAGTCAAAACGTGGAATTTTCCGTAACTCTGACGTCAAAGTCGGTGACATTGCCTAACCATTGTGTGAGCTCCCTGGTTGTTGTTGGTGACGCTTGTTGCTTTTTTTTTTCCTTTAGTGATGTGAATGTTCGCCGAACATTAAAAGTTTGATTTTTCCCGTGTAAAAAGCAATGGCTATTGCGAAGAAAGACCGTGCACTGCTAGTGAAGTTGTTTTACCAGAATGGGAGCAATAGTAACGCTGCACTGCGGAAATATCGCCAACAGAAAGGGCTGAGAAGAGGGCCCATGTCAATTAATGGGCTGAAGATGATGATGAAGAAATTCGAGGAAACAGGTGAATTGGGTGTTGCACCAGGGAGAGGAAGGCGGCCCATCCCCGTGGAAGTTGTGGACGAAGTTGCTGTAGCTGTAGCTGACCGTGCAGCACATGCCTCAACTTCTGCAACCAGTGCTAGAGCTGTGGCACGTGAATTGTCACTCCCCTGGTCAACAGTTCGCAAGGTATTGCGGTGCATTTTACACTGGTATCCCTACAAGATTCAAATTGTGCACCAATTGAAACCCCAAGATATTCCACAACGCTGTGAGTTTGCCCATCGGTTTTTGGCACGCATGGAAGTGGATGACATGTGGCCGGGGAATATTCTGTGGACTGACGAGGCGCATTTTACTCTGGTCGGTACAGTGAATACTCAGAACTGTCGCATATGGGGTTCCACTCGTCCACATGTTGTGCAGGAACAACCATTGCACTCAGTTTACGTGACTGCTTGGTGTGGGTTCACTAGCTCCTTCATTCTTGGTCCGTTTTTCTTTGAGGATATGACACCTCGAGGGCCTGTTAGGTGTACAGTGACATCTGCACGTTATAGGGACCTCCTTGTGCAACACGTGATTCCAGCTTTGCAAGAACGGAACTGTGAACACACCACCATTTTCATGCAAGATGGGGCAACACCACATGTCGCTCGCCACGTGAAAGATTTGCTGCGAGAAACCTTCACTAATGACCGCATCATCTCTAGGCAGTTTCCAGATGATTGGCCTTCCAGATCCCCCGACCTTAATCCATGTGACTTCTGGCTGTGGGGATATTTAAAAGATCGTGTCTATCAGGGACATGTCCGGTCTCTGCCTGATCTGAAAGCTAGCATACAACGACATGTCGCTCAGATTTCACCAGACATGCTGCGAGCAACTGTCGATCATGCCGTGTTACGAATGCAGCATGTTGCTGAATTGGGAGGCCATATTGAACAGTTCTTGTAACCATAGTTCCTAATAAACATGCCAGAATCATTGTTCTCGTGTGTTTGATCTTTCCTGCCTATTTCCTGTAACTATACCACGTTTTGACTGCTTACAGCGCCATTTTTTACCCTGGTGGCGAGAACTGGAACTATTTTTTTTTTTTTGCATAATTCGCGAGCGCATTGCTTCATTAGCATATCTACGAAGTTTCAGACTGCTACTCTCATTACAGCCCGTGCTGTACCACTCTGAACACCGTCACTTTAATTATAACCACCTTGTATAAAAAAAATCGTAGCAAGATTAATTGATTTGGTTTATATTATTTCACATTTCTGCCACTTTTGGCTATTCACGAAGATGACGATAATGAAATCGACGAAGTGACACTCGCAAAGAACAACCAGGCCAGGATCCATAATTGCCATAGCCAGTCAAGGCAAATCTTTTTGTTCAACATAAAGCTAATATTTTTATAAGGACAAGGTTTTCATTTTCAACAAACAAAAAAACAAGATTAACGCACTGAAAAAAAAAAAAAAAGAAGAGGTGAGTTCATAACATGGTAAATATCAGCTACTATGACAGGGATTCCCAAACTTTTTCCTTTCATGGCATCCTTAGTGTTTCAAGATTTTTCCTCGGTGCCCAAGTCGGAATGTAGGCCTATTTAACACTTGGAAAATATTGCAACATTTTGTGGCACCCTTGTAAGCCAGCCACCGTGACACACACTTTGGAAACCACTGTACTATGATGTTCACCATGTTATGTAACCAAGTCATCATATTATTCTTACATAGTGAATTAAGCTTGCATACTTATATAAAGTATGTTGACAGTGCTGCTTTACTTGGCTCTGTAATAGACGA
This sequence comes from Lepisma saccharinum, assembly GCF_977018435.1. Taxonomy (NCBI): domain Eukaryota; kingdom Metazoa; phylum Arthropoda; class Insecta; order Zygentoma; family Lepismatidae; genus Lepisma; species Lepisma saccharinum. The sequence continues at coordinate 3,215,970 of NC_139244.1, forward strand.
CCTCATGTGTGGCAATAACACCTGGCGACCTTTCCACTACAAGTGCAGTACGTTTCAGCATAGCACACTCAAGGTTGCGGACTAGAACAGTTACGAACAAGCGAAAGTGGTTCTGCACAGGATTCTATTGATTGATTTATTTATTTTACCTCACTTTTCTGCTACTTTTGGCTAATCGTGAAGATGAGAATGAGTGATAAAACTGATGAAGGTTCACTCACAAAGAACACCCAGGCTAGTATTCGAACCTGGGACCTTTGGCATCGTAGCACATTCCAAAAGCACACTAGTAAGGTCTTTCTGAATTTTAACCATGTTTCTTTCAAAAGTGAAAAGTTTATTTTCTTGGTACAGAAAATATTTTAAAAAAATACAAAGTATGAGGCACTCAAAGAACAAATATCAAAATCGAATACTGTATATTACAAATTGAGAACTTCAAGTTACATAACTTATACATGGTTCCACTTCGACGGCACTGTTAAAAATGTACACTTTGGAATTGTTTCGAATTAAATAATATGATGTTCACATTTATATTCCTCACCTTTATTGAACTACTCAATGTAGTTTTTACCTACTCCTATTTCACAAATGTGCACTTTCAGAGTAAAATAAGAACTGCAAACCACAATCCTTATGCAACCAGAATTAACATATTAGATCTGCAATAACTTTGTATCAATAGATCGACTTATTTCTTTACTTGTGAGACAAAAAATGTAAACATGTATACTTCTGTATTCTCCGATTTGTTCTTGCCCTGAGACATTTGGGAAAAAATAGCTAAAATAAACAGCTTCTTATAAGCATGCCAGCAACAAAAAAGGCCATTTCTTCCATCTATATATAGAATTAACATAAAGTGTATTTCAATTCTATGCTAACATACATAAAACAGGAAATTATAAATTTATTATAGTTTCTACTTATCTGATTTAACTTTTTCCAAAACCTATATTCTTCAATATAATTATAATATATATGAAAATATATCTGCTTTTTTTATTCAGTAAAACCAGACTGCCATTAGAGACTTGTTTGGTTGGGAAAATATTTAGATCTAGAAATAAAAAGATGAAGAGTGAGGTACCAAACTATATACTGGGATTCAGAAGAGAAGAAAAACCTCTTGGTGCTGTTGTAGAGTTTCCAAATCTACGCAAGTGCGGGAGAGTGAATGGTGTAATCAGCATCGCTGCTCTGCATTGCCAAAATGTACAGCTCTGCCAAAAGCATCTTGCCTTAATTTTTATCCAGTATAAATATAAGTATAATAAATATGTATGAATAATGCATATGTTCATTACACTTGCATGCAAAACATGGGACGTGTTTCATCAACACCTCCAAGTTCAATGAATGTGGCTACACAGAATTTCACAAGCATGATGGAAAGGGGGGGGGGGGACTAGATGAGAAAACAAATGACTGTCAACTTTAGTTCGCAAAAGTTTTTCTTTTCTTGGTGTTTCTGTAGATTACAGTTGAAACTGTATTAATGTACTCTTCACTTTCTTCAGTGAACTTGAAGATATTTACAGCATTTTATCTTTAAGTTCAAGAAAAAAAAAATATTAAATAAACAAATATATACACTGTACTCTATCTTTTGGAAAATAAACTATATTCATTATTTAACATTAAACCTCGACTCATAGTGTACATGGTAGAAGGAAGTGCACAGGGCCATTATAGCAGTACTGACAGATTCAACACACAGTAACAGAAATTAAAAATTTCTCCACACAAAAAACTATTGGTATTACTACAATGTGGTTAAAACTAATGGTAACTAGTACTCACAAGATTCAAGTACAAATATCTTGATAAAATTATGGTGGGATTTAGTTGTTCAATGAAACACAATACTTATATTGCTGCTAGAATATAGCCAATACTGTTACGTGACATACGCTACTTGATTGCCCTAAAAAAGAAGTGTGTCAAGAATTTGACATATCACATACACATTTGAAAACAACCTTTTCATACATTTCTTTTTTTTTTTTGGCAAATAAAGCTTGCGTGGTTTCAGATTGATATACGGTACAATACTTAAAGCTTACAAATGAATATTTAAAACAAATGGAATAACATTTATATTATTATATATATATATAATTACATACACACATTATTATATGTGCATGCATTTTGTACTTATAATTCTTCCACTTCTTTGGTATATGTGGCATTGGTATTTAATTTTCCCAGGAACTAAAAGTGTTTAAGCTTCTACAAAAATTTCTTCCCACATGGTATACATGTGAATACTTTTCCATTGGTGTGCTGTATACAAAGGAACTTCATGACTGAAAATTTCTTCTTGCAAACAGAACATTCGGAAATATTCCTCGAAATTCTTCTCACACTTGTGACAACTGAAGATCCTGTTTGTGGTATGTGATATCCTGTGTGTCATGTTAAACATCTACAATATAATTCTGTTTTACATACAGAACATCCTTGAATAAGTGATTCCCTTTACTGAAAACTTCCTTTCAAAATCTACGCACTGGAAGGATGTGATGAAAGACTGGACGGTATGGACTACACTGATCACATAAATTGCACTTCAGAGTAACACTCGTTAAAAAATCATCTCAAATAACATGTACTTGAAGGATATATTATTGCTGTGAAGCACTAAATGGCTTCCAACATTTACTTTGTTGAAACTCCTTTTCACATTCAAAACATACATTTTTTAATATACAGTAAGATTACTTTAAATGAAAATTGTTTGTTACATACGTCACAGTATATATACCTGGCTCTTCTCTTTTACGCTTCTTCAACCCTGCAACAAGGTAATGTATAACATTAACAATTTTTCTATTTTCATACACATGCGCATATGATGTGTGTGCGTGATTGTCGTGAATCAATACTATTTTGTGCACACACCAATGGCAATACAGTAGGCTCGCGATTAACCGAGACAGGCTCTGGGTTAAACGAGGGAGTGGTTGGAAAACATCGCGCTTCATAATGCCCCCCTGTTTGTTTATGGAATCAAGTCACCATCCGCACTGCACGTGTTCGTTACATTGTCAGTGTATCCGATTGTTACGGTGATGTTTAAGTCTGTGTACTAGTAATAAATAATTACTATACATTCTAGTTTTTGGACTTTTAACCACTGTTATTTTTTAAAGAGATTTACCTACGTTTTGGAGGCTGAATCTGCCTCCATCTTCAGGGTAGCGTGTAGTCTGTTAGATCATGTAAATGGTCTATAAATGGTTGCCTAGGAGGATTATTCTTGGTGGCCTAGGCTCCACCACGTCTTTCGGTTACAGGGACCTCCATATACAAAAAGTTGCCAGGTAAGATTATCAGTGGCCCAGGCTCCACTTTGTCAGATGACCACATCAAGGTCACGATCAAGGCTTCGTGTGGCACCGTTAGGTTTCCACCTTGATCTCCGGGGAATGGACTGCCCCGGATTGCATGTTGACGTAAAGCGGGTTTGGTGTGCAATGTATGAATAGTCTATAGAGACTATACGTGAGATCTTATGTGTTACTATACAGTTTTAAGTGTTGTTTCGTCATTTACGACCTATTAGCACATTATCTCCATATTATCAGATTTTTTCCATATCCGAGGTAATCTCGGTCCCAATTAGCTCGGATAATCATGAGTCTACTGTACTCATTCATTATGGCAATTTAAAGTATACTCTGTCCATCAAATCTCTGGAGCGAGTGAACAAAAGCAAGTCTCTGTGCAAGTAGTGACTCGAGAGGGTTCGACCAATGAACAAGTACAAGGGAAGGGGATTCTGTGGAGGGGAAATAGCGACTGCAGTTACCAGCCTTTGCGGCAGCATGTACTGATTCGTTCTGCCTGCTCATTTTCTCCCCTTCCTTATGCACTGCCTTGCTCTAATGATTACCAGGATATAGTATAGTTCAAATGAGTAACAAATGTTTGAATATTACAATTAGAAATTCTTTATGAGAATTATATTGCAACTTTGTCATATCCAATATACAGGATGTCCCAGAAGAACTTCAAGAACGGTTGGGAGCATCTTACAATATTACAAGTATAATTATTCTTCCATCTTTTTTCTCAGGTAAGACTCTCAAGTTATTGTTTCAAGTTGTCTCTCTTAACAAGGGATGCTAGTCGCAACCCTACAATGTATGCCTGGAAGTTAGGTCAGAGCAATTGTTGCATACATACTGTTTGACCAGCGATCCGAGAGCTCCAGTTGGCAAAGTGCCAAGAAAAAGGGGAAGTTGGCGATAGGAAGGCAGGCGCGAGAACGCCGCTCGCTGTTGCACGTTGAACAGTGTTACCAATCTGCGAGGATGCTTATCCACCAGAACATAAGTAACGAAAACCAAGGGACATGCACAATCATGCCGTTTGCCAATTTTAGGTTCACTGTTGGTATTGAAGAGTTGAATCTCGATTAGTGTTATTGTGCTGTGCTATTTTTTTATATATAATATAAAGACCTTGGGAGTAAAACGTCGCAGTGAATGAATGGATGTCTAAACACTGCAGGCAAAAGTGACAACATCGCTTTACGGAAAAACAGGTGGTGGCCATGGACGTCCGCAGGATTTTTTCCAGGGAGGGGCAAGAAAGGTTTTTTTTCCCAGGGGGGCAAACAAGGCACATTTTCTCCAAAAATAGTGCTGTTCCCTAAAAATGCATTGTTTAAATTTGAATTTATGGTGATCATGCAATAATTAACACATATTATTGTGGCTAAAATGAAATTATATGTGCGAAATACATAATTTTTGGATGACTTTCATTTTTCAGGGGGGGCGTCCCCCCTTGCCCCTCTTCCGGACGCCCATAGTGGTGACTCGAAACCAGATACGGGTCCAGTCGGCTTCCTCTGGGGTTGGGTCAAAGATGCCGAACTGGCGCTACGTTCAAGACTTCAGCTTTCGCAAAGACGCCTCTCCACAGACAGAGCACTTCCAATATCTTGTGACAATATTCTCCGGTTGGCAACATTGCTCTCTTTCCCCACGTGACACTCGCGCTGCTCGCGTTTCAGAGAAGCGGTTCCGCAAACTCCCCCAATTTACGACTGGACTCTTCTACTTCGGGCATGCGCAGAAAACTCGAGAGCTCTCGGATCGCTGGTCAAACAGTACAGGTAAGATTTTCAGTTCTTATAGTGCAGAAACTAAGCACTTTCGAGGTAATGTTTATAAGGAAAAGTTAGTTGTTTTTATATCTACCAGCACCCAAATCATTGTTGAAGTTGCTTTAGGGCATCCAGTATATATTACAGTGGTCCATGAAAACTTAGTAAAAATTCATTGTTAAGTAATGAGGCATGTTGATAATTTAGTTTATTTTTGTCTAAAAGCCATCTGTAGGAAATTTCAGGTCAATATTGTAATATTTAGGAGGCTGCTCAAGATTATCAAAAAAAAATCACAACTTGAAATTTCTGTTTCAATCTGAAAAAAGTGACAACTTTTGTGGCTTTTATGTGTAAACAATGTGTAAATTGCACCTCTGCTAAAAGCACTTTCATTCCGAGAAAGAAAGAAAGAGAGAGAGGGGGGTAGGGGGTAGGTTTAATCTCTCTACGACAATTAGTTTTTGAGTTACGGTTTCTTTCGTACAACGCTGCAAGTTTGAAAAGTGCATGTTTGAAAAGTTCCCATTTAGAGAGGTTATATACATGGAAGATGCTCAGTCCACTAAAAGTTGACAAGAATCCTCAAATGTGAAGATAACAGAAACTATTAGCTGTGCCTAGCTTTGAATTCCACGTTAAGAGCTACATTTTAAATTTAGAAATGAGTCTCTTTACACTAGACAGATAAAATTAAAGTTGTGGAACAAGAAAATGCTGCCTTTTTCTTTCATTCTTGCTATAGTGGTAATCCGAAGTTGTGCTGAGAATTTAGAATGGTTAAATGTCATTATTTTCATGTAACAGATTGTAGATTTCTTGCAATTGTCATGTGTAGTATGCACTACATTCGAAAATGTAGCATTTAATTAGAATGTACTAATCTTTGTAATTGTACCGAGGGTCCATGGCATGTTTACCACTAATTGGGACTGTACCTATTTGAACCACTATATGCCTCCACCGTGTATAAACCTGAGAATCCTTGATTACAAGGTGACAACATGATCACTCTGAAATTGGGAAGACCCAATTTGTTAATGAATCTGCATCAAGGTTACCTTCACAGATAATACACAAAAATTAATGTGAAGTAACTGAAGATCTATTTATGCTCAAATTATTGCAATAAAAAATAATGAAGAATATATATTAAAGGATACATACCTACAGTTCGAGATGCAGGAGCAATTCTGGCAATTCCACTAACCACAAACTTTTTACATCTTCAATATGTACAGAATCAGGACATCCATCTTCATCTTGAATGTCCATTTGAAATTTCCCCTCTCAAACATAAAATATCACATAACACTTTTGGCACATTATCTGGAGTAACGCATCTCTTCCTTCAACAGTTTATATCTGCTTAACATTAATGATTGGTTTCTCCAAACGAACACCTTATTATATTTCTTTGCAACCTTCTTCCTGGAATGAAGACAAATTTCAATTCACATTCAAGAATTCATGCACAAATACAATTTCACCGTCATATAGAAAAGATATGACACCATTTCATTCATGTCTTGATAGCAATGTTTCTACACTATGGTACAAAATCTGATACTATTTACCAGTGGTGTGGCGTGACTTTTTCAAAAGTGTTGCCGGCCATCAGTACGACAATTATTCTGGTAGAGGTTTATCATCTACACCCCCCCCCCCCTTCAAATGCTCTTGATCTAGATTTTTGTTCATTTCGTTCCTTTTTTGCAATCCGCTTAGTAACGTAGACACAAACACTCCTAGCAAAAACTACCACTCATGAGACAGTTACCACGAAAATGCAATGAACAGTGGTAGAACCTTGTGAATAATTCATTTATTTATTTCTAAATGAGGTGGAAAGGGGAAGAAGAACCACATACTTTTTCGGGACAGTTTGACATTTGTGCAGCGAGCAGATGACAGATTTGCCAACTTAGTTTTTTGGAGCAAGGTTTGTACAAATCTCGAATCGCACCAAGAAACTATATTTTCGTCTATTATCTGACCGGTCTCAGTTGTAGTTCAATCCAGCTTTGGTTTTGCAATGTAGCTCTTTTCTGCCAATCCAATGTGACAACACTGGCAGACCTGACAGGTAACTGGGCCCCTAAACAGGCATATGAAAAACCCTGTAGCACACTTTGCCCCAAAGTCATCCCCCGCTCTTCCCTTGCATTGGCACCCTTTCCTCTTGTTACCTCTTCAGGGCAGCGGAATGGCCTCCCTCTTTGCTCTGTCGGCTGCAGAAAAAATGTCCTCTGCAATATCTACTCGAGGCAACACTATTGGTTAAAGTATTTAACAATGTTGTTATTTTATTGATACAACTTTTAATTCTTCACATTTTGCTGTTACCTGCGGTAACACCGGTTACATTCACGCCACCACGCCTCTGCTATTTACAGTGCAAAAATGTATTATTCACATGCGTAATTGACGTAAAAAGTTGCCGAAAGTTGGGAGGAATGTCTGTTCTCCTGACATACGTTGTGTGATAATTAGGGAAAGGATTTTTAAGGTGAAAATTTATGGTCACGAAAGGAGAAAAATGTCCTAAAATACATATCTCAAACAAAAACAGTTATATTGTTGGAAAGATGCTGCTGCACCTTAAGGCTCGGCTGGACCTTTGACCTCTGGGCCTTAAAATCCGTTCCCTAGCGATAATAATTGTCAGTTTTCCGACTATGCTATAGTTAGGGGTCAGGTCTCCTGATAGACCCATCAGAATGGGATGTACACTTACAAGTATTCTTGTTCTATTCCGCTCTTTAATGCATCTTGTTTAGTTCAATATAGGTTCTGCATTGATTACTGCATTTCCTTTTGCAACAATATCTGATCATGACTTTTGGCCTGGCCTGTAGAATTATAGAAGAAACACTTCCTCTCAACTAACTAGTTAAAGACACAGAAGTTATACACAATTAAGAAGAATCATAAAATACTTATAAAGAATGGGGGTTACAAAAGTATTTACTCTGGGTGGTGTTCAATAAGAGACTATTGTCATTTAATTGAAGTCTCAGAGGAAAAAATCAGGTAAGTCAATGCTCATCAAACTCCAGAAAAATTAACTTTGCCACACGTTAGTGAATATGTAAATAAAAACATACAAAAAACAATGCTTTGATGAATGGAAGTTTCAAATGCATGAAATGAAACAAAGCATGTTCTAAAGTACAACACAGCCTCAACACATAGGTCCATTCCGATGGTGCAGTGGTTGTGTCGTCACCTTGTAATCAAGAGGTCCCAGGTTCGATACCTGGTGGAGGCACATAGTGGTTTGGATCCAACTTCAAACTGTAGGTCCAGTCCCGATTAGCCTTATTGTGCATATAGTGGACTTAAAACACCAAATCAATCAACGCATCAACATGGAAGGAAATGACACCACTACTATGCCTACAACAGAAAATTGACTTACAATGGTTTTCCTCCTGCCCTTCAATTGCTGTTCACCTAATTTACATTTGTCACGGCTCATCAATTCTGTCGCCAAAGACTTCCTACGATCATGAAAGACAATGGTTAACAAAATTTCATTAACTGTGAATCTGTCTCGACTATCAAGTTTGGTCAGTAATGGCTTAATATTACAAGGGCATTGAAAGATTAATTTCAAGTAGTTATTTTTTTCCCGAGAATGTGGGAGCAGCAAGAAAACCCGAAATGGGAGGGTGCTGTGTATAAACAATGTAGATAGGGTGACCATATGTTCCATTTTGATTGGGACAGTCCCATTTTAGAGACGTGTACCATCCATATTATTAAAAAGCCACTATTTGTCCCGTACATAAAAGTCTAGGACTTATCTTAAAACCAAGTCTAAATTTGAGAGACATTTCATGCTAAATATGATGATTCGTAAGTGTTCCGTTATTTGTAGAGCAGTGAATAAGCAAGCAGTTTAGTTGCAGAATAAGAATTTAAATTTGCTGCATCATGACACAATCTCAAAAGAAAAATCTAGGGTTGCAGAATATTGCTTCTCTCAAGAAGATTGCTTTTGCTAAATCCTTCTGGCATTACTCAACTTCAGCATAAACGTTGATCAAAAAGAACGGCAAATGCTATGTAAATCACATTGAGATAATAATAATTAATACCTTTTGAAAATAGGAGATCATATTTAATTTATTGTTCATAATGTATCACTTATGTGATCCATCCTTTAATAAATAATAACAATAATTATATGATCAGGAAAACTGATCTCCTTGGAATGTCCCATTTTGGGGTCTAAATATTATGGTCACCCTTTATGTACATAATGTATACCAGCATACAGGATAGGAAAGCGAGCCTACATGCGTAAAGATAGCACAGTGCCACATGTTTACAAGCATGAAAGCATAGGAGCATGAAGAAACAACCAGCTTACTGTGACATTCTCTGGTATTAACTTCCCCAAAGAATGGCTATTTTGATACACGAATGCTGTTCACGCCATGGCACAACAGTTGACTCAACAATGAATTACCTCTGCTCTCTATACAATAACTGTTCATCAGACTGCCATCTAGTGACATGTCCACACACATCATGTCCCCTCTGGGATATACAATGATATTGTAGTACCACCATTCAACTTTGAGAAAAAATATAGTTGCCATGAAATGATTTCCCAAAGTCGGGATCAGGATGTTTTTTTTTCTTTCCGGTACAGACTTTTCAAGATCCCGCACACCCCTAGTTATAAGTCCAACAACTCCACATGAATCAATCACCACTCATCAATTACAAAAAAGAATTAATAAAAAAGTGCATATCAAGTCAATGTTTCAGAGAATCACTCTGGCTATGTTGAGAGAAATGCTGAAAGGGAACTATAACTCTTATTTGTTTTGTGTGATTTATGAGTTCAAAACGGAAACAACAACCAATGCATCAACGAGATCGAAACTTAAATGTAATAGAGAAGTGTAGCAGACTGAATAGAATAATTTTACTTACATGTTCCCTTTGCTTATTGTATAATATCTTCTCTTTTACTAAACATCTTGTATTGTTCTTCTCCAATGCACCCTTGTACATTTGCACCCGTTGATCACAGCCACCATCAAACTGAAGCAGATTGCCATTACCATTTGGCCTTGCACCTTCGCACTCGTCGTCCTTTGCGGATTTTGCACCAACACAAAAAACAGCAGATTTTTTCTTTCGCTTCTTCAAATTGACTTCTCGGTCAACATTCCTTTTACGCTTCACTGTTTTACTGCTTGCAGTGATTCCTCGAATTGCACTTTTTAATTTCTTAGCACGGGTGTCTCCACTTTCAATTTCACGTGCCATTCTCTTCCTTCTGTTTCCACCTTCAGATTTTGAATTAATACCACCAGGTTCCGAATCAAATTCAACACTTGCATTTTCTTTTCTTGGTTCCGTAGCCTGCAGAATTCTCCAAATATGGTAACGCTCATCTAGTTCGACCTCCAGGAGGTCACCTTCCAACAGAAGCTCTTCCAATTCTGCCTTTGTCTTGTCTCCGAGGGTCACCAGTGGAGATTCAAACTGAAGAGGTACCAAAGGTGACGGTTTTTGACTGCGGTCTCCGCTGGAACCAGTCTTGGATATAGCTTGGTCAGAACTGCTACCAAAGTTTGCACAAGACACTTCTGAAGGAATTTCTTCATCTCTGCATACTGAGGCTTCAGCAGGTGGATGACTAGGCAGAGATGGTAAGAAATCCTCATGTCCTAACACTAGCGTGCTGACTGTCTTCTTAGGTCCACAACTAACTCCATACGCAGTCTTTTCTCCTGGGTTTTGCAGCACGGTAGACATTTTGGCTAAAGCATCTGTAACTTCTTCCACAGCCAAAGCCTCTTTGGCTCTTTCCTGCCAGTCTAAAGCTCTCTCTAACAGGTACACCAGAGCTTCGCCTTCTTGCAGTCGCACTGGTATTTTGGACAGTGCAATGAGTAGTGGAAGTAGAGTTAACAATCGCGGCCTTCTTGTCCGTAAGCAGGGTGGACAAAGAAACTTCTTTTCCTTAAATGAACCTCGTGATAGCTGCTCACCATTTGCATTCTGATTAGTTTTAGACGACACAGACTTCGAAACTGAAATGCACTTAGCATGGAACCAATCGTAGCACAATTCACATCGTAGCATCACCCCAGACCATGCTTTGTAGCAAAAGCAATACTGTGCTCTCCCGGTATCCCTCACTCTCTTCTGTAGGTTTTTGATTCGAAGCAACTTCATGGCATCCAATTCGCGATTTCCTGCAACCGTAAGAGCAGTAAAAACCTTTGATGGTTCCGAAGGTGCGTTTACGTCTTCAGCACTAAATATTTGTTGTTGGAGAGTGCACGGTGGGGAAGTATGTGATGTGGATTTCGAACTGTCCATCGTGTCCAACAAGATTTCCATGTCTGATCTCGGTAAGAGTGCCTGCAATAACGAACACCTAGAGTTCTTCTTCAGAAATACGTTAGCAGCCTTCCTCTTCCAAGCTCTGGTGCTGGAAATGCAACTTTGAATTGCAGCTAGGGGTTCAAGATGTACGGGGATAGAATAACCAACCGCAGCAATTGTTTTGTACAGATCGATGTAAGGGTACACTTCTGCTTTCCTGTACATTTGCTGCACACTCCCAAATCTTTCTGTCCACTCTCTGGCCTTCTCCAAAGCATCTCTGAGAGAGTTCATTGTTGGTAAGTATGCAGGAATGCTCTCCCCTTCCTTGATTAAAGCCTCCACGTTCGCTGCAGTTTGGTACGGTTTATTCATAAAGCCCTTTGCTCTATCTTCCCAGCGATCAACCTGCGTCAAAAAACCTTGCAGATCTGCTAATACGCTCTCAACGATGGGACACGGTGGTAACTTAAAACCTGAATTCAAAAAACCTTGCAAAGCTTGAACTGTGACCTGTTGCGGATACTGTTTCAAGTCTCGAATTTGCTCCAACCACTGAACCTGTTTCAATTTGTGTTGAAGTTTACAGATGATGGGCACTTCAATTTTCATGGCAAGGCCAGATCCTAAGAGATTTGCAATTCTTTCTGAATCGGGGAATTCTTCCTCCAGCAAGGTCTCAGCCGATTTCTGAAATTCCATTACATTTGCCAAGAGCTCTCTTGCGGCACCAGTTTCTTTAATATTGCATGGGAGCTGGGTGAGCTCTTCAACAAATGTCTGCAGTTCCGGAAGAGTCAACCAGAAGCCTGGCTCCGTCTGACTGTTCAGAAGTTTCTTTGCCACCCAAACACATTTCTCAGATATTGAAACCACCTTAGTGAGAGAATTCAGAAGATTAGTGTTTGGATATTTTCTTTTCTTTGCTTCCTCTACGAGTTCTTTCATGTCTTCAAGTTCAATCTTGATTCCCGGGTCTTTCTCCAAGGCTTCTTTCACTCTAGTAGCCCAATTATCTGCAAGCTCTGCCTTGCATCTTACTTTTATCAACAATGATTCCAGTTCTTCCAAGGTATAACGATACTTCATGATATGCAATGCCGAAGGACAGTCACATAATTGTCTGTAATGACGCAGACATGCCACTTGCTTTGGATTGCAGTTGGAACATGCAACTGCTGACAGGAAACAGGTGGTTTTACAAATTTCACACTGTCGTTCATCATCAGGTACAATTTCAAATGCAACCTTTGCCGATCTTTTAACACCCCACTCGCACAAAGATTTACGGAGTTTCTTTTCATTGATGATCATTTTCAGCAAGTCGTCGTATGTAGCATCTGCCATGGAATGACTAAGTAAATCCGTGTTTGCGCCCATTGTACACACAAGTTCATCGTGCGAGAAAACACAGTATCTTTTGAAATTAGCGTAATGAAGAATACATTCCCTACCAATCTTGAGCCAATCTGGGGGAGCAAAGTTTACAGCTTCTGCTAAATTGAAACCTTGGTTAAACCCACAATGGTACGATCTAGGAAACGTTATCACAAATTCACAAGCTTTCTGATCTGTCCTGACTATTGGGACTCCTGCATCCATCAGGATGTTGGGGTTCATTAACGTGACCAGCTGATGGAGAAGATCTGGCTGGGAACGGAATAACTCCGGTGCTGCAGACTTCATCACGCTTTCAAAATGTTCCGCTTCTGAACCGGGAACTCCATACCATGTCTTTGCCTCACCCCAATGCAAAAAATTAATTGAATAGCTCCAATGATCCTCAATGTGCCAACAAAAAGTAGAAAAGCACATTCCAACATACATCCACGGTATTTTCATACCAGATACATCACCACCGATGTGACTCAGAACGGAACCGTCGAGAATTGGAAGATTGTTTAGGTTCCACGGTGAATTTACATACTCCTCATCTACAGGCATCAGATTTCTTGAGTTTCTGGTGGGGAAACCGGAACCATGGTCCATCGTATGAAGGTCTGCACCGTACTCAATGATGACATCTTCCTCTATTGAGGCAGCTATCCTCCAAAACTCCTTTTCAACGAATCTTCCAGGTACAAGATCGACCGGCATATTGAAGTACTCAGACTTAAACTTGTCTGCCATTTTGCCAAAATCGCGCAGAGTATATTCCCTCCTGGCCTGCTCAAATCCAAATGCATCCATAGGCTTATCAACTTCCTGTGCCACGCACTGAGGGCACTGCCAGTCACCTTTCGGAACTTCTCTAAGTGGAGGTATCAAACAATATGTGTGGTAACTGTCGTCACAGCCATCGCACAACAACATAGATTCTTCCCCGTCTCCAAGTCCACAGTTGTGGCAAATATATTTGGCTAAAGGGTCAAAATTGTATTTCACTTTCTTGTTTCTTGTTTTCCGTTTACTTTCAACTGTCTCAAAACCTGCCATTTTTGGTCCGGGGCCAAAGAACTGCAGCCTTTTCAATTCTTTACTGCTTGAGGAAGCGGCAAACTGAAAAACGTTACTATATTTCACTCTTCCCGAGTTAGTATCGTTACGAGGCACTGAGGTTTGGCTACCAGCTGTCCCGTTGTTCTTTTGGCCACCTTCAATACTTGATCTTGAACCGATGTCACGTGGTTTGTATAATATATCATCTCCAGTCTCAACACTATCTATCTTTGGCTTCCTTCCTTGCTTTTGTCCCTTTGATTCAGTCTTCACTTCCTGCTTAGCTTTCGCTTCATGCAAGTGCTGAAGAGATCGTTGTACTTGAAAGACACTGTATGGGTACAGTATCTTTTCATAGTAATGTTTTAAGTTGCCACCAACATGACTATCTTCTGGATATCCCAATTTCCTAGCAACATTCTCCCATTTCTTCCCTGAATTCACGCAATCCACTCCATCTTCCTCGTCAACTATATTGTACAAGCTGTAGAGATCCACCACTTTCTTATTGATCACTGGTATTTTAAGACCGGACCCTTGCAATTCCCAAAATTTTGCAATTTGGTCCAAAAAATTTATCTTTATCCTTGTTTTTGCCTCCAGTTCGTTTAACCGCTGCACTCTAGGTGTAAACTTGAACTTATCCACATCCAACGCAAACGGGGGCTGCCATTTTGCCGGTGGCCGTATCTTGCATATCCCAGACTTCTCAGCAATGGGGCGAATCTTGTTGATGTATGCGAAAGGATCTTTGAATTCCTCGTCTGTTGGCTCAAAGACAGGCGCCTCAGGTGGTGTCCTGAACTCAAATTCCTCTGAACACATCATCATCAAATTTGAATACTGTCGTGCAAATTCTTCATAAACAACCTATAAACAAAAGTTAACAGCAATAATGAGTTCTCACAATCAAAACATGGCAGGTACAAAGCATTGGATGCAATCAAATTTATATTTTACATCCTTACTAAAATATATGTATGAACATGATTTTCTGAATAGAAACTTGAAGTCAAGAGTTCACAAATGCTTCAATTTGTAAGACTGGCAATAATAACATTAGATGACTACAAGATGTAATCGTATTCCATTTTCTTACTAACCCCCTTTCAAAGTAGGCTTTCCAGAACATTTCAAAGTAGAACACTGTGGTTCAATTCTATGAAAAATTGTCTTCATTCCTTACATTTTCTTTTACATTAATGCTTTAAGCCAACAAAAAAATTAAACATACACAAGAGGATATGAATGTGAAACCACATGGATATAAATGAAAATAACAGATCTACTCCATTTTACATTTTGTGGTTACTAAGAAACTTGAGAAATTTCAAAGAATTAAGGTAACACTCAAGTTGTGCAACGACACACACAGACAGAGCATATGGTAAGTACGTAACGTAGAGTTCCCCATGGACATAGCACAGTGCCATGAAGGCACATATAGGGTGAGGTGGAGGTTGAGCCACACACATTCTTGATGTTGGGCATTTTTGGGATGATGCGATCAGCACCATGCTCCAACAACCTTTACCCCTTAGGCACCAATTTTATGAGGCTGGTTTATGCTGGGACAAGGGTGAAAAACATCCAACCCTTGATCACCCACTTTGGAAATAAACTCTGATCTCCAAGATGACAGTCACATTCTCAACCTAGACCACTATGGAGTCATTCCACGCGTAATCAACACAGCCCCCAACCTGACCATCTCCGATTTTCATTAAATTTGGGGAGTTGAAACTACGCATGGAACTTAGTAACTGTGAAAATTTTTAGTCTCGTGTGTCTTGTAATTGTTAAATTATTCAAGGTGAAATTTCGCATAAATTGCCATTTTTGAGCCCGCTTAGCTATACTAAATGTGCTGTAACTGCGCCACTATTTCACCTAGGAAGCTCAAATAAAGCTTATTGTACAGGGAATTAAACAATGTTTCCAGTGATATATAACGAGCCTACCTTCGGATAAAAATATAATTTTGTCATGTGACCTTGACCTTTGACCTTGAATATCTCAAAACATGTCATCACCAAAAATCGTTAAAAAAATATACTTGGTCCCTCATGCCACACTACAAAACATATCAAAAAATGATTCTGGGACTGCAATGGGATCAGAAGATACAAAATAATATGTGTAACTATGTGACTGATAAGGGCCCCATTACATGAACTATGACGAGTCAAAAGTCCTTTAACACCCCCTACAAAATGTAATGGAGTTATCCTGGTCATGAAAGAAATAGGTTAGGCACAGGGCGATCTCTAGCTGTGTGTGTCAAGCGCAGGTCCGACATATTGTTGAGCGCCATATTGAATTCAACGCAAGAATTTCAAAGGAAAGGGGGTGATGTGATAAATCAAATCATGCTAGAATTTCACGAGAAATGAAGCAGCGAAGGATTTTCCAACTTATTTTTAGGCAGCAAAACGTTATATGCATATCTTTCACATATATGCACATTATAGTGTTTTCAATATTCCTGTGAGCACACTCGTTGACGTCTCTCACACTCACATAGAACATTTGGCAATGTAGCAGGTTCAACATCATCGCAAGCAGCAACTATGCCTTCTCTCAGATGGTCAATATCAGGGACTTTTAGTGCATGCACCATTCTCTTCAAATGTTTCTGAAGGTAAAGGTCCCCCTAAGATGTTAGATCTGGGGAATGTGCAGGCCTTTTAATAGCTCCCCGTCTGCCCATCTATAATTTTTATTAACTTTACCGTGAACATAAAAATTAGCCTCGTCACTGAAGAATTTTTCATTCCAAAGGAAGTGTCACGTAATTGTTTGAGATACTTTTCCCAATATTCTCCACTATTCAAGTATTTGGTGAATGTTGCTGATTAAAATCATATGCAATGGTGCATATACTTCTTTCTCTCCCAAGATGTCAGTGTGATCTCGACGAGTTCCTAACACGTTAGGAGCATTCTTAATACTTTGTTTTTAACACCTCGAAAAGGAGAAAATGGTTACAAGCATGCAGTAATAACTTTTTGCTGGTTAAAAATACTTTGGGGAAACCTTCGCTGTTTCATTTCTCATGAAGTTCTAGCCTGATTTGTATATCACTTCACCCCCTTTCCTTTGAAATTTTTGCGTTGAATTCAATATGGCGGTCAACAATGTGCTGGACCTGCACTTGACACACACAGCTAGGGATCTCCCTGTGCCTAACCTATTTCTTTCATGACCAGGATAACTCCATTACATTTTGTAGGGGGTGTTAAAGGACTTTTGACTCGTCATAGTTCATGTAATGAGGCTTTTATCAGTCACATAGTTACACATATTATTTTGTATCTTCTGATCCCATTGCAGTCCCAGAATCATTTTTTGATGTTTTATAGTGTAGCATGAGGGACCAAATATATCTTTTTAACGATTTTTGGTGATGACATGTTTTGAGATATTCAAGGTCAAAGGTCAAGGTCACGTGACAAAATTATATTTTTATCCGAAGGTAGGCTCGTTACATATCACTGGAAACATTGTTCAATTCCCTGTATAACAAGCTTTATTTGAGCTTCCTAGGCGAAATAGTGGCAGAGTTACAGCACATTTAGTATAGCTAAGCGGGCTCAAAAATGGCAATTTATGTGAACTTTGACCTTGAATAATTTAACAATTACAAGATGCACAAGACTAAAAATTTCCATAGTCACTAAGTTCCATGCATAGTTTCAACTCTCCAAATTTCATGAAAATCGGAGGTGGTCAGGTTGGAAATTGCACATATCTGTGTTGATTTGGCATGAAATGACTCTATGGCTTCTTCGAACACTAACTAACTAACTAACTAACTCCCTAGCCTTCTTAAACCCAAAGGTTCATGGCTGCAGCAACACAGGCCTTCCATCTGTCCCTATCCTGAGCAAGTTCTATATACTCTTTTCCATCCCTACCGATTTCCCTTAGGTCTATCAACATTGTCCCTCCATCTTCGTCTTGGCCTTCCTACAGGTCTCTTACCATCAGGTTTCCCAATAAGAATCCTGTAAACTCCTCTTTCCTCTCCCATTCGTGCCACATGGCCTGCCCACCTAAGTCTTCTTGATTTAATTATTCTAATAATATCTGGACATGAATACAAATTATGTACTTTTAAATTATGTAACCTTCTCCACTCACCTGTCTCCTCATCCCTTTTAGCTCCAAAGATTTTCCTAACGATCTTATTTTCAAATACTCTCAATTTATGTTCCTCTTTCAATGTAAGGGACCAAGTTTCACATCCATATAATACTACAGGCAAAATTACTGTTTGGTATATTTTAACTTTTAGTTTCTTAGATATTAAATGAAAAGACAAAAGTTTATGAAGAGAGAAGTAACATGCATTTCCTGAATTAAGCCTACTTTTTATTTTCTCTTTAATATAATTTTCATTTGTTAATATTACTCCTAAGTATTTGAATTTGGAAACTGGTTCAAACGAGTTGTTATCAATAATTAGATTTTGATTATTACCTAACACTTGGTTTCGGCCTGTAAGCATATATTTAGTATTCTCTTTGTTAACTTCCAGACCTATCTCTTCAGCAGTTTTGAAAAATATTTTAGCATTATTCTTAATAGTATTCACATCATCCCCCAATAAGTCTACATCATCTGCATATGCTAACAACTGAGTCACACCATTTAATTTTAGTCCTTCGTTAGTTTCTTTTACCTTCCTAACAGCATATTCTAAGGCAAAATTAAAGAGCAATGGAGATAATGCATCTCCTTGTTTTAACCCATCATGAATTGTAAATTTGTCAGACATATTAATACCCACACGAATTTTACTTTCTGTTTCACTGGTGCATACTTTTATCATACTAACAAGCTTCTTAGGTATTCCAAACTCTACTAATATATTATATAATTTATCTCTTTTGACCGAATCATATGCTTTTTTTTAAATCAATGAATAGCTGATGGACATTTTGATTATATTCCCACTTTTTTTCAAGTGTCTGTCTGTTGTGAAAAATTTGATCTGTAGTTGATCTGTTACGTTTAAATCCACATTGATAATCACCTATAATTTCATTAGCATATGGGGTTAGTCTTGTTAAAAGAATGTTAGATAATATTTTATATGTTGTTGAGAGTAGAGAAATTGAAAATTCTTCTTCGAACACATGGAATAATAAAAAAAATATTGTGAAATGAACAAATAAGGTATTCATGTCACAATATTGCGTAAAAGATTACACCCCTGTTCTTTTTTGTTTATCACATCTGCAAGTATCTGAAAAGTAAATTTTTTACAAGAATTAAAAAAATTCACCATCTTCTTAAAACATATTTCACCATTCAAAAGATTTGCTGGCGACACACTGGACACCCACAAAATAGGTGAAAATTTTGTGTGGGCTGGGAAGATTGTGTATCATATCAACATTTGTCATTGTAAGTATGATGTCACAGACCTACCTGGGGCTCGTTATTGCTGGTGTTGCCCTTATAATATAGGTGTAGCTGTTGCACGGTTATCGTAGAGGTGAAACAATGGAGTGGGACTGCACATTTTTAAGGCATATATGTAAATTAATTTTACCTTGTAGTTAGATTTGATGGCGATAGTAATTTTAAGTATTTTTTTTTAATTTGCCTGTTTTTTTCTTCTGTGTGAAATCCCTTTTTGTTCGGTTAAGAGTGTTAGGTTTCATGATGATACTAATTACACATTATTCTTAAATTTTTCACATGTTTTTATATGTGTATAACAAAAATTGCTTTTAAAAAATGGTGAAAGTGATCCGGGGTGTGTGGAATTGGAGATGCCATGGTCACTTCCCAGGGTTAAAATATGTTGGTTATTTGCGGTTTCTGCATGTTGAAAGAACTTCAAGGCATCATAAAACATCGAAATCTGTAGACTGAGGTAAAAATAAAAATCGGTAAAACTTCGATAGCGTCCAAACACCTAGCACTCGTTTATTTTGTCATTTTTAACATTCGTACTTACCTATTCTGCATTGCGAAATATTCTTCAAGGTGGTATTTTGCTTTTTTCACAAAAAGAAGTTCAATTTTTGACATAAAGAGTAATTATTAAACAATTGACGTTAGCCCCACGAACCATCACGGGGACGAGGTATGCCTACGAGGTTACGTTAGGTCCCATTAGCACTCATTACATTCAATTTAGCATATACAGACAACATCGTTTTTTCTCGATGAAAGAAAATGCCTACACGAACTTCTAAATGCTACAGAAACTCATTTCGGTAAGTAGTTTCTTGTGTAAAAATAAAGAAATCCGTTGGGACGCTATCAAAGTTTTACCAAAAAATCAAAATTTTCCAGGGTGTATGGTCGGTCACAAGCACCATTCATTAATTATGTAGTATCGCCCGAACACCTCTCACTCGTTTATTTCGTTAATTTTAGCATTGATACTTACCTATTCTGCATTGCGGAAGATTCTTTAAGGTGAAGTTATGCCTTTTTCCATAAAACAGTGTCAACTTTTCATATTACGAGTCATTATTTGTCTTCCTTGTTTCGCTTGTGTAACAGACAATATGGCATGCACTCGTCAAGGATCATCGCACGTTGTGCTTGTGTCTTGATGATTTGCAGTGCGCAAGCAGTGTTTCAAACCTTAATGACCAAAAATTACGTACTAATACGATTTTTTTTTCATGTTTCCATGATTCTTGTATGATTACCTCCACAGTAAATGTTTACTATCCTTCGGACACCTATAACTTCTGAGTTTCGTCAATTTTTGACATTTGTACTTACCTATCTGCTTCGCGGATCATTTTTTAACATGTATTCACGTTTTTTTGATCAATTTTTTTTTAAAAAAAGTGTTTTTGTAACTGAAGAACGTACGTTTCCGCAAATGGTTTGTGGGGCTATGTGTCAATGGTTCGTGGGGCTATGCGAGAATAGTGTGTGGGGCTACACATATTTTTTTCGAAACCAATTTTTAACTATTGTAACCTATTGTGACCCTACCTAACCTTACCGGAAATGGTTCGTGGGGCTATGCGTCAATGGTTGAATTTCCGCTATGAAACATTCCCACATCACACAAAACACCTTCCAGATGTTAGACAATACTACAGGAACTTATTACGGTAAGTAGCTTCTTCTGTAGAAATGAAGAAATCTGTCCGAAGGATAGTAAACTAGTACCGCATGTTTGGAAACACTGACACGGGGTTTTGTCATCGAACGCAGGCAAATTGCAAGGAAATGGCAGCAATCGCATCTGCGTGTTGGAAATATTTCTCAGGAAAGAAAAAGGAATTCCGGGTCAGAAAGCTTAAACAATCAAAGAAAACACCTTCACGAACTTCCACAATGTCAGAGAAATTGATTAAAGTAAGTAGTTTCTTCTGTAAAAATGAAGAAACCCATTCGGGCAATACTACATATTTACCGACCATTCTTCTTTGATTTTTTTTTTTTAAAAAAGCAGCCAGTCCTCTTGACACCCCAATTATCCTAATGATCATGGTTCAATATATCTACGTGCATTTTGCACTTTCACGATTTACGTTCTCTACATGTAGCTCTCCAAACATAACCATCTCCACTGCAAATTCATGAAATTGTATATCTCTCGATACTCCACTGAACCTAACATAACTTGGTTCGAACCCGGGTATTGGTAAATCTGAGCAAATTGGGGAGCAGCGAATGAACGGAATTTAATGAACACTAAACCTCGTACTTGTACATTCATCGCTCCTTCATGATTTAGATATAAGAAGCAAGATTTCGAGACAGATAGATTAAAAAGCATTTCTCGGTGGATCCGTCGCTCGGAAAACAGGGCAATCTGGTAATCACAAAGTTCTGGGGCTTTGAGAGGACAGAGTGCAAGGTTTTAGAAGTAAAGACAATAGTTTTAAAACAGACGTACGGGATCCAAAATGGATTCGTCGAAAGTATTCATTTTATTTTTCACAAATTCTTGTGTATATACTCGAAAATAAGAGACCTTTACCGTTGGGACATGTGAAAAATGGTACCGGCTAGACACTACTTTACGTCCTTATTGCCTTTTGGTGGTAACCAATGGGAGTTAACAACACCGCAGGCTCGTCTTTGTGTCCCCGTTGTGAATGCATGTGCTTCGCTCGTTTGCGTTCTGCGTGGTGATTGCTTCTTTGTGTTCGCGGTGTGTTGTGCGTGTGTATAGTGAACGTTTATCCCCAGTAATAATTTAGTGCATCGTTCAAAAACGTGCTTGCAGTCAGCCGGCATCTCTTCGGGTAAGTACCTTTTTCTTTTTACACTTTCTGTTCACGATAGCCCCACTAACCATTTACGGGTAGTCCCACGAACCATTCACGATAGCCCCACAAACCATGCACGGGTAGCCCCACGAACCATTCACGATACCCCCATAAACCATTCACGGGGACGAGGTATGCCTACGAGGTTAGGTTAGGTTCCATTAGCACTCATTTCAACCCTAAATATGTGCTTCATCATCGAAAAATTTCCTCAGTACGTTCAATTACGCATATCCGGACAACATCGGTTTTTATCGATTTCCTCCTCCAGGTAATTTTTCCTCGCTTTGGGATTTACGTTGTTGAATTCCTGGCAAATGTTTACTATCCTTCGGACACCTGTGGGGCTATGCGTCAATGGTTCGTGGGGCTATGCGAGAATGGTGTGTGGGGATACGAATATTGGTAACATTATCGTATGGGTGAAACGGATTCCTTCAAATTTCCTTCAAATTTACAGGAGAAAGTACTTACGGAAATCATTTTCTTGAGCGTTTTGGAAGTTCCTGAATGTAGATTTGATCCATTTTAATGTGAATACGTGTTGTTTTGTGCGAAAATCTCTGTCCGACACGCTGTTTCTGCTCCCGCCATTTGCTTTTTGCATGAGAGTGCAATGTTCCGTGTGTTAAGACGATGCAACCCCGTAGCCAGTGTTTCAGCCTCGCCGTGTTTTCACTAGAACCACCTGTCGAGTTCGGAACAAGCCATTTTTCCCGAATGGGTGTCACTTATCGCACAACATTGTAGCAACATTGTGTTCCGACGTCACAGGAGAGAGCTGTTTTTACAATTTTTCTTTGTATTTATGCTAATGGAACCTAACCTAACAGGCCTAACCTAACCACGTAGGCATTCCTCGTCTGACGTCAATATTCAATGTTGCAAGATTGTTGTGCGTAAAGGAAGAGAATTAACGAATTACGAAAGAAAGATGGTTCCGACCGAATGGGTGTCACTTATCGCACAACACTGTAGCAACATTGTCTTCTGACGTCATAGGAAAGATCTTTTTCATGTTAGGCAATACAAGCTAACGCGTCTCTTAGCGAAAATAATAATTTTTCTTTGTATCTATGCTAATGGAACCTAACCCAACAGGCCTAACCTAACCACGTAGGCATTCCTCGTCTGACGTCAATATTCAAGGTTCGCCGTGTTTTCACTAGCACGAGAGCACTTAACCAATTTCGAAAGAAAGATGGTTCCGACCCGAATGGGTGTCACTTATCGCACAAGACTGTAGCAACATTGTGTTCTGACGTCACAGGAAATTTTTTTCATGTTAGGCAATACAAAGGTAACGCGTCTATTAGCGAAAATATTATTTTTTTATTTGTATTTATGCTAATGGAACCTAACCTAACAGGCCTAACCTAACCACGTAGGCATTCCTCGTCTGACGTCAATATTCAAGGTTGCAAGATGGTTGTGCGTAAAGGAAGAGCATTAACAAATTACGAAAGAAAGATGGTTCCGACCCGAATGGGTATCACTTATCGCACAACACCCTAGCAACATTGTGTTCTGACGTCACAGGAGAGACCTTTTTCATGTTAGGTTCAAGGTTGCAAGAGTGTTGTGCGTAAAGGAAGAGCATTAACGAATTGCGAAAGAAAGATGGTTCCGAATTGCGAAAGGAAGATGGTTCCGAATTGCTGTTTATGTACAATGAACGTGGTAAATCGCAAGGTTATTTCACAAGTTCTACACGTAAATGCGACGTATTAGCATAATTTCAAATAGGGGCACGAAAGTAGATATTTTCCGGTGAACGAGGTTGCACCACTGCATAAATCGACAAAACACTCTCAGAACGCCCCCTAAACCAGTATGCTATCACGGCCATAATGTGTTACAGATTCGAAACAACAAGTAACAGTAAGTACTCGTAAATAGAGAAAATAAACATTATCTTAGTTAGAAATGCATTATTTCGCCTTAAGAAATGTTCCGCAACACGTTAGCAATGTAAAGAAGTCCGAAATATATGATTCGTAGGTGTTTCACCCATACGATAATAGTACCCGAATATTTTTTTCGAAACCAATTTTTAACTATTGTAACGTATACGTGAACCTACCTAACCTAACCTTACCGGAAATGGTTCGTGGGGCTATGTACAAAATCTGTCCGAAGGATAGTAAACAAGTACCGAATTCCTTATACAATATCCTTTCCAACGGTATAGGACACGTATTCCTTAGGAAAAGGACGTAGAGTCTTACCACATTTTCCACCCACGAATGGGAATTATCCACACACACACACACATTTTTGTAATACTACCTAAGAATTTTAATCAAAGCCCAGTTTCTGGCAATTTTGCCCTGAAATTTAAATTTACCTTTACGCCCCTTCCCGGGGGAAATTGTGGAAAAAACCTGATTACAAACGTGGCGGAAAGATGTAATGGACATCATTATACCGTTAATTTTGATGACCATAATGAATATAATACTTGTGTGCTGTGTTTTGGATATCATACGTCGCTTTACAATTTCTCTATGTTGATCGTGACGGGAAGTAAAAGTAAAAGATAGATGGGATTTGTTGAACCAGACGAGAAGTACACACATTTTTGGTACACACTAGGATTCGAATGTCAGGCTGCAGGTATGTTCTATGGCACTACTGCAACTTCTGTGCTAGGGAGGCCGCCAATGTTGCCAGTAGGGGCAAGTGAACATTTTAATGAAAACAATCGTGCATTTTAATAACAATAATAATAATAATAAAAAGCTCATACATTACACGTGACTCCTACATTCGTATTTCGGATTGAAAAGTGACTCCATATTTGTTAGTCAAATGTTGCCAGTAATTTTGCAACAATATTTCTTCCAGTTTACCAAAAAAAAAAAAAAAAAACATTAAAAATAAAAACTGGATTTACGTGTAATTTAACAATATTGAACATTTTTATCTAGTTATTTCTCATATACGCAACAATGAAAATTAACATTTTCACCTGAACAAGGACATGAATGTAAATCCATCACGGAGCAGTTCTCTATGTGGAGACAAACTTATTAATGAATCTGAATTGGATTCATGTGTGTTGAAAAGAACATTACAAAATGTGAGAAAAGTTTGACAAAATAAAACCATGATAGAACAAACATTTTAGTGGATTAGGTTCCATATTCTTGTTTTTTTTAGTCCCATATTTTGGCAACAGTGCTAAAAAAAAATCATCTGATGGTCAAGTAGGGTCCCTTATTGCACAACGTTGGACTAACTTCGTGTTCTGGCGTCAGACTCGAAATACCTACGTTGTTAGGTTTGATTCTCTTAGCATAAATACACTGGAAATGACATTTATTCTAAGAAAACCAAACCTGACAAGCCCAACTTAAAAACTTAGGCATATAGCCTAACAATGAAATGTGTCTACGGTGACGTCTGAACTCACGGTTGGTCTCGCGTTGTGTGATAATGGAGACGTCTGAACTCACGGTTGGTCTCGCGTTGTGTGATAATGGAGACCCGATTGCTAAGATAAAAACAATGTCAATATTTGGTAACATTATCGTATGGTCAAAACGGATTCCTTGAAATTTCCTTCAAATTTACAGGAGAAAGTACTTACGGAAATAATTTTCTTCAGCGTTTTGGAAGTTCCTGAATGTAAATTTGATCCATTTTAATGTGAATGCGTGTTGTTTTCTGCGAAAATCTCTGTCCGACACGCTGTTTCTCCTCACGCCATTTGCTTTTTGCATGAGAGTGCAATGTTCCGTGTGTTAAGACGATGCAACCCCGTAGCCAGTGTTTCAGCCTCGCCGTGTTTACACTAGAACCACCTGTCGAGTTCGGAACAAGCCTTTTTATCCGAATGGGTGTCACTTATCGCACAATATTGTAGCAACATTGTGTTCCGACGTCACAGGAGAGAGGTTTTTTTATAATTTTTCTTTGTATTTATGCTAATGGAACCTAACCTAACAGGCCTAACCTAACCACGTAGGCATTCCTCGTCTCACGTGTGACGTCAATATTCAAGGTTGGAAGGAAGAGAATTACGAAAGAAAGATGGTTCCGACCCGAATGGGTGTCACTTATCGCACAACACTGTAGCAACATTGTGTTCTGACGTCAAAGAAAAGTTTTTTTTTCATGTTAGGCAATACAAGCTAACGCGTCTATTAGCGAAAATAATAATTTTTCTTTGTATCTATGCTAATGGAACCTAACCCAACAGGCCTAACCTAACCACGTAGGCATTCCTCGTCTGACGTCAATATTCAAGTTTCGCCGTGTTTTCACTAGCACGAGACCACATTGTTCCCTGGGTAAAATGAAGTGAACCCCGTAGCGAGTGTCGCTTGAAAATGACGTGTAGAGGATGCGCGGTGAAGTTGTTGCCAGGTGTTGAAAATGTTTATGATTTTGTAATTCAACACGGCATTTTGAAAGAAGAAATGGAATGTGGAAGATGTGGTAGTATATGCAAACTACACATTGGACCAAATGGGAAGTGGATATATATGTGTACAAAGAGAGTCTACGGACACGGACGTGGAAGGTTAAAATTCAAAAGATTGCCCTGCGGATTTCAACAATGTGCTCGAAACGGCACATTTTTGGGAGGAAGTAAACTTTCTGTATCGAAGATTATAATCTTTTGTAATATGTGGCTATTTTTGCCTTACCCAAGATGTGACATCATACGATATGAACTAGACATGGGGCCAAATACAGTTGTGGACTGGTCGAACCACTGTAGGCAAGTGTGTGAGGAATGGGTAATTGCTAATTCATCCCCAATAGGAGGTCACGGAGTCATTGTAGAAATTGATGAAGCCAAATTTGGAAAATCGAAGAAATGTATCAATAGAGGGGCATGTCCTCTTAACAGACTGTGGGTATTTGGAGGAATCGAAAGGGGAAACCCTAAACGTTTTTTCATGGTACCTGTAGAAAACCGAAGCGAAGAAACTCTGCTCGAAGTCATCCGCAAATTCATCCTTCCTGGAACAACTATAATCTCGGACTGCTGGAAAGCATATATCAACTTACATGGAGCAGGCTACAGACACCTGAGAGTTAACCATAGTGTGGAGTTCATCGATACACCCGCAAGTGGACATATTCATCAAGAGAACCTGCAGCGAATGATGAACGATGAAATTCCAGTTCATACTCAGAATATACAGAGAGTGTGGCGTAATGTTAGACATTCAATTCCAGTTTTTGGACGCAAGAAACATCACTTCACGGGCTACTTATCTGAGTACATCTTCAAGAGTAATTTTCCACTGGACAGAAGAATGCATGAATTTTTTAAACAAGCCGGTACCATGCAGTATATCTAACTATAGAATTTTGAAGCACCATTTATATTGTGATGAAGCTGAACAAGTGATATGAGTAAGTAAAGAATTCAATTTAAATTTCCTGAAGTGTGTGTGATTTTTAATTATTTTTTTTTAACTGCTTGCCTAACCTAACCTTACGGGAAATGGTTTGCGAAGTATTAGCGTAATTTCAAATCCGGGCACGAAAGTAGGTATTTTTCAGTGAACAAGGTTGCAACACTGCATGCACACTCCAAATCGACAAAACTCTGGCACAACGCGTGCTGAATGGGTACGCTATAGCCATATTGTGTGTGGAAATAAGGAAGAACAGTAAGTATTCGTTACTGTGAGAAATAGATATAATTTTTGTTAGAAATGCATTATTTCACCTAAAGAAATGTTCCGCAATGCAGAATAGTACGTTAGTAATGTAAAAAAGTGTGAAATTATTTATTTATAGGTGTCTCCTATATGAAAGTAGTACCGCAATTTTAACATGGTTCGATTTCTGTTTACATCTGTTAACACACTGCGGAGTTTTAGCTATTACTTAAGATTTTCTTCAATATATGTTTTCGTGGTTAGGTTAGGTAGGTCAGGTTTGGTTCTCTTAGCATTAAAGTCCCTAAATGCATTCTACTAAGGTTACTTCTACATTAATTCCCACTAGTCTATGATACTTACTGTCGCTTGTCAATGGAGAATACCTTGTTCATGGGAAGCGTGCAAGGTTGCGTAAGGTATTTTTTTTTTCGACTCCAAACAATGCTCATTACTTTAAGGAAGGTTAAAATTTCATGTGACGATTTCCAAAATTCTTCGATAAGTAGTCTTTCTGCTAGGAGAATTTGAAAAAAGAAATCGTAAAAGAATCTGAACCGTTTCCAAGGTTAGTTACATCTTCGTCTGTTTGCAGCAAAACTTTAAGGGGTCATTCCATGTCAAATGAACCAATTTTTTAAAAATTGGTTGCATGACCATTTTAGAAAAATTTCAGGTAACACTTTACTATACCGGAGACGGATTTCTTCAAATTACAGGAGAAAGTACTCACGCAAAAATCATGTTCTGTAGCGTTGTTGATGTTCGGGAATGTAGTTTTGATCCATTTTAATGCGAATGCATGTGGTTTTCTACGAAAATCTATTTCCGACGCGCTATTGCTGCTGCCGCCATTTGCTTTCTGCACAAGATCACAATACGCTCTCGTATTGTCCGTATATGCTAAATTGAACGAAAGGAGTGCTAATGGAACCTAACCTAACAGGCATACCTCGTCCCCGTGATGGTTCGTGGGGCTATCGTGAATTTTCGGGCTAACGTCAATGGTTTTTGGGGCTACCCGTGGATGGTTTGTGGGAAATAAGGAACAACAGTAAGTACTCGTTAATGTAAAAAATAGACGTTATTGTCGTTAGAAATTCATTATTTCACCTAAAGAAATGTTCCGCAATGCAGAATAGTACGTTAGCAATGTAAAAAATTGTGAAATAAATCATTGATAGGTGTCTCCGGTGTAGTAAAGTAGTACCAAATTTCATTTTTAGTACATACGTTTGTACATGTTTCTAGATATCAAAACCAATGTAAAAAAATGTTGTCTTTAGTTCTTCTGGGGCAGCCATTTTTCCAACATGGCGCATGGCTTTTTTTTGCTTATGTAGCACGTTTCAGAAACCTTAATATCTCAAAAACCATTAGAGCTAGAGACCTTAAACAAAATTCATTAAATGTATGTATTGGATTTTTAAGCCCGATTTTTTTTCAATGAAGGGGTTTAGTCTAAGGTTTGATATTTTTTTCATGTGTAAACCTGCCTGCAGGGTGTCAAAATTCAATGAATGGCCATGTTTGAGCCCATGCTGTAAAAAAGAGTTGCATTTCTAAGCACTGATATTTTATTTACAGACACCCTGCAGGCAGGTTTACACATGAAAAAAAAATCAAGCCTTAGACTAAACCCCTTCATTGAAAAAACCGGACTTAAAAATCCAATTTTTTAACTATCGTTACCCCAATTTCCACCATAATTTTCATACTTACAATGCAATTTTAAGCAAAACATACTTGAATATCATACAAAGTATACTTCATTAGCTACAAAATGAATATTATTTCAGGTCTCTAGCTCTAATGGTTTTTGAGATATTAAGGTTTCTGAAAAGTGCTACATGAGCATAAAAAGCCATGCGCCATGTTGGAAAAATGGCTGCCCCAGGATAACTAAAGACAATATTTTTTTTTTACATTGGTTTTGATATCTAGTAACATGTACTAAAAATGATTTTTTTTCTAAAATGGTCATGCAACCACCATTGGATGGTTTGGCATGGAATGACCCTAAGTGCATTGTAAACATACTTGATAAACATTATGCCTACAGGCTTTTCATCTGTGATTCAATGAACAATTAAGACTGTTAAATCATAAAGCTAACCCTGATATCGCTTCCAATTGTTAAATGATTTTTCGCAAGTTTTATAGGAGTACTTTGCAATACTAGAAGCATCTGAGCAAGTAAGTTAGAAGATTGGAGAAAAAATTATCATGGTTGAGAGCTTCCTATACTAGAGAAATTATGATTTGCAAGCATCTTCGTACTATCCAGATATTTGTATTATCTGATGCATCCGAAATGGATATCAGATAATTCGAAATCCGGATATCTGTCGTTCAGATTTTGTGGTCTACACTATTTTTTTGGTATGACTTGAGATGACCGGACCCCTCTCCGATTTTCTTCATATTTGACATAGTCACTAATTGAGGCCTCCTAATCACGAATCTGAAGTTAAAATTTGTCGGAAACGTCTAGAAATTGCGAACCATTGACGCTAGCCTCACGTACCATTGGTGCTAGCCTCACGAACCATTGGCGCTAGCCCCACGAACCATTGGCACGTGGTTAGGTTAGGCAAACATAGTTAAAATTTTGTGTCATGGTAGTATCAGGATCTAGAAATTGCAAATAATTGCGAACCATTGACGCTAGCCCCACGAACCATTATCGCATGGTTAGGTTAGGCAAACATAGTTAAAATTTGGTGTCGTGGTAGTATTAGGAATATATATATTTGCTTGTGAAAAAAAATTTCACGAAAATCATCGGTTTCCATTCCTAAAACTAACATCTTATTTTCACTTATTTTGCAATTTCTAGACGTTTCCGACAAATTTTAACTTCAGATTCGTGATTAGGAGGCCTCAATTAGTGAGTATGCCAAATATGACGAAAATCGAAGAGGGGTCCGGTCATCTTAAGTCGTTCCCCTCCATAAAACAGATGTCTATTTTGAATATCTAACCACCAAACACTCGTCGCGAACTAACAGACATACAATTTTAGCACAAAATCATCAATGGTAAACTTAAAACCAAATTTCTTATCAATCAGTTTCATCTACGACTACCCACACTGCCAACCCGCAGTGTAAAGCTCTATCATAGTTCCAGTCCTAGGCTCTTCCTTCTACCCTGCAAATATTGATAATTTCTTGTCAACGGAGTTCCCGACAATCATTAAGAATGTACGTGTAGTTTGTTTTTTCCTCTGCTGTGTTGAATTGTCTTGTTTTGTTGTTTTCGTGCTATAGTTTCAGTATAAAATGATATTTTGGTACTTTATCTGAAACTTTAAGTAAATAAAGAAATAAAAATAGTCGTGCATCTAACCAACCAACTTTTGATTATTTTTTTACATTTGTATACATATAAAGGTATGACAACACTTGCCAACAAGAAACATGGCTACTGTATATTTGCTATAAAGTTGCATTTTTAAAAATACATTTAAGTGTTAAAGCATGGACTTTTTAAATGAAGAAATATGAACAGAAAATCATAAGACAAATTTAGTTTGGGGGAAGGGGAGATGCATCAGTTCTAGTAATGGGTTTCTTTGAGCTAGGTTAAAAGTATTAAATTTCGTCTACTTATGTAAGTGAGTATATATTCGTTGTAAACTAAGTTTCGGAAGCTTTACTGCTTCCTTCTTCAGGTGGTTGTATTTTACGAGGATACAAGGTAAAAGGTTGGGGTTAAAAACCCTTAAAACTCACGGAAAACATGTTAAAATCACCAACGCGGTATGCTTGAGTGGACTCTGACCTGACCACCTGAAGAAGGAAGCTGTAAAGCTTCCGAAACATAGTTTACAACGAATATATACTCACTTACATAAGTAGACGAAATTTAATACTTCTAACATATTTTTGTTTATAGATAGTGAGTAATACGCACGTAACCAATATGCTTTTGAGCTAGGTGCAGGCCCGTAGCCAGAAAGGAGCCTAAAGGAGAAAAAAATTGGGGGTAGAAGCCCTGAAGATGAATTTCTCAGTATATTACAACAAGATGTTTCATCCTGCTAAGGAAGTAAAATTATTAGCACTATACACTATTTAAATTAGATATTTGTAGGATTTGGAGGGGCCTTCAGCCCCCTGAGCCCTTTCCCTGGCTACGTGGCTGGCTAGGTGCTTTAAGGCAACTACCATAAAAAGCCTCTTTTAAAAAATATTCCTTGTCAATTGTTTTGAAAACAATATAAAAAAAAACGTTTTGGGGGAAATTTAATTTTAAATGTCGTCTCTAATTTACTTATCTGAGAAATTATTATTATGTACTTACTCATTTAGGAACTCAGACCATTTGATAAGGTATTTACACAATTTCTTTCATAAATAACTTTACTGAAGGTTCCTTTCTTGACTTCATTTCTTTGTTTTGTAGCAACAATCAAGATATTTCACTCACTGTTTGGAGTAACGAAGATTTCATCATCACGTGTGAATCATGGCATTGCATATTAGTATATTACCAAATGAATTACTGTTCAAAATATTTTCCCATATTTCAACGCAAGACCTGATATTGAATGTTAGCAACGTGTGTGTGCACTGGAAAAACTTAACAAAGGACCCAGCTACATGGAAGCAACGGATATTTGTTTGTGATAGAGTTGACCGTGTGGATGACATCCTGAGAATACTTCCCCAGTCCCCTCTTCTTTGTGAATTCCACATGAGAAACAGACGCTCACAGGATGAGGTGACGAAAATTTTAAGTGCATTGTTCCATCTCTGTCGTGTTCTGCACACATTAGTTTTTGAAAAAGTAACCGTGGATACATACACCACCATTAAGGATTCCATTAAGAATCTTAAAGACCTGCAAGTAAGGTTGATAGCCAAAAACTGCAACTTCCTAGAGGAACTAGCCATCACAGGTGCTAGACGTGTAAGTGACAGTGACATGATATATTTCATAGAGAAACGAAAAGATACATTAGTCGTGCTGAAAATCTCAGGGTATAACTTGACAGACAACTTCTTCAGCAAGTTACGCATCTGTACAAAATTGAGAACGCTTGCAATTTGTGATTGCCGCAGTATGAGTATCACCAGCATCTGGAGCATCGGAGAGTTGCACTTGAAGTCGCTCTCTCTATACTGGATGCAGTTTTCATCGTCGCACATGACAAAGTTCTTTACCGAAGGGAACGTGGCAGGCTTGCTAGAGTTGGATCTGTCTCTTTCCCCCGCAGTAGATGACCACGTAACTGAGGCAATATCTGTTAATTGCATCATACTACAGAGTCTAAGCCTTAGTGGGTGTAGAAGAGTAAGCGACGCTGGTGTAAAAATGATTCTGAATGGCTGTAAATCTTTAAGGAATTTAAGGCTCTCCAATATGTTGTTCCTTACGGGAGATTTTCTTCATTTTGTGCCTGTATTGGGGCTCTCTCTTAGGTTCTTGTCTGTTGACAAACACTTGAAGAGTAAGTTGCCTCAAGACCAAGATTTTTTCCAGAAAGTGAAAATAGAATGGTGTTAAGATTGCTATTATGAATGAAAGGAAGGAAATTATTAATTTTTCTTTACACCACATTCAGACAGGATTTGTACTTTTCGAAGCTTCAATATTCTAGCATTCCAGTGTTACGTTGATGACATTCACACATAAAGTGTAAGGTTCTAGACATGTGATTTCATACTGAACCGATTTTGTAGAATTATGAAGTACTTCACGGTGTCTGTTAAAAAATGAAATAAACTTGAGTATGATGACATAGCCTGACTGCATGAAAAGCATTAATGAAAATGTGTTATGTGTACGACGTTTGAAGAATGTAGCAAAGTTTGACTTCATTTGTCTGTGAAGCATATGCTGATAATTTTTGTTGGTGCAATATGCAAATTATATGCATTCGCAAACATTTGAACCTTAATGCAATTAAAAATAATAATAATTTCCAGATTGATTCATTTTGTTATTTACATGGGGGTAGAATAGCTTTTTGTGGAATGCCCCTTACATATGGTATTCCTTCAACTGCATTATAATTCTGGTAGGAGATGGTTGCAGTTTGCACAGCCGTAATTACATTAATTGCTAGAAACATGTCATTTCAAATTAAGTACTGTATTATGTTTTAACCATGATGATTGTAAAAAGTGTTTTTCTGGAGAGTATTAATACAGTGTGATGCATCTGCATGCCTGCTGCTAGAGAAAAGTTTTTAGAATGAGAATGTGGAGGAATTACTATCATACGTGACTCTTTTTATACCAGCTATGTGGTGAAAAAATAATTTTGCTCAAATGTTGATGTTTTACATTTTGTGTATGTGCATTGCAAGCATACTAGGTTATAACTTATTAGTTAATAAAAAAAACCCTAGTATATAAATTGTTGATAAAATATTGTAGTATTTTTTTCTTAGTGTTTTAATCCTATATAAACAATTGTTTTGTTTTAATTTGAACACATGTATTTTATCAATGTGTGGGTCTGTGTATCATACAAAAATATGTAAACATACTATGTTATCGTAATTTTTGTGGACTGCTGTTGTGAAAGCACAGTTTTGTTTCAAGTTTTATGTCTAATAAAATTTTACAATATTTTTATAAATACCTCTTGTGATGTTCTTCATGGATTCCTTGTACCAGGCACAAGAGTGTCAATAGTTATTAAACCTCAGGCTCCTTTTAAAGTAGCCTTAAAGGAAACTTGTTAATTTGCTTGTAAATATTGGAAACCCACACAGAGCAAATGCATTTTTTCACTGTAAATGATATTTCCATCAAGGGAAAGTTGAGCAAAATTGGTCGAGTCAAGATGTGAAACAATAGAAATCTCGTTTCTTGCAACATAAGAATCATTATTCAAATAACAATCAGCCCTTCAGCTTTAGCTAGCTAACTAACTAACTAACTCTCTAGCCTTCTTAAACCCGAAGGTTCATGGCTGCAGCAACACAGGCCTTCCATCTTTCCCTATCTTGAGCAAGATGTATATACTCTTTTCCATCCCTACCGATTTCCCTTAGGTCCATCTCAACGTTGTCCCTCCATCTTCGTCTTGGCCTTCCTACAGGTCTCTTACCATCAGGTTTCCCAACAAGAATCCTGTAAACTCCTCTTTCCTCTCCCATTCGTGCCACCTGGCCTGCCCACCTAAGTCTTCTTGATTTAATTATTCTAATAATATCTGGACATTAATACAAATTATGTAGTTCTAAATTATGTAACCTTCTCCACTCACCTATCTCCTCATCCCTTTTAGGTCCAAATATTTTCCTAAGGATCTTATTTTCAAATACTCTCAATTTATGTTCCTCTTTCAATGTAAGGGACCAAGTTTCACATCCATATAATACTACAGGCAAAATTACTGTTTTGTATATTTTAACTTTTAGTTTCTTAGATATTAAACGAGAAGACAAAATTTTATGAAGAGAGAAGTAACATGCATTTCCTGAATTAAGCCTACTTTTTATTTCCTCTTTAATATAATTTTCATTTGTTAATATTACTCCTAAGTATTTGAATTTGGAAACTGGTTCAAACGAGTTTTTATCAATAATTAGATTTTGATTATTACCTAACACTTGGTTTCGAGCTGTAAGCATATATTTAGTTTTCTCTTTGTTAACTTCCAAACCTATCTCTTTAGCAGTTTTGAAAAATATTTTAGCATTATTCTTAATTGTATTCACATCATCCCCCAGTAAGTCTACATCATCTGCATATGCTAACAACTGAGTCACACCATTTAATTTTAGTCCTTCTTTAGTTTCTTTTACCTTCCTAACAGCATATTCTAAGGCAAAATTAAAGAGCAATGGAGATAATGCATCTCCTTGTTTTAACCCATCATGAATTGTAAATTTTTCAGACATATTAATACCCACACGAATTTTACTTTGTTTCACTGGTGCATACTTTTATCATACTAACAGGCTTCTTAGGTATTCCAAACTCTACTAATATATTATATAGTTTATCTCTTTTGACTGAATCATATGCTTTTTTAAAATCAATGAATAGCTGATGGACATTTTGATTATATTCCCACTTTTTTTCAAGTGTCTGTCTGATGTGAAAAATTTGATCAGTAGTTGATCTGTTACGTTTAAATCCACATTGATAATCACCTATAATTTCATTAGCATATGGGGTTAGTCTTGTTAAAAGAATGTTAGATAATATTTTATATGTTGTTGAGAGTAGAGAAATTCCACGGTAATTATTGCAGTTCATTTTATCACCTTTCTTAAACACAGGAACAATTATGGATTCTTTCCACTGTTGAGGGATTTCTTCTTTATTCCATATTAAACAAATTAATTTATGAATTTGACATATTAATGAATTTCCACCATATTTAATTAACTCCCCTTCAGCTTTAGGAACATATCAATTTTCTTCTAGTGTTTCTTCTAATAATAATTGTATATTTTATAAATTCATTTAGTTGCTAAACTTCATACTGTCATATAATCTCCGTAAGAGCAATTCCCAGGCAGGTGGAGGTAATTTTTGTCCTGAATTAACAACTCTCAATCTATTGGCATTTGGTTTAAATAGGATTGATTACTTGTAGAATAAATGCCCTTCAGCTTTTGACAAGGCCAGTACTGGAAGGGTTTCTATCCTTTTGAGGGCTAACAGCACTCATCTCCAAGGTAGAAGTGCTGCTGATAGTGATGCTAGCTCTTGAAAGCTTGGAAACCGTTCCTGAACTGACCTGGTTGATAGCCTGAGAGAATTTATTCATCATTCGTTTCCAGGAAAGCTTCAAGATTTGCTTCATGATTACTTGTGCATTCATCTCATCTCAATTTTAGGAAGCTTTCATTGATGAGAGTGAATATGTTTTGAAATTATGTATGTGGTGTTTAAGGCTTGCAGAATAATAAGAAATCAGTTACTACTACAAAAGCTGTATCAGAAGGAATGTAACGTTTAGTTAGTCTGTACTCAGCTGATCCTTAAAGACAAAAGTTCTGCAAAGAAATATTCCAGTCTGCATGTAAGATACATGAAGTTAGCATACATGTGACGGTCTGTGCCTTAAGGCCAGGAGGAAGAGTTTCAGTGGAAAGACCCTAAACCGCTTCCTTTCCCCATGGTGAGCTGGAGAAAGAGAAGTCTATGCGCTGGACGGTTGTAGGATGGGGAGACAACATAGAATTACACTTATGGGAGTATTGTTTGTAGTTCTTCTCTTGGGAGTATCAAACTTCCGATGGCATAGACAAACACATGAATGGAAAGAGGACACATTGAAGGTTTTGTTAGTCGCTGGAAAAGTCTAAAACTCCAAATTGATTAGTCGGAACTTAAACTTGTTGCAGTTTTTTTTTCTCCATAAGGGATTTTGAAAATAAGTTTATTTATATTTTTCAAACATCGTGTCTAGCTTAATAATCCAGTTGGCACAGGGATTTTTTTCCTTAAAATAAAATAAAATTTACCATTTAATATATTTTCTAAACATACGAGGGTCACTATTTATATTTTGAGTCTAACAATGAAAAAACAGGAATTTGGCATTGAAAACTGCTTTATTGTTTTTCGAAGTATTCTCCTTTATGGTCAATACACTTTTGCATTCGTTCGAACCATTTGTCAAAGCAGTTTTTCGAATCTTCTTGAGACACCTCCATAATATGTTTTTTGAACGCATCAACGGCGTCTTCCGCCGACTAAAATCGTTGTCCACGCAATTTATTTTTGACATTCGGGAACAAGAAGAAGTGGGCCTCCCCGATGGCGCAGTGGTAGCGTCGTCACCTTGTAATCAAGGAGTCCCGGGTTCGATACCCGGTGGAGGCACTAAGTAGTTCGGATCCCACTTTAAAACTGTAGGCCCAGTCCCGATTAGCCTTACTGTGCATAAAGTGGACTTAAAACACCAAATCAAGCAATCAATCAACAAGAATAAATCATTGGGTGCCAAATCGGGACTGTATGGTGTATGTAGGGTGACCAGACGTCCTCTTTTATCCGGACATGTCCTCCTTTTTAGGTGTCTGTCCGGCGTCCGGGCGGATTTTTTAGAAATCTGTAAATGTCCTCCTTTTTTGATAGCATCCAGTGGCGCAACCACAGGGGGCATTGCTCCCCCAACCTTGGACGGAAATGAGTTCTGGGGGGCAAACATTGACCGCTAAGTGTTCCAACAGAGGGCAATTACCGCCCACAACTTCAAATTTTATGCAAATAAAAATACTTTTCGTAAAATTTTCTTGATCGCTTCGCTCGCAGTACCTCCTTTTCTTAGTCTTCTCAAGTTTAGAACTGTAGTTAGGGGATGGCGGAAGTCGGCTCTGGGCGCCGAACGATCTAAATGAAAATAAATTAAAAAAATTGATTGATCGATTTGTGGCTGTAAGTCCACAGAAAGGCTAATCAGAACTAGAGCTACAGTTTAAAGTGAGATCCGAATCACTCTGCCATGTGCCTCCACTGGGTATCGAACCCAGGACCCCTTGATCACAAGGCTACGATGTTACCACTACACCATCGGGGAGGCACAAAAGTTGTAAAAGAGAGAATGCAAGGGCGTCCCATGAAATTATTTGCACCCTATTAAATCAAAATTGATTTCAGTCTGCAAGAAAAATTGGATCCAGATTGGGCACGTTAAGTATTCGAGCAATGCTCACCTAGCATCTGGGAGCTGAACACGATCATTTTCCCAACTGAGTCATTAGTGGGGGTGTGCGGGATAGGTAAAAAGAATTTCCTGTTCCGATCTCAACTTCGGGGAATTATTTCCACACTTTTCAGGATCCCGAGCAGTCAGGAACCTTCAAATGGTAATTTTTAAAAGTAGTTAATTCTTGATGTTTTCTGCATTGTAAGTGTCTTGACACTTCTCGAAAATTGTAAAAATAATAATAATAAAATAAAAGACAGTGAAGTAAAATTCGTGATTTCCACAGCGTCGGGAAATTTTTTAAACATTTCCAGTTCCGAAAATTTCCCGGCTTGATCCGGAAATCGCGATTCTCTCCCGTCCCGACCAAAAATAGTTCTGTCCCGCCCACTCCTAGTCATTACATTAGTACGTATTATTTCAAGTCGTTGCTTCGCAATCTGAGACTTCTCAAACACGTGTAATCTGAGCAGTTCATTTTCGATTGATTGATATGGTTTATTTTAATTCGCTTTTTTGCCTCCTTTGGCTAATCGCAATGATGAGGATGAGCGATGATATCATGATTTTAATGAAGGGACACTCGCAAAGAACACTCATGCTCAAGCTGGGATTCGAACGTGGGACCTCTGGCATTGTGGCGCGGTGTGCTAACCACTCCGCCACAGAGGTCGGCCAGTTCATTTTAGAGTCAAATATACGCGATACAAAAACGCGTAGTGTGAATTTTCTTATTATTAAGTCATATTTACTTTTATGAAATAACGAATGATGATGATCTAAGCAAGAATATATCATGCTTTTAAAGGATGGAAGAAACAAATATGAGGTAAAGTGTACGGTGGCTGTCACTTTCCCCTGCTGTTGAAAGAGTGCAAACATGTTCGTGACATTAAAATCATATTTCCTGACACAATATAAACTACCTAAAATTTAAATTTCGTTTTTGGAAATAAGTTAAAGTGAAGCTTACTTGTAACATTTGCATTCACATATGGGCATATTACATTCTAATATCCAAGAATTGGAAAAAATAGTAAAATTCTATGCTTCAAACTATAGATATTCTTAGTTATGGTTGTCATGTTAAACAATAGATTAGGAGATTGCTTTTGTTGCTTAAAAGTAGGAGGAATTTATTGAAAATATCATCAGAATTATCTGTGAGTAAAGTGTTGGTAGTTTTTATTATTTTTATATTGATTAAATTATGAGTAATGGCAAAATGTGTTCCCATTTTTTTTGCGATGTCCTCTTTTTTATGACTTTGTCCTCCTTTTTCACCATGCTATGTCCTCTTTTTTGAATGCATGTGTCTGGTCACCCTAGGTGTATGACCCATCAATTCGATTTTTTGACTGTTCATAAAGTCTGTTGTTAGACGAGATGTGTGACAGCTGGCATTGTCTTGATGAAGAATGATGCGACGGCGTTTGTTTGTTTTCCGTATTTGACCGAAGACCTCTGGCAAACAAATTGTTGTGTACCATTCAGAGTTGACCGTTCGTTCCTCTAAAAGCACAGTTGCCACATGACCAGTTTTCCCAAAAAAACAGGCGACCATTTGTTTCGATGTGCTTCGAGCGCGAACAACTTTTGTTGGATTGGGTTCATCTTGAAACACCCATACAGTCCACTGCTGTTTACGTTCCGGCTCATATGCATATATCCATGATTCGTCACCTGTTACAATCTTATATACATCTTTTGAAGCACCACGATTGTATTTATTGAGCATTTGTTTGCACCAATTGACGCGAGCTTTTTTTTTAGTTTTTGTCAAATTGTGTGGGATCCAACGAGAACATACCTTTGTAACAGCTAAATGATCATGTAATATTTTATATATGCTGGTGGAACTAATGCCTATGGTTGCCTCAATCTCACAGTATGTCACATGACGATCTTGCAGTATTAGGTTTTGCACAGCATCAATGTTTTCTTGAACAACAACTGATTTTGGACGACCTTCGCGAATCTCGTCGGTGAGCGAATGGCGGCCACGATTAAATTCGTTATACCAGCGTTTCACAGTGGCAAAGGATGGGGCTTCATCGCGAAATGTGGAAGTAAGTTGATCGATGCACTCTTGTCTTGATAATCCACGTCGAAAATCGTAAAAAATCATCGCACGAAAATGTTCAAGAGTTAATTCAATTTTATTGTTGTCGCGCAATCTCCAAGGCAACATAAACAACACAAATGAAGCTACTGACAAAACATTTGAAGTACGTTATGGTCAATAATGCCAGACGATTCTGTGCAAACGTCAAATCGCGCCTAACTTCAATCAGTGTTGCCAAGGCTCAAAATGTAAATAGTGACCCTCATATATGTAAAAATTATACACCTTAAATGTACCATATTTAATCCATTAGATGAAGAAAATAAAGTGTTACAGGGTATTATCGAAGGGGAGGGGGGTGGAAAAATATCCAACGCTTACATAATAGGCCTTAATTGAGACACGGGTTCTGAGGGGGATTCTTAATTAAACTTTGGGGGGGACAGTATCCAACTCTACGTTTTAGATTTAGAGGGGGGATTTAACATTAAATTGAGGGGGGTATCCAATTCTTGTGGATTATTATTGTCTTAGCCTTTTGCGTAAATTCTGGTTGGAGACTGAGAATTATTTTTTTTGGAGGAGGGAATATCCACTCTTCAATATCAACAGTAAGTCTAAAATTGGCATGGAAATTTTCGTGGTAGGATTGAGTATTAAATTTAAAGGAGGGGGGATAGAAAGTTCTTAATAGTGTGTTAAATCTTAGATTGTCAAGGGATTTCTGTAGTGGAGAGAGAGTTCGAACATTAAATTTTGGAGTCTGCATTTAGTGATATGGTATCCACACGTTTTCGACCCCGAACGAACCGAAAGAGAAGCTGCGTGGAAAATACTAAATATCTCGGGATCCTTAAAAAGTATTGACACGCCATTAAATTAATATTCTTGAAAGCCTGCAAAGAAATGGATGTAGAAATGTTCTTGCCCACTTCGCTCGCAATGCTTTGTTGCTAGGATGCATGTTTGGTGCTTTAATGAAGTGAATGTGAAGTTTTTATACTATAGCTGCATGACAAGACAAGCGATATTCTTGATTATGATGAACGATTTTAGGGGTCGTCATGGGTGATGGGCCCCCTGTTTAGGCAGGAGGAGCAGATCAAGTATAGTGTTAAGTAAAGCTAAGGAAATATTACTTTCAGTAGACACGCTGTTGTAATTAAATACTTTGTGGGGATTACGATATGGTTTGAAGGCACGAATGATATTATTTGGGGGGGACACATGGCATGATTTTGGGGGGGATGGGCACCCCTGAATGATAGTTTATCTCACTGTGGCAGCATTGAGCAAAATTACTAAGTTAACGAGTAAAACTATGATCCTGGTTTCTCCTACTGTAAGACTCATTACTCAAATAACTAATTGCTACATACAATGTCACTATGTAATAGTGTCAATTTTAAAAATATTTTACCATAAACATGTTTCGTGCCAATTGTGGAAAAGTTTACAAGTAAACTTCTAAATGATACAATGAAGTTTAAAAAGAAGAATGATTAATTACGTTTATTTTATGCTTTTCTGCCACTTATGGTTAATCGCAAAGATGAGGATGAGTGATATGATGAACAAACACAAAAAATGCCCATGCCCAGGCTGAGATTGAAACCCACGAGCCCATCGAACAACGTTGCAAAGAACACTCCAGCTACATCAAGAATTTTCATCCCAAAAAATCAGGGTTAGCAGAACATTCCATACAGGAGGGCTATAGAACTGACCTCACAACCACCAAGATCATCAACAAGTCATCCAATTACTGGGACCGAATCATCAAAAAAGCAATAGGTAATGGAAAAGGTCAACTTCAACAGGGAGACAGGACTAAAACTGGACCCAGCCTGGTTAGCGATAGTAGACTGGAGGTGCGGACGTAGGAGGGACGGCATCTGATTGGCCCACCACCTACACCAGGCCCCCTCCCACATCAAATACATATAACCTTACCCTGACACATCTTTGCACTTCATTCCCTGAAGATGAAAGAGACGTTAGCTCTCGAAAGCTCGGAAGCCTATCCGGAAAGTACCTGGTTGATATCAGAGAAAACTTCATCATCGTTCGCCGGCAGGATAGTTTCAAGAATTATTTATCTGACTAGATTGGATTGCAGAGTAAATTTCAAAACTGTAGGGAAAAGGGATTCATTACAAGATACAATTATCATTTAATACATATAATGCAACGGTCCAGTAGTGTGTCCATAAAGCAGTATATCAGAGTGAATTAAAATTTGTTGCATGCATTCACTACTACAAGTTATAGTTTACACATGCTGCATTTTCAACTGCACCAATGTTATTCTTTGTTGGAGAAAACACTGCTTTCTCTTTTTTCAACAGTTATTAGCATCTAAACATATGGAGTTACATATTGTGTTCTTGCAGTTGCCATTATTAATAATAATTATTCCTGCATTCCTAAATAGAATTTACGAAAAAAAATCTATGAAAGCTTGAAAAACATATTCTGCCCTCAAAGGTAATTACACAATTAAATTAAGAGGTAATTAAACAATATT
The DNA here is from genome assembly GCF_977018435.1 of Lepisma saccharinum. Lineage (NCBI taxonomy): Eukaryota > Metazoa > Arthropoda > Insecta > Zygentoma > Lepismatidae > Lepisma > Lepisma saccharinum. Next base: position 3,258,997 of record NC_139244.1, read on the forward strand.
ATATCTCTCTTAATTTATTATTAATTTCCATTAGCAGGTGTTTGCTTAACACTAGCGTAGGGATACCAGATTGGAAACTTTAAACAAGGACATTTTTAGATTTCACAACAGATTTTACAGAAATGTAAAACTACTCTAAAACTCTCTTTATGGCATAGCGAGAAAATATAATTTATACAACTAAATTCTTTCGTTACCGATTATGAAAATATTAATGCAGTGTATAATTTTGTAATATTGTACACCACTTCACCACTATCATGTAACAACTTAAGAGTAAGTAGCAAGTAAGAGTTAAAAATTACTGTTTATTCCTGAATTTTGATGTCATGAAACTCAAATCAACGCAAGTCGCAGTACATGTTGAAATTGCTTTGAAATCAAAACCCCACGTGACACTGTGGCGACAACAGGAGAGACACAAATGTCCAACAATATTTTCTTTGTTTGAAGAAAAGTTTCTTGTTTTTGCACTTGCAACTTAGATAGTCTATGGGCCAGCCAAGATGTTGGTAAAATTTGGGGGTACTAATTTTCCTTTATACCACAGGTACGTGGTTATGAATGGATGCCAAAAGATCATGATTGCCATCTCATAAGTGGTAGCTAATAGATATGGTGGCCAATCCAAGATGGCGGATGTTGACATTTGAAAAAAATGACTATATCTCTGAAACCAACGGCCCGATCTCGATGAAATTTTTTTTAAAATGAATGCTTAATATATGTTCTATATTTAATGTCATCTTTAGTGTTTCAATAGGAGCAACTGTTAAGTAGTTAATCACAGATTAGTAAAAATAATCATATTTTTTACTATTAATTTTATATTTATCATTAATTTATTAATAATCTAGGCATCTGAGAAGAAAATGTTCCAAACACATTTCACCTTAGAATTCATATAAAACAAATTAATTATGTAGTATGTGCATCGCATTCTTCTAGCAGCATGTGTCCTTAGTCCTATTTAATTACACATATTGTAACTGGTATTGACTATTGAATAGTATATTATTGTTATATGCATACAATCACATTTAATAATAATCATAATAATTGATATTAGTATTATTATTAATAATAATAATAGGTTTTTTTTGCTGTTGTAGTATTAACTAGCCATTAATTTTGTTTAATTGTTACCGATGTTCATGGAAGAACACTTAGGCTATTTTCACCCATCATATTATATGAGGCCAAGCCCCCTACAATGTATAGAAAATCACCTTGCATGTGTCAAAAATCTTGTTACCCAAGGTAAAAACCAAGGCGGTGCTGGAGCACTCAGCACATCTCATATTCCTATAAGCAATACACAGGAGACCATACATACAACCATAGAAAGGTAGCCTCCCGGATGGCTTAGTGTAACATCGTCGCCTTGTGACCCAGGTTCGATACCCTGTGGAGGCACAAACTGGTTCGGATCCCACTTTAAACTGTAGGTCCACTCCGGATTTTCCTTTGGTGAATGCATTTCCCCCACATATAATATAACTTCTCTGGTCAGTCTTCTGTTTTTACAGATTTTTACTTTCTTGAAAGCAGACATTTCAGCTGTAATAACTAATAACGAGTGTACACATATGTTATGATGTTCTTCTGAACACTCCCAAATGTTAAACTCATTTCCACGTACTTCACCTCAGCAACTGCAGTCTTGGAGACCAACGAGGCTCTGGCATGTGAACCTACGACCAGCACAATCCTTTGTAGTGTTGTTTGATTTGAGATTTTCTTTTTAAGTACACTTTATGCACAGATAGGAAAATCCGGAGTGGACCTACAGTTTAAAGTGGGATCCGAACCACTTTGTGCCTCCACAGGGTATCAAACCCGGGTCCCCTTGATCACAAGGCAACGATGTTACACTAAGCCATCGGGGAGGCTACCTTTCTATGGTTGTATGTATGGTCTCCTGTGTATTGCTCATAGGTAGAGCCCGGAAGTTTGGCAAAATGCCTCTTTTTATCTACTGCATATATTGATAAAAATTTTCCGGATATACGTTTCTTATGTTGTTTCGAATGTTTTGGAAGCCTTTTCATTTTGCCTATTTGGGACCCCACTACCTATTTTTAATTATAATGCCTTTTTTTTGCCTTTTTCAATGAAATTTGACATTTTTTAAAAAAAAAAGGTGTATATAAATTATTTTTCTCCCAAAAAACGTTGTTGGCATTTATTTTTCTTCCGTTTATTATGTGAATAATTTTCACCTTATTTAAGTAATATTGAACTCGCGTATGTTTCAACATTGCTGAAGGAGAAAAGTGTGAGAAAAAAGTATTTCATGCTGAGTCAGGATATTGCCTTTCGGTTAACATTTCTTGTGCATGATTGACTGCTGAAGTGGACAGGTTGATTTCGAACACAAAGAAAATATTTCTGAAATCTCCCTCTCGAACCTGAAAATTTCAGGAAGTTGCGATTGAACTTAGTTTACCTCAGCAACCAGACTTGACGAGATAGGGAACCTGGATATCAGCAGCTATATACAGTGCGTCCATTTCGATCTTCAGCCGAGAGATCAGGAGAAGCATGGCGGGCGGAGATGCCGACATTTGCAGCCTGTAATGCCCGCTTATTTTCATGGACATATGCAGACATTTATATAAATATTGCAAAACAAGCACTAACCTGTGTTATAATTTATCATCTGTAATTCATCCAAGTTCTGCCCTTATATACACAAAAAAATACGCTTTAGAAACGATGTTAAGAGCCACAGATAATAAAACATTTTAATCATAGTTTTGACCAGTAACGTCCTGCTTAAGTTCATATCCTTAAAAGAGTTTTGTGCCAATGGGGATCGTTTGGAGGTTTCGAATGTGCAACACTGTATCAAGATTACGCTGTAGACGAAACCGTTAAAAGTCAATGGTGTTCGTGAGCTTCCTTGCAATCCGAAATCTCCGAGCTAGAGTTTTTTGTTCCTTCGCGACAGAGCTGTGAATATAGTGGCGAGCAGATGTAAACCAAGAGCGTGTTAATTTCGTACTGTGCGCAAAAGTGTTATTATTGGTTACTTGCCGTTACTTGTTTGTGTGTGAATGTGTGTTGTGTCAGTGAGAGGATTGGAATGCGAGCTGCAAGGTTCACGTTACGAGGGGCTGATAAATTCTCGGCCCGACCCAGAAGGACTTTAGCTACAGGCACGAAAGTTTCAGGCTATTCAACGTATTCTCCCCGAAAGTCTACACACTTGGCACTTGGTGGATATGAGTTTGAACAACTCTTATAACACAGGTTAGTGCTCGTCTTGCAATATTTATATAAATGTCTGCATATGTCCATAAATATAAGCGGACATTACAGGCCGCAAATGTCAGCATCACCGTCAGCGCCGCCCGCCACGCTTCTCCCGATCTCTCGGCTGAAGATCGAAATGGACGCACGGTATTATGCTAACAACCTTCAAAAAATCAGTGAGGTGATGGATGCTCTTCCAGAAAATGAAGCGGCTTCAATTCGTGAAGTGAAAAAACTCCTGTGTTATTCAAGTTTACTTTTGCACATTATGGTGCATTGCCAGAGACAATTACAATTAGAGCATCCATGAAAATCTTCGAGGAATCTACGCAGCTGTTGCGGAAAAGTGCTAACGGGTAGTGAGTGCAAATGAGGACTTGAAACAATTGAAAACAATTTGTGATATTCTAAAAGGTGAAAATGCTGTTACCAAAATGAGTCCAGCTACATTAGCTTGTTATATGTATGCTCCAATAACTTCTGTCGAAGTAGAAAGATCATTTTCTATTATGAAAAACATTCTCTCTGACAGACGACTATCAATGAACGTTGAGAACTTAAAAAGCACTTTGTAGTTATGTGCAATCAAGATGGAGAAAATTGAAATGCTCTTCCCAATTCAGATTTTAACATTTTGCCAGAAATTATAGATAAAAGTAAGCGACTTCTAAATGTGCCTTTTTTCGGTTTATTTTGCCTTTTTTTTCATTTTTAGTGCCTATTTACCACATTATAAATGCCTTTTTGCCTGCCTATTTTAACGAAAATAAATGCCTGAACTTCCGGGCTCTACTCATAGGAATATATGTGCCGAGTGCTCCAGTACAGCCTCGGTTTCTACCCTGGGTAACAAGATTTTAGAGACACGCATGGTGATTTTTTATACATTGTAAGGGGCTTGGCCTCATAATATGACGGGTGAAAATAACCTAAGTGCTGACGCGTACAAAATTTTAATTTCAATCAATCAATAACATTCTTCCATGAACATCGGTAACAATTAAACAAAATTAATGGCTAGTTAATACTACAACAGCAAAAACAACTATTATTATTATTTTTAATAATAATAATAACAATACTAATATCAATTATTATGATTCTTATTAAATGTGATTGTATGTATATAACAACAACATACTATTGGTATAAAGGAAAATTAGTACCCCCAAATTATACCAAATTCTTGATTTTGGCCACTTGGCCCATGGACTAAGAGTGTTGAACAAGTAAACAATATTAACAATTATTTATAAACATAAAATTTTGTTACAAATCTTGAAGTTGAAGCATTTTTCTACACCCTAAAAAGAGGACTTTCCCCATTTTCCTAAAAACCTGCCCGGACCATTTTTAGGGCCCAAAAAGAGGACATGTCCAGGTAAAAGACAATGTCTGATAACTACTCTAGAATGGCGGGAGGGTCATGACCCCTACTGTCACTGTTTCTTTAATAACTACTCCGTTTTTATATTTTCCTCAAACTTTTGTGACTTTTCATAATTCTTTGTAATTGAAATGCACAAAATGTAATTACTTCGTGAAATTTTATCTTTTACGCATCGAACAGCTGGAGGGGTCAATTTGACCCCTGTAAATTTTCATTTATACTTACTGCAATATCAGCATCAGGTTGCATGTAGTTCATGTATCATCCGGTCTTGAGCATATTCCCACTTGTTATAGTTTACATGCATGTCGTCATTTAGGTAGTGTTATTCGACCTAGAAGACGTCTCTGAACATGTCGCATCAAGTAGCAGTTTCTCGTGATGAAATATTGCATATCTGGAGTATTCAGTTGTTGTTGATTATAATATATGATGCACAGAAAATAATATAAAATAAAATTATGTTCCCATTCCAAAATAATTTGGAATTTTTAAATGCACTTCTTATGAGGAGTCAAAATGACCCCATTCTGCTGTTCTAGGGGTATTTGGATCCTTTCCCCTTCTAGTGTTAACACTGTTAATGTAACTATTCTATACATTTTGCTACCTTCATTTGGTGCAAAGGTACATAAACCTTAATCTTAAAACTCAGCTAGCTTATCTACAGGGAAGGGTTCTTTGTAGACAACGAAACCAGACAGGATGCCTTCCAATGGAGACGTTTAAACGAATATATTATTTAAACACAGGATACATGGAGTAAGAATATTACATGGTAAGCTACATTCTTCTATAATTTTTATCGTTTACAGTCAATTTTCATCTCAATATTCTTTTTGTTATTTATTTTCTCTATTTGTATATTCTTCTATTTGTACTTCCTTCGTAATGGGCAGATCTGGATCGGGACTTCCTTCTCAATGGACGGTCTGGATCGGAACTTCCTTCTCAATGGACGGTCTGGATCTGGACTTCCCTCTCAATGGACGGTTTGGATCTGGACTTCCTTCTCAATGGATGGTCTGGATCTGGACTTCCTTGTCTTCTTTGTAAACTTCCCTCTGGATTTCCACTTCTTTATGTTTTGACTAACGAATTCCTTTATCCTTTTCCAACTTTTTCCTTTAAGCTTTGGGAATAATACTAATATCCTCCCTTGGGGCTGCAATTGGAACGCGCCACCACTAACTAGGTACAACAGAGTGTATACTTGGTGCAAACGATTTACACGCGCATCCAAGTAGGTGCTACGGTTAAACCGCGCAACCAAAAAGTGCTGTGGGGCGTCGATCAGAACGCGCTCACCACTGATGTAAACAAAATTTCCCCTATAGGAATGGTAAATCAATCAGACAGAAGCAAGGTCTGTTCAAAGACACAAACTCATATCAGTGCTTTGACTTTAATTTTCATATTAACTTACATGTGATTACTGATTTGATTTATAAAATATATATATTAATTTACTTCTTTCATATTTATTCTTTGTCTTCTTATAATATATTCTATTGTTTTTCATCTTTCCAATTTGCTTTGTTCTTATTTATAAAGTTATTCACATATATTATGTCAATTCTTAACCTTTCACGCCTGGTGCTGCCATCTCTATTCTTCTTTGGCAAACTATTCACATTACTTGGTCCTATTGGGTACGTAACAATTTTGGTTATTCCGCAATATACTATGTTATCATTAGGACCAGGATTTAATGGATAATAAAATACCCGAAAATGCTCTGTAAAAATGCAATAATGCCCTGTAAACTCAAAAATGCTCTTTTACAACGAACTTCTGTGTTCATTTCACCAGTCCTGCACTCCTAACACCATACGCAGATTGTCAAAGCAAAGTGACTGCAGATTGTCTCGTAACCATAACAAGAACTAAAGCCCCCTGCACACGGGGACAGTAGTGGCGGCCAGTAGTACTAGCCAGTAATGGCCGCTACTAATTATCCCTCTACTGTCCCCGTGTGCAGGGGTACTTCCGCTTCAACGTCCAGTAGACTACTGGCGGCCACCAAACTCAAACATGTTTGAGTTTAGTGGACGCCAGAGGGCCAGTAACAGGGTCACGTGACCTAGTGGCAGCCATTATTGGACGTGTCTTTAAAGGTACTGGCCGCCAGTAGAGCGCTAGACTTTGTTGAGGGAAGAACTACTTTTGTGATTACTTTCGTATTTACTTTACGTATTTACTTTCGTTGCGAAATTTAACACCGGAAATGTGTTCAAAATCTGAAGAAGCGAAGACAAAACCAACTGCTAGTGTAAAATGGAGTGCGGACAATATCGGTACATTTTTAGAAACTTACATAAACTATGAACTACTATGGAACGTTCGTCGTTCTGATTATGCCAACAAGGCAAAGAGGGAGAGTTCAATGATAAAGATAAAGGGTGAATTAATAGGACTAGGGGTCGCAGTTCCCGACTTGGGTTTCTTGAGAGCCCACATAAAGGCTATAAAGGCCACGTACAGAGGTGAACTCCTGAAAGTGAGTGAATCAAAAGCAAGTGGAGCGGGCACTGACGACGTCTACGTACCGAAACTACCATGGTTCACTGCAGCCGACAGTTTCTTGAGAGATGTAGTCATCAAACTGTCGACAGTGAACAGAATGTCGACAAATCGATTGAAGAGGACTCATCAGAACCCCCAGTTGTGCCTACTTTTCACATACCTAATACCAAAAAACTGCGTGTAAGCAACTTATTTAAAGTTGAGGGTGCGATTGCAAAATTACAAAAAATAACTGAGAGTCGCCCGTCAACTTCAAACAAACTCCAGCCCGACGAGGTTGACGTATTTGGAAAATATGTTGCAGCTCAGTTGAGGGACCTTCCCATGAGGAACCGACTTACTTGCCAAGACAAAATTCAATCTATGCTAACAAAAGAGAGATTGCAATTATTGGAATCCCCACGACCTTCACCTTCTCCGATGTTATCTGGAGCCTCGTCTGATGACGGCGATAGTATTCAAAACGAATTTATAGCTGAAGGAGATTTTGTTTACAGACATTTACATTGAAATGACATTACCTGACAAACAAATTTTGTTCTGTGTACTTTACAAATCATTACAATTAATATTACATTTCATAATAAATTGTACTAACGAAAATTGATATCTTTTTTGAATCACCTCTTTTATGGTTAGCATAGTTGTTGGGAGTGACAACCCCTAAAAGATATGCACATTTCTGCACTTATTTACTTTCAACTCACCAGTCTTACTAAGAATTTGCTACTCTTCTTACAAATGTTTATTAAATGATACAAAAGACAGACCCAGTCTTGGTTTTTCTACTAGCCTATACTAAAAATTAACAAGTTAGCAAGCAATAATTGTGAGATCTTAACTTCATATATTCTTGTAATGCTGTCGTTATTGCTGTAAGTACTTCTGGCATAAAACTAGAAATAGTGTTGGCTGTTATTCGAAACATGATTGCTAGAGTTTGATAACTGTCACCAGTAGCTAAATATGGTAAGGCAACCTCTAGTTTTGGACGGGCAGGAACTGCGTTTCTCATTAGCGTATCTCTTTTTGATATTTTATGTTCAATTAAATTACACAGTTCGTTAAATTGCCCCACACTCATTCTCATAATTCTCTTGTATTCCAGAGGATCCTCCTCGGCAAGTTCCCGCAGTATTGTAGCCGAAGCTCCCGGCTCATCTCTACGACACACCCAGTCTTTAACCCAGCACGCCCTCTTTTTGGTTACTATTTCTTGAAGCTCTTCACTTAAACAATGTACAATATCACTTACAGCCTCATCAACAGCTTCCTCGAACTCTTCGTCAACCTCCTCCATGTTCTCACACATCCACTGACTGTTGCACTCACCACGTCCACACACACAAAAAAAAAAAAAAAAAACTGGCTACTGGCTGCCACTAATGGAAGCCATTACTGTCCTCGTGTGTAAGCCTACTGTCCGGCCATTTCACTGGCTGACACTTCTAGCTGCCAGTACTGGCGGCCAGTACTGTCCCCGTGTGCAGGGGGCTTTATACATAGAAAGTCACCTTTCCACCTCTACCAATACTTGCATATTTGCTGTAAATTATGTCACCAGCTTGCCCATAACCCTGGTAGTTCTCCATTACAAAATTTTTCACCCAACAAAATATCAGCAATTGAACCCTTAATTTTTGTTCAAAACCAGAATCAGTTTCTTGGCTGCTTCCCTTTCCCGTGAACTTTTTAAGTCACTTATCAATTCCTTTCACTAGATGTCTCTTCCAGAAGGAAAGATTTAGCAGATTTCCTGGAACCAAAGTAGTTGTTGCTTTCTAAGAAAATAAGAAATGTCCCTTCTCTTGTGAAACCATAAAAATAAATAAGATAGAAAATGCTTTAAAAATTGTTTAAAATGTACTAAAATGCCACAAATGCCCCTTAAAATGCAATATCCTACAAATCGACAAAAAAAAATTCCCATCAAAGCTGCAGTAGCTCAGTTGTTAGGGCATCTGACTACCATGCAAGACACCTGGGTTCGATCCCCGGCAGGGGAGAACTGTGATTTTTTCCACCTGTTCAAGTGGCTCCGGTGCCCACCCAGCATAGTGTAAAGTGGGTACCTGGAGGAACCTCTGGGGGGGAGGTAAAAGCAGCCAGGGGCGTGGTGATGATCACATCACCCCCCACACCTTCGGTCGTGATCAAGAAAGTGTGGGGCCCTATCCCCACACCCCCTATACACCTTCATGGCATGGTGCATAGCACAGGGGTGCACTTTATCTTCTTTTTCTACATCAAAGATGCTTTAGTTATGAAACCCATGAACAAACATCTAACTGAGCACTGTATTGGGCTTTCCAAAACAAAAAAGAAATCCTAGTCTTAATAATCATTAATCACATTTAATATCATTTGTGTGCCTATCTCTAAAACTAGTCTAATCTTACAATTTCAGGTTTGACACTTGTGTGGATTTATGCTCTTCAGCTGTTCTGGTGCAGTTGGCTCATGTAATGGCATCTTCATTTGACTGTCTACCTGATGAAATGAAGAAATCTGTCCGAAGGATAGTAAACTAGTACCGCATGTTTGGAAACACTGACACGGGGTTTTGTCATCGAACGCAGGCAAATTGCAAGGAAATGGCAGCAATCGCATCTGCGTGTTGGAAATATTTCTCAGGAAAGAAAAAGGAATTCCGGGTCAGAAAGCTTAAACTATCAAAGAAAACACCTTCACGAACTTCCACAATGTCAGAGAAATTGATTAAAGTAAGTAGTTTCTTCTGTAAAAATGAAGAAACCCATTCAGGCAATACTAAGCCAAGCGTCAGGTTAACCTTGCAGCAGGTTTTCGCATATGTAGATCCAAACGTGCGCGCAAGAATATAGTTCCACTGAGACGGGTTCTATTCCGACACAACTGCATACTTGCAAGAACACAGTTATTTGATTTGTAAAATACAGACAAAATAATACATCCATTAGCAGGTGTGGACTTGATCGGTTGCAATCACTGTGCAGACGAACTTGGATCCGCAGATTCGCCAACTGGAGTTTGTATTGAGCTCAGGAATCCCTGAAGCCCAAGTGCGAGTCGAGCAAGACTGAATACGTTGCAGAGCGCGTGGAATCCGTGAAACCAGTGTTGCACATCCCACTATTTTAACCCTATGTTTATTGTGATTAATAATCGTGCTATACAGCGGCGAGAATAGCTGAATCAAGCAAGGTTTCCTGTTCAGCGAGTGTTATTGTGGGCTTCATCCGAAGGGAAAAGCTCTTCAAATCAAGCAAGTTGTTTAAAATGCATAATCCTCCTTACGGAAACAAGATCAAAGTAAAACAGGCCGTGAGGTGATTTGCCGTCAATGGGCGCACGAACTGTATCCCGGGTGTTGAATGATTTGCGGTTTGAGTTTAGGAAGAGGAAACGATTGTTTGTTGTTTGACTACAAAAGAATGTCCCCGGTATTAAAAGATATCACCGTGAGAAGAAACATGTTTATTATTTGGACCAGACGTGCTTTAACTCTGGGAGGGGCGTGGGCGTTATATTGATTTTTTTTATTATATATATATCACCATGCAAAACCACCGCCAGGGCTGAAGAAACCGACGAGAAAGGGAGAGGGGAAGGGGGAGGCTTATTGTTTCACCTACTGACGGCAATGACGTCTTTGTTGAAGGCGCATATATTTACTGTTCCGTGCAAGGAAAGGGATGGATGATTAGCAAGAAATGGACAGACCAAGATTTGAATCCTGGTTTAGTGAAGTGATTCATAAATTGTAACCAGAATAACAGCAGCAGACAATGCACCTGATTGTATATATCCACAATAACAAATCATACTTTTTTTTTGCTGGTATAACTTGAAGTGCGTGTGTCTTACAGTAACAAAGGTTTTCATAAACGTATTTTTTTATAAACCAAAAACAATAATTTGTCATTAAATTCAAGAGGGCCTGTCGTTGTTTACTTATATCTTTGTTTATTTTTATTTTTGCGTGCTCGAAATATACACACATGCTCATGGGCGTCCGGAAGGAGGGGCAAGGGGGCCGTTCCCTCCCTGGAAAATGAAAGTCAACCAAAAATTATGTATTTCACACATATAATTTCATTTTAGCCACAATAATATGTTAATTATTGCATTAACACAATAAATTCAAATTTAAGCAATGTTATTAGGGAACTACACTCTTTAGGGGGAAATGTGACTTGTTTGCCCCCCTGGGAAAAATACTCTCATGTTTCGAAGATATTTCGCATTTATATTAAGTAATGACACATTTTTTAAAATAATTTATGCGCCGAAAGTACTTCTAAAACGTTATGTTTCAGGAGACAAAAAGAAACACAAATATATTCCGCTTGACATGCATGCGGGTTTTGATGTGTTGTGCGGTTGGCAATACTGTAGATTTTCTCAGTGTCTGCGATGTAAGCAGCTCGGCGGTTGAGGCAAGACTGGCACGGAAGATTCTGTGCTCAGTTCCCGCGCGGATTGATACATAAAACCTGCTGCAAGGTTAACCTGACGCTTGGCTTATATATTTACCGACCATTCTTCTTTGATTTTTTTTTAAAAAAAAGCAGCCAGTCCTCTTGACACCCCAATTATCCTAATGATCATGGTTCAATATATCTACGGGCATTTTGCACTTTCACGATTTACGTTCTCTACATGTAGCTCTCCAAACATAACCATCTCCACTGCAAATTCATGAAATTGTATATCTCTCGATACTCCACTGAACCTAACCTAACTTGGTTCGAACCCGGGTATTGGTAAATCTGAGCAAATTGGGGAGCAGCGAATGAACAGAATTTAATGAACACTAAGCCTCGTACTTGTACATTCATCGCTCCTTCATGATTTAGATATAAGAAGCAAGATTTCGAGACAGATAGATTAAAAAGCATTTCTCGGTGGATCCGTCGCTCGGAAAACAGGGCAATCTGGTAATCACAAAGTTCTGGGGCTTTGAGGGGACAGAGTGCAAGGTTTTAGAAGTAAAGACAATAGTTTTAAAACAGACGTACGGGATCCAAAATGGATTCGTCGAAAGTATCCATTTTATTTTTCACAAATTCTTGTGTATATACTCGAAAATAAGAGACCTTCACCGTTGGGACATGTGAAAAATGGTACCGGCTAGACACTACTTTACGTCCTTATTGCCTTTTGGTGGTAACCAATGGGAGTTAACAACACCGCAGGCTCGTCTTTGTGTCCCCGTTGTGAATGCATGTGCTTTGCTCGTTTGCGTTCTGCGTGGTGATTGCTTCTTTGTGTTCGCGGTGCGTTGTGCGTGTGTATAGTGCACGTTTATCCCCAGTAATAATTTAGTGCATCGTTCAAAAACGTGCTTGCAGACAGCCGGCATCTCTTCGGGTAAGTACCTTTTTCTTTTTACACTTTCTGTTCACGATAGCCCCACTAACCATTTACGGGTAGTCACACGAACCATTCACGATAGCCCCACAAACCATGCACGGGTAGCCCCACGAACCATTCACGATAGCCTCATGAACCATTCACGATACCCCCATAAACCATTCACGGGGACGAGGTATGCCTACGAGGTTAGGTTAGGTTCCATTAGCACTCATTTCAACCCTAAATATGTGCTTCATCATCGAAAAATTGCCTCAGTACGTTCAATTACGCATATCCGGACAACATCGGTTTTTATCAATTTCCTCCTCCAGGTAATTTTTCCTCGCTTTGGGATTTACGTTGTTGAATTCCTGGCAAATGTTTACTATCCTTCGGACACCTGTGGGGCTATGCGTCAATGGTTCGTGGGGCTATGCGAGAATGGTGTGTGGGGATACGAATATTTTTTTCAAAACCAATTTTTAACTATTGTAACGTATACGTGAACCTACCTAACCTAACCTTACCGGAAACGGTTCGTGGGGCTATGTACAAAATCTGTCCGAAGGATAGTAAACAAGTACCGAATTCCTTATACAATATCCTTTCCAACGGTATATGACACGTATTCCTTAGGAAAAGGACGTAGAGTCTTACCACATTTTCCCACGCACGAATGGGAATTATCCACACACACACATCCACATTTTTGTAATACTACCTAAGAATTTTAATCAAAGCCCAGTTTCTGGCAATTTTGCCCTGAAATTTAAATTTACCTTTACGCCCCTTCCCGGGGGAAATTGTGGAAAAAACCTGATTACAAACGTGGCGGAAAGATGTAATGGACATCATTATACCGTTAATTTTGATGACCATAATGAATATAATACTTGTGTGCTGTGTTTTGGATATCCTACGTCGCTTTACAATTTCTCTATGTTGAACGTGACGGGAAGTAAAAGTAAAAGATGGGATTTGTTGAACCAGACGAGAAGTACACACATTTTTGGTACACACTAGGATTCGAATGTCAGGCTGCAGGTATGTTCTATGGCACTACTGCAACTTCTGTGCTAGGGAGGCCGCCAATGTTACCAGTAGGGGCAAGTGAACATTTTAATGAAAACAATCGTGCATTTTAATAACAACAATAATAATAATAAAAAGCTCATACATTACACGTGACTCCTACATTCGTATTTCGGATTGAAGTGACTCCATATCTGTTAGTCAAATGTTGCCAGTAATTTTGCAACAATATTTCTTCCAGTTTACCAAAAAAAAAAAATACATTAAAAAGAAAAACTGGATTTACGTGTAATTTAACAATATTGAACATTTTTATCTAGTTATTTCTCATATACGCAACAATGAAAATTAACAGTTTCACCTGAACAAGGACATGAATGTAAATCCATCACGGAGCAGTTACAAAATGTGAGAAAAGTTTGACAAAATAAAACCATGATAGAACAAACATTTTAGTGGATTAGGTTCCATATTCTTGTTTTTTTAGTTCCATATTTTGGCAACAGTGCTAAAAAAAATCATCTGATGGTCAAGTAGGGTCCTTATTGCACAACGTGGGACCAACTCGTTGTTCTGGCGTCAGACTCGAAATACCTACGTTGTTAGGTTTGATTCTCTTAGCATAAATACACTGAAAATGATATTTATTCTAAGAAAACCAAACCTGACAAGCCTAACTTAAAAACTTAGGCATTTAGCCTAACAATGAAATTTGTCTACGGTGACATCTGAACTCACGGTTGGTCTCGCGTTGTGTGATAATGGAGACCCGATTGCTAAGATAAAAACAATGTCAATATTTTTTCCATACTTTTTACCTCTTGTATATCTGTGATGCGTACATCCTACGTTCATTGCAGTACATTGCACTAGTATTTCTACAGTTCACTGAATGATTATAGGTATGATTTTAATTATAAATCCTTTGTATTTGACGTAAGTTAGAACACGCTGACCGAAGTCCGTAAATCGTATGGTTTTCATACCTCCATGGTTTTTACTGATATTTAAGAATGTAGGGTTATGTGTTTGTTATGCTGGACCTACAGTTTAAAAGTGGAATTCGACTACGACAACTGTATTTTATTTGCATCCACCGGGATCAAACCGGAAGTTGTTGATTTCACTCCATCAGTTAAGTGGATGTTACCATGTTAACACTTTCGTATAGCGGAGACTGATTTCTTATTTTTTACAGAAGAAAGTACTTATGCAAATAAGTTTCTTTAGCGTTGTTGAAGTTCAGCAATGTAGTTTTGATCCATTTTAATGCGAATTGATGTGTTTTTCTGCCAAAATCTCTCTCTATTCCTGCTGCCGCCATTTGCACGAGAGTACAATGCGCACAATGCTCCGTGTGTTAGATGGCGAAACCCCGTAGTCAGTGTTTCACATCCAAACCACGTCGTGTTTTCGCTATAAGATGACTTGTGAAGGATGCGTCGTGAAGTTGTTTTCGGGTGTGGAAGATCCCGTAGAATTTATAATTCAACACGGAATCGTGAAGAAAGAAGTGGAATGCAGAAAATGTGGAAGTGCATGCAAACTGCACATTGGAAAAGATGGGAAGTGGAGGTACATCTGCACGAAGAGAGTCCAGGGACGTGGAAAGATAAAATTCAAAAGATTTCCGTGTGGATTTAAACAATTTGCCAGAAAGGGTACATTTATAGGAGAAAGTAAACTTACTGTACCGAAGATTATAATATTTTGTAATATGTGGCTGTTTTTGCCGTACCCAAGAAATGCTCTCATAAAATATGAACTGGACATGAGCCCAAACACAGTTGTGGACTGGTCGAACCACTGTAGGCAAGTATGTGAGCAATGGGTAATTGAAAATTCTGCCCCAATAGGAGGTCAGGGAGTCATTGTAGAAATCGATGAAGCAAAGTTTGGAAAATCAAAGAAATGTATCAATAGAGGGGCATGTCCTCTTAACAGACTCTGGGTATTTGGAGGAATCGAAAGGGGAAACCCTAAACGTTTTTTCATGGTACCTGTAGAAAACCGAAGCGAAGAAACTCTGCTCGAAGTCATCCGCAAATTCATCCTTCCTGGAACAACTATAATCTCGGACTGCTGGAAAGCATATATCAACTTACATGGAGCAGGCTACAGACACCTGAGAGTTAACCATAGTGTGGAGTTCATCGATACTCCAGCAAGTGGACATATTCATCAAGAGAACCTGCAGCGAATGATGAACGATGAAATTCCAGTTCACACTCAGAATATACAGAGAGTGTGGCGTAATGTTAGACATTCAATTCCAGTTTTTGGACGCAAGAAACATCACTTCACGGGCTACTTATCTGAGTACATCTTCAAGAGTAATTTTCCACTGGACAGAAGAATGCATGAATTTTTTAAACAAGCCGGTACCATGCAGTATATCTAATTATAGAATTTTGAAGCACCATTTATATTGTGATGAAGCTGAACAAGTGATATGAGTAAGTAAAGAATTCAATTTAAATTTCCTGAAGTGTGTGTGATTTTTAATTATTTTTTTTAAACTGCTTGCCTAACCTAACCTTACGGGAAATGGTTTGCGAGGTATTAGCGTAATTTCAAATCCGGGCACGAAAGTAGGTATTTTTCAGTGAACAAGGTTGCAACACTGCATGCACACTCCAAATCGACAAAACACTGGCACAACGCGTGCTGAATGGGTACGCTATAGCCATATTGTGTGTGGAAATAAGGAAGAACAGTAAGTACTCGTTACTGTGAGAAATATACATTATTTTTGTTAGAAATTCATTATTTCACCTAAAGAAATGTTCCGCAGTGCAGAATAGTACGTTAGTAATGTAAAAAAGTGTGAAATAAATGATTTATGGGTGTCTCCTATATGAAAGTAGTACTGCAATTTTAACATGGTTTGATTTCGGTTTACATCTGTTAACACATACTGCAGAGTTTTAGCGATTACTTAAGATTTTCTTCAATATATGCTTTCGTGGTTAGGTTAGGTAGGTCAGGTTTGGTTCTCTTAGCATTAAAGTCCCTAAATGCATTCTGCTAAGGTTACTTCTACATTAATTCCCACTAGTCTATGATACTTACTGTCGCTTGTCAATGGAGAATACCTTGTTCATGGGAAGCATGCAAGCTTGCGTAAGGTATTTTTTAATTTATTTTTTTTTCAACATAAATAACTTCTTTTGTTTTCAACTCCAAACAATGCTCATTACTTTAAGGAAGGTTAAAATTTCATGTGACGATTTCCAAAATTCTACGATAAGTAGTCTTTATGCTAGGATAATTTGAAAAAAGAAATCGTAAAAGAATCTGAACCGTTTCCAAGATTAGTTACATCTTCGTCATGTTTGCAGCAAAACTTTAAGGGGTCATTCCATGTCAAATGAACCAATTTTTAAAAAAATTGGTTGCATGACCATTTTAGAAAAAAATTATTTTTAGTACATACGTTTTTTGTACATGTTTCTAGATATCAAAACCAATGTAAAAAAAACTGTTGTCTTTAGTTCTCCTGGGGCAGCCATTTTTCCAACATGGCACATGGCTTTTTTTTGCTCATGTAGCACTTTTCAGAAACCTTAATATCTCAAAAACCATTCGAGCTAGAGACCTTAAACAAAATTCATTAAATGTATGTATTGGATTTTTAAGCTTGATTTTTTTTCAATGAAGGGGTTTAGTCTAAGGCTTGATTTTTTTTTCATGTGTAAACCTGCCTGCAGGGTGTCTGTAAATAAATATCAGTGCTTAGAAATGCAACCCTTTTTTACAGCATGGGCTCAAACATGGCTGTTCATTGAATTTTGACAGTTTTCGGGATTAAATTGGCACAAAGGAAGCCCTGCATGAACCTAACTCACAGTAAAAATCTCAACTTTTAGATTTAACTAGTTTTGGTCAATATGAGGTAGCATATGTCACCTAATTTCTGAATTTAGCGGAAACTAATGTTGAAAAGGTCAGAATCATCAGTTTGATTGCTACCACTTGGTCAAGAAAAATTATGTGATGAAATGAATGTTTCTGTTAATTTACTTAGAAACTCAGTGAAAGAACTTAGAATTCTGCCTGATTTAACGAAGAGAATGAATAGGAAACTGGAGCTGACAAGACCAACTGGTCATTGGTACCTCATAAATAAAACCATTTGCAATGAAATTTCGCAGATTTTCAAATGTCATACCTTGTAATTTCAATTTCTGGTAAGTCAAGTATTAAAACCTTATGTTACTATATTTTCTGAGGCTTTATTTAACCCAAATTTAAAAAAGAAAAAGAAAATACTTCGTTATTCCAAGTATGGGATGTAGTTTAACCTTACTTTGCAACGTCAGAAATTAGGTGACATACGTTACCTCATATTGACCAAAACGAGTTAAATCTAAAAGTTGAGATTTTTACTGCGAGTTAGGTTCATGCAGGGCTTCCTTTGTGCCAATTTTTTAAGAGGACCCATCTGAGATGTTTAATCCCGAAAACTGTCAAAATTCAATGAATGGCCATGTTTGAGCCCATGCTGTAAAAAAGAGTTGCATTTCTAAGCACTGATATTTTATTTACAGACACCCTGCAGGCAGGTTTAAACATGAAAAAAAAATCAAGCCTTAGACTAAACCCCTTCATTGAATAACCTGGGCTTAAAAATCCAATTTTTTAACTATCGTTACCCCAATTTCCACCATAATTTTCGTACTTACGATGCAATTTTAAGCAAAACATACTTGAATATCATAGAAAGTATGCTACAAAATGAATATTATTTCAGGTCTCTAGCTCTAATGGTTTTTGAGATATTAAGGTTTCTGAAAAGTGCTACTTGAGCATAAAATGCCATGCGCCATGTTGGAAAAATGGCTGCCCCAGGATAACTAAACACAATATTTTTTTTACATTGGTTTTGATATCTAGTAACATGTACTAAATATGATTTTTTTCTAAAATGGTCATGCAACCACCATTGGATGGTTTGGCATGGAATGACCCTAAGTGCATTGTAAACATACTTGATAAACATTATGCCTACAGGCTTTTCATCTGTGATTCAATGAACAATTAAGACTGTTAAATCATAAAGCTAACCCTGATATCGCTTCCGATTGTTAAATGATTTTTCGCAAGTTTTATAGGAGTACTTTGCAATACTAGAAGCATCTGAGCAAGTAAGTTAGAAGATTGGAGAAAAAATTATCATGGTTGAGAGCTTCCTATACTAGAGAAATTATGATTTGCAAGCATCTTCGTACTATCCAGATATTTGTATTATCTGATGCATCCGAAATGGATATCAGATAATTCGAAATCCGGATATTTTGTGGTCTACACTATTTTTTTGGTATGACTTGAGATGACCGGACCCCTCTCCGATTTTTCTTCATATTTGACATAGTCACTAATTGAGGCCTAATCACGAATCTGAAGTTAAAATTTGTCGGAAACGTCTAGAAATTGCGAACCATTGACGCTAGCCTCACGAACCATTGGTGCTAGCCTCACAAACCATTGGCGCTAGCCCCACGAACCATTGGCACGTGGTTAGGTTAGTTTCAGTTAGGTTAGGCAAACATAGTTAAAATTTTGTGTCATGGTAGTATCAGGATCTAGAAATTGCAAATAATTGCGAACCATTGACGCTAGCCCCACGAACCATTGGCGCATGGTTAGGTTAGGCAAACATAGTTAAAATTTGGTGTCGTGGTAGTATCAGGAATATATATATTTACTTGTGAAACAAAAAATTTCGCGAAAATCAACTGTTTCCATTCCGAAAACTAACTTCTTATTTTCGCTTAGTTTGCAATTTCTAGACGTTTCCGACAAATTTAACTTCAGATTCGTGATTAGGAGGCCTCAATTAGTGAGTATGCCAAATATGAGGAAAATCGGAGAGGGTCCGGTCATCTCAAGTCGTTCCCCTCCATAAAACAGATGTCTATTTTGAATATCTAACCACCAAACACTCGTCGCGAACTAACAGAACTAACTACTATTTTTGCACAAAATTGTCAATGGTAAACTTAAAACCAAATTTCTAATCAATCAGTTTCATCTACGACTACCCACACGGCCAACCCGCAGCGTAAAGCTCTTTCATAGTTCCAGTCCTAGGCTCTTCCTTCTACCCTGCAAATATTGATAATTTCTTGTCAACGGAGTTCCCGACAATCATTAAGAATGTACGTGTAGGTTTTTTTTCCCCTCTGCTGTTTTGAATTGTCTTGTTTTGTTGTTTTCGTGCTATAGTTTCAGTATAAAGTGATCTTTTGGTACTTTATCTGAAACTTTAAGTAAATAAAGAAATAAAAATAGTCGTGCATCTAACCAACCAACTTTTGATTATTTTTTTACATTTGTATACATATAAAGGTATGACAACACTTGCCAACAAGAAACATGGCTACTGTATATTTGCTATAAAGTTGCATTTTTAAAAATACATTTAAGTGTTAAAGCATGGACTTTTTAAATGAGGAAATATGAACAGAAAATCGTAAGACAAATTTAGTTTAGTAGGAGATGCATCAGTTCTAGAAATGGGGTTCTTTGAGCTAGGTTAAAAGTATTAAATTCCGTCTACTTACGTAAGTGAGTTTATATTCGTTGTAAACTAAGTTTCGGAAGCTTTACTGCTTCCTTCTTCAGGTGGTTGTATTTTAGGCTCGGAACATCAAGCCACGTCGGAGAAGTGTCATACGAGGATACAAGGTAAAAGGTTGGGGTTAAAAACACTTCATGGCGCTTGACACATACAAATTTGAAACTACCGTTGTTAAAAACCCTTAACACTCACAAAAAACATATTAAAATCACCAACGCGGTATGCTTGAGTGGCCCTCTTGACCTGACCACCTAAAGAAGGAAGCCGTAAAGCTTCCGAAACGTAGTTTACAACGAATATATACTCACTTACATAAGTAGACGAAATTAAATACTTCTAACATATTTTTCTTTATAAATAGTGAGTAATACGCACATAACCAATATGCTTTTGAGCTAGGTGCAGGCCCGTAGCCAGAAAGGAGCCTAAAGGAGAAAAAATTTGGGGGTAGAAGCCCTGAAGATGAATTTCTCAGTATATTACAAGATGTTTCATCCTGCTAAGGAAGAAAAATTATTAGCACTATACACTATTTAAATTAGATAATTGTAGGATATCGAGGGGGGTGGCCTTCAGCCCCCCTGAGCTCTTCCCCTGGCTACGTGGCTGGCTAGGTACTTTAGGGCAACTACCATAAAAAGCCTCTTTTAAAAAATATTCCTTGTCAATTGTTTTGAAAACATTATATAAAAAAACGTTTTGGGGGAAATTTAATTTTAAATGTCGTCTCTAATTTACTTATCTGAAAAATTATTATTATGTACTTACTCATTTAGGAACTCAGCCCATTTGATAAGGTATTTACACAATTTCTTTCATAAATAACTTTACTGAAGGTTCCTTTCTTGACTTCATTTCTTTGTTTTGTTGCAACAATCAAGACATTTCAGTCACTGTTTGGAGTAACGAAGATTTCATCATCACGTGTGAATCATGGCATTGCATATTAGTATATTACCAAATGAATTACTGTTCAAAATATTTTCCCATATTTCAACGCAAGACCTGATATTGAATGTTAGCAACGTGTGTGTGCACTGGAAAAACTTAACAAAGGACCCAGCTACATGGAAGCAACGGATATTTGTTTGTGATAGAGTTGACCGTGTGGATGACATCCTGAGAATACTTCCCCAGTCCCCTCTTCTATGTGAATTCCACATGAGAAACAGATGCTCGCAGGATGAGGTGACGAAAATTTTAAGTGCATTGTTCCATCTCTGCCGTGTTCTGCACACATTAGTTTTTGAAAAAGTAACCGTGGATACATACACCACCATTAAGGATTCCATTAAGAATCTTAAAGACCTGCAAGTACTGATCCTTAATTCCAATATTCCTGTGTGAGGCTTTTGAGAAACCTACGAAGCTACGGAAGTTAATAGTGCCTCCTGCCATTCATCTAAATGGCACTCACCTTAGCTTGATAGCCGAAAACTGCAACTTCCTAGAAGAACTAGCCATCACAGGTGCTAGACGTGTAAGTGACAGTGACATGATATATTTCATAGAGAAACGAAAAGATACATTAGTTGTGCTGAAAATCTCAGGGTATAACTTGACAGACAACTTCTTCAGCAAGTTACGCATCTGTACAAAATTGAGAACGCTTGCAATTTGTGATTGCCGCAGTATGAGTACCACCAGCATCTGGAGCATCGGAGAGTTGCACTTGAAGTCGCTCTCTCTATACTGGATGCAGTTTTCATCGTCGCACATGACAAAGTTCTTTACCGATGGGAACGTGGCAGGCTTGCTAGAGTTGGATCTGTCTCTTTCCCCCGCAGTAGATGACCACGTACCTGAGGCAATATCTGTTAATTGCATCATACTACAGAGTTTAAGCCTTAGTGGGTGTAGAAGAGTTAGCGACGCTGGTGTAAAAATGATTCTGAATGGCTGTAAATCTTTAAGGAATTTAAGGCTCTCCAATATGTTGTTCCTTACGGGAGATTTTCTTCATTTTGTGCCTGTATTGGGACTATCCCTTAGGTTCTTGTCTGTTGACAAACACTTGAAGAGTAAGTTGCCTCAAGACCAAGATTTTTTCCGGAAAGTGAAAATAGAATGGTGTTAAAATCGCTATTATGAATGAAAGGAAGGAAATTATTTTACACCACATTCAGACATGATTTGTACTTTTCTAAGCTTCAATATTCTAGCATTCCAGTGTTACGTTGGTGACATTCACACATAAAGTGTGACATGTGATTTCATACTGAACCGATTTTGTAGAATTATGAAGTACTTCACGGTGTCTGTTAAAAAATGAAATAAACTTGAGTATGATGACATAGACATGTTTTACATTTTGTGTATGTGGATTGCAAGCATACTAGGTTATAACTTATTAGTTAATAAAAAAATTCCTAGTATATAAATTGTTGATAAAATGTTGTAGTATTTTTTTCTTAGTGTTTTAATCCTATATCAACAATTATGTTTTGTTTTAATTTGAACACATGTATTTTATCAGTGTGTGGGTGTGTGTATCATGCAAAAATATGTAAACATACTATGTTATCCTAATTTTTGTGGGCTGCTGTTGTGAAAGCACAGTTTTGTTTCAAGTTTTATATGCAATAAAATTTTACAATATTTTTATAAAGACCTCTTGTGATGTTCTTCATGGATTCCTTGTACCAGCCACAAGAGTGTCAATAGTTATTAAACCTCAGGCTCCTTTTAAAGTAGCCTTAAAGGAAACTTGTTAATTTGCTTGTAAATATTGGAAACCCACACACACAGCAAATGCATTTACAGAAGGTTGTTTGCTTTATATCCGACCATGTTTGACGGGTACTGACCTTAAGAGATACCGCGCCGCCACCACCGATCATGTTCTATTGGACCCCCAGCATTGTGGACTATCTCCCGGCATCGCAGTTTCCATTGCAGCACGCTCCGGCGCAGGACAGGCATGGGAATTCTGTCCCACTCCTCCCTGCAAGCTTTCCATACACCATCCAGGGTGCGAGGGCGGCGATGTTGAAGACGACGTTTCAACAGTCCAAATGTGCAAAAATCCCTTGGAGTGGCATCTGGGCTCTTCACAGGAATGTCTTCAAACGGGATGACACGAATTCCTAATTCCTCTGCCATGCTTTGATAAAAATGTAGTGATGTTCTGGCTGTATGACTCGAAGCCTTGTCCATAAGGATCATCACCTGGTTCGCGTCCATTCCATGCAATTGTGGGATGTCTCTCCGATAGATAGGTGTCAGAATGGAGTCTTGGAAGTATCTGGCATTCATCTTCGCGTTTTTGTCCACCTTGTGTATCATCAACAACCATAAAGCCACGAGGGAAACTATCCCTGTACTGATGAACAAAGTGATCGTCAATGTCACAGTATATGATCGCCCGAATGTGACCACCAGCAGTGAGATGGACATATGATTCATCCATTGTGACAACTTTCTTCCATTTGGAACCTACCAGGTACTTTTCATACAGTTTCCTGCAGTTTGTCTTACGTTTGGCAATGTGATGCGGTAGAAGGTGATGTGCACAGGCCTTCCGCACACACTTCAACTTGAGGTGCTTGCAAATTGTTTTGTTCACAGTTGACGGTGCGAGGTGAAATCTAGGGGCTATATCACGTTGAGTCCGGGGATTTTCTTGGCACGCCAATCGACGGATCCCCCTTAGCACTACGGGTGACACTTTGCTTGCAGCCCTTCTCCTTGTGGTTTTCGTGGGTGAATGTTTCGCAAGGAGAGCCTGTTGTGTGTAACGGGCCACAATAGCTTTCGCAGTAGTCACCCCGAGTGTTTCACAATGCGTACGTATGGAAACTTAGCATGGAAAAGGGCCATTACGTAACCCTCCCAATACCGGTTGATTTTCGGTGCCATTTGATAACATTCACTACCAACACTCACGCACCTACAAGGTCAGACACAACACTGCTCCCGCCAGCAGACCCATAGTGCCAGCATGATACACCAGGTGGCAGCACCAAATCGACAATGGTCGGATATAAAGCGAACAACCTCTGTATTTGACTGTAAATGATATTTCCATCAAGGGAAAGTTGAGCAAAATTGGTCGAGTCAAGATGAGAAACAATAGAAATCTCGTTTCTTGCAACATAAGAATCATTCAAATAACAATCACCCCTTCAGCTTTAGGAACATATCAATTTTATGTTACCATACTCACCATTTGCATTAAAGTGTGAACTCCTGGGAAAATTTTGCAACCAAACTTTGAAATGAATCATTAAAGTGTCATACTGTGTTATGAATTTTCTTCTAGTGTTCCTTCTAATAATAATAATTGTATATTTTATAAATTCATTTAGTTGCTAAACTCCATACTGTTATATAATCTCAGTAAGAGCAGTTCCCAGGCAGGTGGAGGTAATTTTTGTCCTGAATTAACAACTCTCAATCTATTGGTATTTGGTTTAAATAGGATTGATTACTTGTAGAATAAATGCCCTTGAGCTATTGACAAGGCCAGTACTGGAAGGGTTTCTAATTTTTTGAGGGCTAACAGCACTCTCATCTCCAAGGTAGAAGTCCTGCTGATAGTAATGCTAGCTCTTGAAAGCTTGGAAACCGTTCCTGAACTGACCTGGTTGATAGCCTGAGAGAATATATTCATCATTCGTTTCCAAGAAAGCTTCAAGATTTGCTTCATGATTACTTGTGCATTCATCTCATCTCAATTTTAGGAAGCTTTCATTGATGGGAGTGAATATGTTTTGAAATTATGTATGTGGTGTTTAAGGCTTGCAGAATAATAAGAAATCAGTTACTACTACAAAAGCTGTATCAGAAGGAATGTAACGTTTAGTTAGTCTGTACTCAGCTGATCCTTAAAGACAAAACACATGAATGGAAAAGGGGACACATTGAAGATTTTGTTTGTCGCTGGAAAAGTCTTAGTTGTGCTTAAACTTGTTGCAGTTTTTTTTCTCCATAAGGGATTTTGAAAATAAGTTCATATTTTTCAAACATCGTGTCTAGCTTAATAATCCAGTTGAGAAACTGTTTCGCGTCCACTTGCAACATGGGGAGAAATTTATACTCTGTTGTGTCGTTGGGGTTATTTTTAGTAGCATTCCCCATTTCGACGATATTGAAATAAATGCTCACCTGGTGTGAAACTGTCACTCTTCGCCTTAAACAATTTTGCATTGTATTTTTCTTATTTTACATTGCCTTTTTTGCCACTTTTGGGTAATCGTGATAAGGATAAATGAAGATTAAATGAAACACATATTCCTAAGCTGGAATCTTCAGTTGCAAGTAAATGTTATTTTGCTCGTCTCCTGATGTCTAAATTAAATTCACATTTGCTCCATGTAAAACTAGCAATGAATGATTAATTAACAAAAGGGTACATATTAGACCCCCAATCCCCTACATAAATAATGCAATCACCCAGAAATACCGTCTAAAACTAACACCATTACTCTTAACCAGTGATGGGGTGTAACGGTGAATCTTTCTGAAGACGTACAAATGTTAATCTCCCTTCCTCGTAGCACAGTGTGCTACATTTTGCAGACTAATGAGGCTCTGGCATCTGGACTTGCAACCAGTATAATCCTCTGTGGGGACTTGTGTTGTCCCTTCATCTGTCTCATCGCCATTCATCCTCATCTTTGCGATTAGACAAAAGTGGCAGAAAAGCAATGTAAACCATTGATGAACTGAACTGGCAACCCATCTCTCAATGCTTCTTCACAAATTTTAAAGGGGATTCGGACCTTTTGATGCAAGCAACAGCTAACTTTCTGTACAGAAACAAATTAATGTTCTTTTGAATTCAATGCTCTTTATTGCATTCCTTACATACAAGCAATGTTACATGGAAAACTTATGGACAATACCTTGTGAGTAGCGAACGATGCTTGTCCTTTCATATGCAGACATAAGTGTTTCAAGTCGAACACAACAGTCTTTGTACCTTACTTCTTTCTCAGCCGCTCGGTGTTTCCGCCAATAATTTGTCCATAACGAGTTTCGTTGGCTGCTACTTCTCGACACAGGACTTTTAGGAACCACCAAATCATGGGATGGACAGTGGAAACATGTGACCGGAATCCTTGATGCCAGTACTTCTGGTATCATGCGGCATTGAACTGAGAATGTTGCATCATTTGCATATCATATCTTGCAACCCACTCGGTGATATATACATTGTGAAAGTGAATGCCAGAGGTCAGAGGTGAAAGGGTGTGTAAAAGAGTCACCAAACGTTATGAACCAAAATGTCCTAGACCTATGATTTACCCAGATGTTCCTGTGCGTTTCTGATGGTCACCGACTACTGAAGGAACTTCATTTACTATCGTACAGCAACTGCATCCAATGTTAACTCCATTTTGAACGGAGTGTTGGTTATCAAGTTTTACTCCCGAGCCCCTAAATGTATCAAGTTAATACATATACATTTGAAACTTCCAACAGAGAGTATATTTAATGGCATTGGTTCCAGTGATACATAAGTTGGCAATATGAAAAGAGCATGAACCACTTTTATTAATTGTCGTAACTTGTATGGACATAATTGTTGGTATTATTTAAGTACTCCTTCAGAAAATAAATCCATTTGCCTCATTTTTTAAAATGTTATTTACACAATTTCTTTCATTTGTTTTGTAGAAACAATCAAGATATTTTGCCTTGCCGACTGGAGTACCCAAGAATTCATCATCAGATGTGAATCATGGCCTTGCATATTAATAGTATTTTGCCAAATGAGTTATTGCTGAAAATATTTTCCTATGTTTCAACACAAGACTTAATCTGGAATGTTAGCAATGTGTGTGTACAATGGAACAACCTAGCTAAGGATCAAGTTGCATGGAAGGAACGTATATTTGTTTGCGACGGAGTTGGCGATGCAGATGAAACTGTCTGGATTCTTTCCCGAGTCCCTTTCCTGCATAAATTCCACATGAGAAACATAGACTGTGATGAAAAGGCAATGGACATTTTGAGTGCATTGTTCCGTCACTGTTCCATTCTGGACACCTTAGTTCTTGACGACATGCCGGTATATATATGTACCACCATCATTAAGAATTCCATCAAGAAACTTAAACAGCTACAAGTACTGATTCTTGACCCCGATTTTTCATTTAAACGCCGACGATTAAGAATTCTTGGTTTTGAGAAATCCTGTGGAAATCTGAGTGAGGCCTTTGAGAAACCTACACAGCTAAGGAAATTAATAATTCCTAATGCCTATCAACTAAATGGCACTCACCTTATGTTGATAGCTGAAAACTGCAGCTTCCTTGAAGAACTAGACATCGCAGGTGCCAGATGCATCAGTGATAGTGAAATGATATATTTCATAGAGAAACGAAAAGATACATTAGTTGTGCTGAAAATCTCAGGGTATAACTTGACAGACAACTTCTTCAGCAAGTTACGCATCTGTACAAAATTGAGAACGCTTGCAATTTGTGATTGCCGCAGTATGAGTACCACCAGCATCTGGAGCATCGGAGAGTTGCACTTGAAGTCGCTCTCTCTATACTGGATGCAGTTTTCATCGTCGCACATGACAAAGTTCTTTACCGAAGGGAACGTGGCAAGCTTGCTAGAGTTGGATCTGTCTCTTTCCCCCGCAGTAGATGACCACGTAACTGAGGCAATATCTGTTAATTGCATCATACTACAGAGTCTAAGCCTTAGTGGGTGTAGAAGAGTTAGCGACACTGGTGTAAAAATGATTCTGAATGGCTGTAAATCTTTAAGAAATTTAAGGCTCTCCAATATGTTGTTCCTTACGGGAGATTTTCTTCATTTTGTGCCTGTATTGGGGCTTTCCCTTAGGTTCTTGTCTGTTGACAAACACTTGAAGAGTAAGTTGCCTCAAGACCAAGAATTTTTCCGGAAAGTGAAAATAGAATGGTGTTAAGATCGCTATTATGAATGAAAGGAAGGAAATTATTAATTTTTCTTTACAACACATTCAGACATGATTTGTACTTTTCTAAGCTTCAATATTCTAGCCTACATTCAACATATGAGGCATTCCAGTGTTATGTTGGTGACATTCACACATAAAGTGTGACATGTGATTTCATACTGAACCAATTTTGTAGAATTATGAAGTACTTCACGGTGTCTGTTAAAAAATGAAATAAACTTGAGTATGATGACATAGCCTAAATGCATGAAAAGCATTAATGAAAATGTGTTATGTGTACAACGTTTGAAGCGAAGTTGGACTTCATTTGTCTGTAAAGCATATGTTGATAATTTTTGTTGGTGAAATATGCAAATTATATGCATTTGCACACATTTGAACCTTAATGCAATTAAAAATAATAATAATAATTTCCAGATTGATTCATTTTGTTATTTACATGGGGGTAGAATAGCTTTTTGTGGAATGCCCCTTCCTTCAACTGCATTATAATTCTGTTTGGAGATGGTTGCAGTTTGCACAGCCTTAATTACATTAATTGCTAGAAACATGTCATTTCAAATTAAGTACTGTATTATGTTTTAACCATGATCATTGTAAAAGGTGTTTTTCTGGAGAGTATTAATACAGTGTGATGCATGCTGCTGCTAGAGAAAATAAATCCATTTGCCTCATTTTTTTAAATGTTATTTACACAATTTCTTTCATTTGTCTTGTAGAAACAATCAAGATATTTTGCCTTGCCGACTGGAGTACCCAAGAATTCATCATCAGATGTGAATCATGGCCTTGCATATTAATAGTATTTTGCCAAATGAGTTATTGCTGAAAATATTTTCCTATGTTTCAACACAAGACTTAATATGGAATGTTAGCAATGTGTGTGTACAATGGAACAACCTAGCTAAGGATAAAGTTGCATGGAAGGAACGTATATTTGTTTGCGACGGAGTTGACAATGCAGATGACACTGTCAGGATTCTTTCCCAACTCCCTTTCCTGCGTAAATTCCACATGAGAAACACAGACTGTGATGAAAAGGAGAAGGACATTTTGAGTGCATTGTTCCATCACTGTTCCATTCTGGACACCTTAGTTATTGACGACGTGCTGGTGGATATATGTACCATGATTAAGAATTCCATCAAGAAACTTAAACAGCTACAAGTACTGATTCTGGACCCCGATTTATCATTTAAACCGCGACGATTAAGAATAAAAGGTTTCGAGAAATCCTTAAGAAATCTGAGTGAGGCCTTTGAGAAGCCCACACAGCTAAGGAAATTAATAATTCCTAATGCCTATCTACTAAAAGGCACTGACCTTATGTTGATAGCTGAAAACTGCAGCTTCCTTGAAGAACTAGACATCGCAGGTGCCAGATGCATCAGTGATAGTGATATGATAAGTTTCATAGAGAAACGGAAAGACACATTAGTTGTGCTGAAAATCTCGGGGCGTAACTTGACAGATAACTTCTCCAGCAAGTTAAGCATCTGTAAGGGTCTGAAAACGCTTGGTATTTTTTATTGCTATCATATGACTAGCATGTGTAGCATTGGACAGTTGCAGTTGAAGTCATTATCTCTGCACAGCACATCAATTCCATCATCTCGTGTGTCAAAGTATTTTAGTGAAGAGAATGGAGCAAGTTTGTTAGAGTTACATTTGTCTGATTCTACCACTGTAGATGATCCTGTAATGGAGGCAATAGCTCTTCATTGTGTCTTACTGAAGAGCCTAAGCCTTACTGAATGTCCAAGTGTTACCGACAATGGTGTAAAATTAATTCTGAATCACTGTCAATCTTTAAGAAAATTAAGGCTCTGTAAAATGTGTCTTAAAGGAGATTTTTTTGATTTTGTGCCTTTAGATGGATCTCTTAAGTATTTATGTGTTGACATTGGCCTGAGGAATATGGTACCCATAGACAAATATTTTTTTCATAAAGTGAAACTTGATTGGTGTTAAGATTACCAGTGTGAATCATTGTTACAAATGGCTCCATGAAACCAGAAATGCCAAAAAATAAATTTTGCTCACGTGTGTGATGTTTACACATGGTTCGCATCCAAACAGTAAGTTATAAATGCTTCGCTAATCAATAACAAAGTGATATCTTTAAGGGCTGAGCTGATACTTTAAAATTGTAATAATTAAAACTTGTTCAAAATATTTCAGTCAAATTATATGAATCAATTTGCGAGACGTTTTGCTTTAAAATATTCAAGAGTTACATTAGAATATTAAATTACATGTTACGTTGTAAAAACAATCATTTTTTCAAACAAAACTGAGGCAAAATAGAAAAAACTTAAAATTTTTCATAATTTTCAGGATAATTAGACACTGCGGAACACTTTCGCAGAGTCTGTGAAAGATCAAAATTCCAGTTAAGTATCGGTAAATAAATTCCAACTGATACTTTCCAATACCGGTATCGGCCCTAATATCTTTTGTTTGTAAATTAATGATAAAGGATGTTTGTATAATTTGTTAGTGTTTTCAAACAGTTATAGCTTTATTCTTGTACGAGCAATTGTGTTTCTTTCAATGTATAAATGAATACACATGATTATTTTTACAAGGTGTGTGTATATCATACAAAATATGCAAACATATGTTAATTCTCAGAATGTAGTGAGAATGGTTCTTTATTAATGTGGATTATTAATAACTTGGAGATTACTGACTATTTAGTACTTTTACCTATACATATTCTAACACATTCTCTCATCTTCAGGCAAAAGGAAATTTGTTCTTGTGAATGAAAGAGAGGAGGTGCTCTCTCGAAACATAGTGTTAGAAGTATAGGTACAAGCACTAGACAATGGATAATATTCTATTAACATGCATGGTAATAATATGTAATGCGAAGATTTGTGCACAGTTGTTATCAATATTAAAATATTATTTGCTTGAAAGTTTTACATGAAATAAAATTTTGCAACACTTTGAAAAATATTGGTATCCATTCGAAAAAATCCTTGCACTAAACTGAAGAGTGTCAAATTTATGCAGTGGCTATTAAAACTCAGGATCTTTAAAATAGCCTTAACATTTAGTGGACAGCTGGTAATACTGTCTTACCAGCACCACTTGCCATTTCATCAACACTTCAGTTCTTCACTTGTTCATTTGCATACATATGAGGGTATGACACTCAAATTACAAAACAATATATCAATTTGTCACTATTATTAACAAGCCCAAATTGAAAATGTCTGTTTCCCTCTGAATACTATGGGATAGATTTTATAAATTGGCTATCTTAGACTACCACTTTTTCCTGTTAGGGTCTAGCAGGAAATGTCCAATTTTCAAAACCTTCCCAAAATTAGGGTTTTCTAAAAATTTGCATATATATATTTTTTAAAAATTGGGAGGGGGATTACATGTCCTCAAAGAGCGGTCTTTTGTTGTGCTTCCCTGCAAATTTGGTCCCCCTCTCCCCGCTAAAAGCCATTTAATTTCGAAAGAAAACAAAACTGATTTTATCACCCTATGACGATTAGTTCTTGAAGTAAGTGTTTTTTTTGTTTTTTTCTGCAAGTTTGAAAAGCACACAATTCAAAACTTCCCATCGTGAGAAGCTATTTATGCACGCAAGGCTCCATCCACGAAAGGTTAATGAAAACTTGTTAATATGCTTGTAAATATGCATACAGCAAAAGCCTATAAATGTCCATAAATGATAGCAGGGGTGCCCACAGGGGGGGGGGGATTATGGCACAGGGATTTTTTCCTTAAAATAATATTAAACTTAACATTTAATATCTTTTCCAAACATATATGTAAAAATTATACACCTTAAATGTACCATATTTAATCCATTAGACAAAGAAAATAAAGTGTTCAAGGGTATTATCGAGGGGGGGTGGAAAAATATCCAACTCTCACATAATAGGCCTTAATTGACACAAGGGTTCTGAGGGGGATTCTTTATTAAACTTTGGGGGGGACAGTATCCAACTCTACATTTTAGATTTAGTTAGAGGGGGATTTAGCATTAAATTGAGGGGGTATCCAATTATTGTGGATTATTATTGTCTTAGACTTTTGTGGAAGTTCTGGTGTGGAGACTGAGAATTATTTGTTTGGAGGAGGCAATATTCACTCTTCAATATCAACAATAAGTCTAAAATTGGCATGGAAATTTTTGTGGTAGGATTGAGTATGAAATTTAAAGGGGGGGATAGAAAGTTCTTCATAGAGTGTTAAATCTTAGATTTTCAAGTGATTTCTGTAGTGGAGAGAGAGTTCGGACATTACATTTTGGAGTCTGCATTTAGTGATATGGTAGGTTACCTTACCTTACCAATTGGCTCTACAGCTCTGGGTGAGCTTTGGCCTCCTGCACTATCAGCCTCCAAGCATTTCGGTCCAATATCTTCTCCCTCCATCCATGGACTCCCATTCTTTGTAGATCTTGTACGACACTATCCCGCCATCTTAGTTTGGGTCTGCCTCTTCTTCTTGTGGAGTACATTCTCTCATACATAATTCTTCGCGGCATTCTATCCTTATTCATACGTTCTATATGACCCATCCAACTAATTCTTCTGGCTTTAATAAATCTTACTATATCCTTTTGATTTAAGATGGAATTTATCTCTTCATTGTTTCGTCTTCTCCAGAAATCTCCATCCTTGATTGGTCCATATATTTTTCTGATTATTCTTCTTTCAGTTTTCCTTAATTGCTGTTCGTCTTCTACACTCATTGTCCATACCTCAGCACTGTAAGTTATTACCGGTCTAATAAGTGTTTTGTAAATCAATAGTTTGGTATATCTGCTAATTAACTTGCTTTTTAGTAATTGAATGTTGGCATAATATGCTTTGTTCCCTGCATTTATTCTTTCTCTAATTGCATCGTGCATGTTATTCTGGTCATTTATCGTCATTCCAAGATACTTGAAGTTTGTTACCGCTTCAAATTTCTTGTCATCTATTGTAAATTGTTGGTAACGTTTTCCATCTTGCTTTGGAGTCACCAGTAGGAATTTGGTTTTATTCATGTTTGTCTGTAACCCAATTTTATTTGCTTCTTCTTCTAATTGTAACGTACAGCTCATTGTGCTGCATAAAAGGGCGTTGCCTCTAAGGAAGTGTAAAAACAGAACTCAAGCAGGAAGTAAGGACTTACGTCACATACACTTGTCTCATCCTTGACGCGTGTGATAAAGACAAGGCCCTTCCTCCCCCTTCTTCTTAGTCAAGGGCAAGGTTACCGTAAAGGCGACCAACAGGAAGTTGAGGTGGTTTAGTAAAAATAAACAAGGCCAAGACCTTGGCCCTGACCACAGGCCTCAAGGCATCTTAACCACAAGAAAACCTCCGTCAGGGCCAGCAAGGCCAAATGGACAGATTACGAAAATAACCACAAGGTTGGGAGCACTAAGAGCTGGGTTGAGGACGAAGACAAGGTCGTATTGTGAATATATACTTCTTGCAAAACGAGATTCGGGGTCTGTGTCCTGCCGACTTGTGTGACGACGAGAGGCCGCCCTGCCTGACGCCGCTGCTATCTTGGAGGGTAAGACCCATTTTTACTGAGTGGTCTTTCCACTTAGAATTTGCCTATTAGCTATAATCAGGATATGGCCATGAAGCTAGCAATCAGTACTTAGGTACTATAGTGTAAGTCTAAGATATTAAACATATGTCATGACACGAAACAATGCCTTTTTAGTTGAAGAGTTAGTGTTAAGTTTTTAGTTATTAGAAACCCCACGCAATAGCGTTACATTTGGTGGAGGTGCGATCTCTGCTTTATCCAGCGGAGGGCCGATCCCAGTTCAACCCTTTTACCCCAACCCCAAAATTGGTTGTCTAGATACTTTGATTCTAGGTTCCGTGTTGTCTCTTGTGGTTTGTTGGCGGTCTTTGGTTCAAAAGTGTTATTCCTCTTTTCGTCGCTTTCTGTCGTATTGGTTCCGCTTTGGTTTGTCTTGAGGTATCCGCTTTGCTCGTTGTCCGGAATTATGTAGGTTTAATGGTTCTCACACGTCAACAAACGACTGGTGAACGCAAACCCCTGCTTACTGCCACCGTTACGTGTCCTCTCCCTGCTTGTTCGGAGGAAGCAATAAATACACCGCTACCTACCGAAAGTGATATATTCGAAATGCCAGATCCTACGTCAAACTCCGCTATGTGTTCTTACGCTAGAGTTCCGTCGATCCAACCGGATATTTTTAACGCTGACCCTGGAGAAAGTATAACAGACTTTTTCAACACATATAAGAGAGTTTCTTCCATTTTAGGTTGGACCGATGCGCAAAAGGTCACATTTCTGCCTGCGTATTTAAAGAAAAGCGCGTTGGCTTACTGGGATTTGAATCGCGCCACGTTAGAAGGTCTAGAAGGGTTTCCACAGGTCGAAGAAGCATTGACTAAGGCTTTTCAACCACTTTTACCGGTCGGACAAGCTTATCTAGATTTAGCTGCAAGAAAGAAACAAACCAACGAGTCGATAGAGAATTATTTTTACGATGTGCTAAAAATGTGCAAGCGAGCAGATCCTAATATGAATGATGACGGGAAAATAAATTTTGTTTGTAATGGCTTGCCAGCACAAGACGCAGAAAGGTTAGTAACAATGAAAGCACAAACACTAGATGAATTGTTGGCTAATTTGCGACTTTTGGAACGCGCAAAACGGCAAGCAGACATCGCTTCGCGATCTTACGCACAGGTTGTCAAAGGTTCAAATGACAAGCAGAAAGAATTTGACGGAAGATCGGGAAGTGAAACGAGATATGTACACACGATGGAAGAATCTCGAAACGCTGACCGTGAGAGACGAAACAACCCTCCAGTTTCAAACACACACAGAGGTTCCAATAGAGGTAGAGGTTTTTCTAATTCCTTCCGAGGTAGAGCTAATAACGGCAATAACAGTAGGAACAATGATCGAGCTTGCTACTCGTGTGGATCAAAATTTCACTATGCGCGTTTTTGTCCAAATAGGGGTTCATATCCTTCAAATGAAAGATATTCCACCAATCGAGGACGTGGATCTTTTTCAATGCAAGGCCGTGATTCTAGAGGAAATAATCATAGGAATTTCGAACGAAATCCTAACAAAGGTACCCGAACCCCTTCCCCTTTTCAAAGAAACTCGGGAAACCCAAACGCATAACGGGAATGCGCCACAGGGGTCGCCTTCGCCCAAATAAGCAAAAACCCCTGAGAGAGCGATCGTGTCGTGCAGAAAATTGTTCTTCTTTCTCATTAGGTGACGAGAATTACAACAGAAGACCGATGATACATGTCAATATTTTTAGGAAAAAGATTCCAGCACTTATAGACACTGGTAGTACTTGTAGCCTATTACACTTTGGTATGTTACCGCGCCATCTTAAAATTTCTGCTAGGAAAACAGGTTCAGTGACATTGTCTACGTTATCAGGAGTTGCATCACGAAACACTCCAGTATGTAACTTTTATTTTTGGGTTGGACCACATAAGTTTTATATGCCATTAGCGGTTTGTGCTAATCCTTCGTTGCGAGACCGCATCATTTTAGGCGCAGACTTCTTTAATTGCTTTGTTAGATATTTGAACTCGTCCGGAGTAGTGTTACGTAAACCACAACCTTCCTTTGTACCTTATATTCGGGAAAGGTACACACCTATGGTGAATAACGAGATCCGAATCCTAGTACGGAAAGACGACCAAAGCAGAAGCACGACTAGACGATCGTCACCCGAAAAAGACTCTAAACGTATAAACACGGCATCAATAAAGGTTCCAAGCACTTTCATGCCTCCTAAGAAATTCGTCGCATTTGTTTCCGAGACTAATCGCGACCGAAACTTGCATACTGTCGTTTCCAGAACACAAAAGGAAAAGACAACGGAAGAAGCGCCGAGCGCGATTAACGATAACCTCCCTTCGGGTAGGAAGAGCACTGCTATGACATATTCCAGTGACGTAGCAGATAAGACTCTATTTGAGGAACTTCCGCACATGAACAAGGAGGAAAACAGGAAATGTTCGTCCGCCACAACCAAGCTAAAAGTCTTATCTTCGCATTCGGTGGTATTGGAGCCATACGAATATTCGGAATTAACTATAACTTTTGCTACAGCTGTTCCCAACAATGAGGATTTTATCCTTGAAACGAATAATGGTCTCTATGA
This sequence comes from Lepisma saccharinum, assembly GCF_977018435.1. Lineage (NCBI taxonomy): Eukaryota > Metazoa > Arthropoda > Insecta > Zygentoma > Lepismatidae > Lepisma > Lepisma saccharinum. The sequence continues at coordinate 3,295,172 of NC_139244.1, forward strand.
CCAGTATCGTTGCTTAGTCCCTCGCTTGTTAATAAATTCGTACACAACGACTCATATCCCTATCATTAACATGAATCATTTTCCGGTCACTTTTCCACAGAATTATGTAATTGGTATTTTATGCAAGCCAGAAATAATCCTTCCGACCCCTTCTTCCCCTCGTCAGGATGAAATGCATCATCACGTGGATGTAATAAAGGATGAAAACCTGAAAAGTTCTTTCAAATTCGAAGACAAAGAATTCAACGTTGAGACCGACTTAGATATTTCATCTGATATCACGGACGAACAAAAACGCGAATTACTGACTATTCTGGAGAAATATAAGCACTGTTTTGCATCCTCGCCGGAACAACTTGGTGTCACAAACGCCTATGAAGTTACAATTCCGCTCACAGATGATATTCCAGTTAGACGCACTCCATACAGGGTTTCTCCTAAACAACGTGATTTTATCGAGTCGGAATTGAAGAAAATGCTTTCCTTAGGTATTATCCAGGAATCTGAGTCTGAATATGGAGCACCTATTATCCTTGTAGCGAAAAAAGACGGTTCTTGTCGCATGGTAGTAGATTTTCGCGGGATTAACTCGAAAATGAAGGTTCCAAACTATTGTTTACCAGTTATATCAGATATCATTCACTATCTAAGTGGAGTAAAATACATATCTACGTTAGACCTCTTTTCAGCGTACCATCAGTTAAAAATTGCAGAGAAAGATAGGCATAAAACAGCCCTGGTGACCCCTCTTGGAACATATGAGTATACTCGGCTTCCTTTTGGGTTGGCGAACGCCCCAGCAGCATTTCAAAGGTGTGTAGATAAAGTTTTTGCAGGTCTTAAATGGAACAGTTTATGTGTCTTCCTGGATGACATAATAGTATTTAGCGAAACTTGGGAACAACATTTGGAGAGACTGGAAAAAATGTTTCTCGCTCTGGACCGAGCTAACTTAAAAGCTAAGCCTAGTAAATGTCACTTTGCTTACGCGGAAACAGAAATATTAGGACATGTAATAGGAAGAAACGGAGTCGCCACCGATCCGAAAAAGGTAGCAGCTATTAAGAAAATTCCAGTTCCAACGAACCTAAAACAGGTTAGATCGTTTCTTGGTTGTGCAAATTTTTTTCGTCGGTTTATAGAGGGCTTTTCATTAATTGCCAAACCTCTTACCGATCTTACAAAGAAAGGTGTACCATTTCTTATGGGTGAACATCAAATCGAAGCTTTTAACAAACTGAAAGAACGTTTGTCGTCCGCCCCTGTGCTACGACATTTTGATCCCAAATTGCCAATCGAATTACATTGCGATTCTTCAACAATGGGCTTCGGTTCAATGCTCTGTCACGTGACACGAGATCCAAATAATGAAAAGAAAACTATAACCCAGCCAGTTTCATTTTGTTCACGATTATTCACGGGACCACAGGTTAATTATAGTATTTGCGAAAAAGAAGTATACTGTCTTGTATTCTCTGTGCTTCACTTTCGTCAATACTTGACAGACACTTTCTTCACAGCAGTAGTAGATAGTGCAGGAGCTTGTTGGTTACGAACAGCGAAGGATCTCACCAATCGTTTGGCTCGCTGGAGCATAAGGCTCTCTGAATATAAGTTCGCCATAAGACACCGTCCAGGACGTCTTAATTGCGTGCCGGACTGTCTATCTCGCACTGCATCAGCTCCTTTAACAGACGAGGAACGTGATTTCATTGATCATGGGGATATAGTTGAGACTATAGATCAACAGGTTGATCTTGGGTCAACTGATCGCGCTACCATGATACGAAATCGCCAGATGCAGGATCCAGAAGTCAAGGCACTAATAGAATTAAAAGAACGCGACCCATCCCATCTTTCTGTTCGTTATTACGAACTAGATAACGGAGTGCTATATAGGCGCAATACAGGCAGAAAGCTTCTGGTAATTCCCGATAACATGATACATGATGTGCTAACAGAGGTGCATGACTCACCGTACACCGGAGGACACTTAGGTCAAACTAAATGTTTGCAGAAGGTAAATGAAAGATATTACTGGAGAACATCGCGAAATGACGTAATACATTACGTACGATCGTGCCAGATATGTCAAGAGAAAAACGCACCATCAGGAATGAAGCAGGGTTATCTTCACCCTCTTCCGATGGGAAATATTTGTGAATCTTGGAGTTCAGATGTATTCGGACCAATAACGCCATCCAATGGTTACAAGTATATTTTGTTTGCTGTAGATTCACTCTCATCTTGGGTAGTTGCTCAACCTCTCAGAAGCTTATCTGCAAAGAAAATCGCTACCTTCTTTGTCCAGAAAATTTTTACAGTATATGGTCCAGTGTCCACTATTCTTACAGACCGTGGTTCTGTTTACCAAGCTGCCTTGGTGGAAAATATCTTGAACGAACTTAAAATAAAACATCTGAATACCAGCGGCTATCACCCTCAGTGTAATGGAAAAGCAGAACGCGTAAATAGGAGCATTGCTAATATGCTCAGTAAATATACCGCTAAACATCAGAAAGACTGGGCGTCTTATCTGAATCTTGCAGTATATGCTTACAACTGTAGTCCCCTAGAAGGATTATCAGGTTTATCTCCCTACGAAATCATGTATGGTCGTAAACCAAATTTTCCACTAGAAATAGGATTGAATTCAAATCCTGTAGACTCATTCTCTGAAAATTTTCGGAAACATGCACGAACCATTCGTGATATCGCCAAAGAACTGCACAGTAAACGGCACCAGAACTCAAAACATCGGTACGACAATAACCGTCAAGAACCATCCTTTGTTGTAGGTGACCTTGTTATGGTTTACATGCCTGCAAAACAAAAAGGACTTTCCGACAAGTTACGACGTAAATATGATGGTCCATTTTCAATTACAAATGTCAGAGGTAAGAATGTTTATGATGTGGAACGAGTGAAGGGAAAGAAAACACTACGTGTGAACATTTCTCGCTTAAAGCAATACTGGCCACGATCAGGTCTTTCACAGTAAAGCAAGTTATTTTATGCACCAAGGTTAATCGGGACGCCGATTAAAAACGTATTTAAATATAGTGGACGCATATATTATATAAAAAGGGTTTAGTTTCGAACATGGTTCTTTTGATTACCAGGCAAGTAATTGCTACTTTTCATCGCATTCAGGAGAAATTCATTTCAAAGGGCAATATATATATAATTGTTATTTCGCTTAGGAGAAACAACAGCAGTATCTGGTTCTCAATTATTTTTCCTCCTCTGTTTATAGTGGATATTTCTATGGCTATCGCCACACAGGTAAGAAAGAAGGAATGAGCGATCTCAACTGTCTAGACAAACAACATATGCATGCCACTCGCTTCCTGACAACTTCCTCGTGCCGTGGCGATAGGCTCTTAGCCCAGGCTCCGCGTGTTATCTATCAACCGAGTTGCGGTCTGCTTCTTATCTCTACAAGAAAGACCTAAACAAGTCGACTTCCCTATCTAATTCTCTTATTAAACTTCCAGAATAAAATAGCACACGATTGTTTCTTAAAACTTGTTTTATTCGGTTATAGTAGCCCAAATTACAGATATACATATCTACTATAAAATGTCATATGCATTATAGTCACAAAAATAAATGTTTTTTTTTTTCAGTTGCCATAATTAAAAGACTTTCTTAGGAAGGTAGGAAAACAGTTCTATTTTTGTGCCTTACGCTACGCGTATATACGCTTCGCCTTCATAAGACACGAAAGCACGCCAGTTGGCTAATCATCGCGCTTACGCTGTTTTAGCATTTTTTTTTCTCTCTTTCTATCTACCCATTATTGTTACTATTATTTTAACTCTTTTAATATATATTTATCTATGTCTAACGGTTACCTGGGAAAAATTGTAATAGAAGGATTGGAATTAGTAATTACTCCTGCTGGGCCCCAATTTCAATCCATCATTCAAGGAATAGCTTCGCAGCTAAACGTTTCTCCATCGAGAGTTCTTGAACCAGTTAAAGTAGACACAATTAACAAATATCTTTCAGTGTTATTTAAAACTCAGTCGGCCGACAAATTCTTCACGGATTGCACTGAAATTGCCCGTAATTTTATACGCATTCATATGAAAGCTGGTATTTATAGGAATTTTCCGATTAGCATCGGCGATAAAAGTAACACGGAAGTATTGCAACTTTTGCAACAGTTGGATACCCTTTTAGCTACAGAGGCGCCAAAAGAACGTTCCCCCTTGGAGTAACTACTGCTCTCGGAACTTACTTAAGCATTCATGAGTGTGAAAGGCAATTTTAACACAGATTATAGATATGTAATAGTTTTATTGCGTTGACAAAGAAAGCGTCGTCTACGTCCAATTGTATTGTTAGTAGGCCTATCTCTATATTATATTCTTACCTGTAGATAAACAACATTTCTTTTTAGGGGGTACACAAGTTTTATCACGTTTTAATTTAACTTGGTCTTAATGATGCAGTATGGCAATTAATGTTGACCATTGGTTATTTCGATTGAGCACAGAAATTTTCGAAATTCCAAGTGTTGGAAATATTAGAGACTCCGTGTGTGAGCAAGTAGTTTTTTCGGAGCTATTGTTATTTGTAAAGTTTGTCAACGCTTGCGCAGTTACAGTTGAAAGAAAGAACGCCTTTCTTGAGGATTCCCTTTTATGTATTCAAACGTTCATTTTTAGATGTTACCAGCTCTATCACTTGGAATTCCATTTTGATTGTGAGTTCAACGTTTCCTTCCAAACATTGGATTTATATGCTTACTAACATGAGTTCTGATACCGTTCCCATTCACATTGACGAGAGCAGTCAAGATTCTATTTCTAGCCTTTCGACTGTTCTTGTTCATGCTTTTCCTGATGACATGTCCATCTCGGATGACTCAATGGATAATATATCAATTCTTGTGAATGACGATGAATTTGCCCGGGGCATACTTCCAGAAGTTCCCAATTTACCTTTACATTTGTATTCACCAACCATGATGGATATTCAAGACGCTTTTATGCCAATAGGCCATGATGAGGAAATCGAATTATTAATTTTTACCTTCATGCATATCGATTTCGTACAGGCCTTTGTAACAGCGGAAAATGTGCACATAGATGAGGGCATTGATATCCTGCCCGCAGTCCTACCACGGGACTCTGCGGCTTTTCTTTATGTTGTCCATGACGTTATTACATTCCTACGTGAGGGTCTACGCAGACTGGTGACTTCCGAGTCACGGACAACCTGGCTCGAAGAGAGAGCTATAGAGCTACGGAATTACATTGGGTCCATTGTTCAGGTGGCAGGAGATCTATGGACTCTTCATACCTGCCTCGATTATACAAATGGGTCATTGCATTACTGGCCTGTCTACCTTGAAGCTAGGGTAGGCTTATACGAACCGTAGTTCATTCATTGTGTATATACATATGAGTATTTGTATAACTAGTTATGTTCACGGTCTTATTCGACCTGGCTGAAGTATTCATATAATATATATTATATCTATCTATATATATTTTTTTCTCATTATTATTATTTTTTTATTATTATTATTATATTGTTATTATTATTGGCAAAGTTATTACTGTAGGTGTTCAACCTTTGCCACTGTTGTAATGTCTCGTACCAATATTATCATATATTCTTCTGAGTATTATTATTATTATTTTTATTATTATTAATAATACTATTAGTTATTGTTGTTTAGTTTTGCAACCGAGTGTCGTTTAGCGTTCATTTACAACCCATAGCATTTTCAACATGCTTTCCTTCAACCCTACAAACAATGTCTGGCTATTGTCTAGGTCACAACTTATGTTACGTGTTTTAATTGCTTCGGGTCGAAGCAATAATTCCCAGGGGAGATATATAAGTGTATAGTATGGGCACTTATGCTATCTCTAGTTTCAGATATTCAAGATGCTTTTGGTATACCTAATTTTATTTTTGGATGATGTTTGGACCATCCCAACCATTAGGCTCATGCCTGGAGCTTACTGGCGCCAACTACCCAAGGTCATCCTCTATGAAGGAAGCGTCCCCCTTACCTACATGGAGTCTCTACCCGACCAAGATATTGTTGACTATTCTATGATGAACTTCGCTAAAAAGGATAAGGTAAATTACGTGGAAACGAACCACGAGGTAGAAATATTTCATTCCTTGGACAAAATGGTAAGTGAATTTCAACACTTATTTAGTGTTCATTTGAATAATACATATGTTGAATTTCCTCCACCTCCTGAGGAGTATTCCAGAGCTAAACGTGGACTTGGACTAAATTTCATTGGAAACTTTGCTAACTGGTGCTGCGGTATTTTGAGTGAGAACCAATTCCATGAACTTTTGGTGAATGAACACACTCTTAACGCTGAAATACATAAGGTCACGTCTAGTCTCAAAAATGAACATCAGAAAGTACACTTATTAAAAACGCAAATTCGTGATTTAATTCAACAGACAAACGACACGCTGATTACTGTTGAAACTCAAGTAAATTTACTAAAAACTAGTTTTGGAAATAAATTGACAGAATTGGCCAGAATCACCAATAGGACGACTCAAAACTTGAATATAATGGCTTTAAGATCTCTATTATTGCATCAGCTCTTGTTAAGCTCTATGATTAATTCCGAGATACGAGAATTAAGAACGTCATGTTTCGCAAACAAAATTCCGTTATATCTAATCAGACCTCAAACATTAAAACGAGACCTCAAACAACTAAAATTCACCTTAGCAGTAAAGGGATATCAGTTAGCTATACCTACTACTAATCTAATGAAATACTATACAGTGCCATTAGCTCATTGCTTGTTTTCACCTAAACAAGTAGTAGTCACATTAAAAATTCCGATCACGAAAATAGGTGAAAATCCTATCCTAGAAGAATTTCTTACGGTTCCATTTCGTTGGCTAAATAGCACTTGCAACATTATCCATCCGCCATTATACTCGGCAACAAGTCCAACTTCGGTTCGACTCCTGTCAGGGACCTTTTTGGCCACCTGCGACCCACACAATTCGCCAATGTGTTACTTACCTCGATTCGGTCACGATGCCACTTTAGGTTCTTCCTGTGCACAAAAGATCCGCCAAGGAGCGACTATTAGTGAGTTAGCTGGCCATTGCATGTATCAATGTTACGAAGGAAGTAACGTAATCGTGACGGAAGTATCGCAGGATCATTACGTAATCACCAACCCACCGCCCAAGATTAAAGGAGAATGCAACGGCAATGACATCATAATCGACACTTACAAAACTGAACCCGGAGCTTTGGAAGTCACTCTGCCATGTAATTGCTCATTGTCAATTACAGACGAAACTCATATTCCTAGAACTTTCCCCTGCTCTAGTAAAACGAGCGACGAGCTGCATAGTTATCATATTCTGCCAGCCTCGTGGGGCAAAATACCGACGATGAAAATAGATGTATTATTTTCTGGTAGTAAGGCAGCCGAGTTTAACCATTTCAACGACTGCCTAGATGCAAAGTGGCCCACAAAAATACCATTTCTAAAGATAACAACTCAAACAGAACCGCCTGAGGAAAATAATGAATTAATTGACGATTTAGACGATTTAGACACCGACATCTATAAGGGAAACCTTTCCAAAATTTCGTTTAGTCTAATTTGGAATGTAGCACTCACTCTAATCACAGCATGGTTGATATACAAATATCGCTTATTGGCCACACAGTTAATTGCTCTTAAACAAGTCCAACCCTCAGAAGCACTGGAACCCTCACAGGAAGTATTCCATACAATCATTGATTACTCAATAGTTATAATGATTTTAATATTAGTTCTTGTGTTTTTAATTTGGATAATCAAGAGATATAAGGAAAGTTGTTGCCAACACAAACCTAATCAGAAAGCCCCAACTGCTTCTACAAGTGTACTATTTCATAATGACAAGGTGCAACTGACACCCAAACCCCCCAAAACACCACGACCTCTACCACGTACGTTCACACCAGCGCATAACCCGATACACATGAGCATGACAGCATGACTAGCCGTGCTGACAATCTTAGTACATTCATTTATACCAAATAATGGCTTATCAATGAAAACCTTTGTCACCCCGGGAATTTATATGACAGAAATAGATCCCCCTATCTTATATACAACTTCTGTTCCTCTGCTGTACCGTTTACAGTACAATGCAGCCTTTACTGAGATTGTTGATTGGGAAAATTTACCCTTTTCTTTAGGAAATACCACGATTGCTACTGATCCCGCATTACAAGGATGGAGTTATTTCTTAGCTTCCAAAACTCACATTCGCTCACTTTTCCTGAAAGATCCAGATATCAACAGAATCCAAACCAGAATACGGCAATTCCCTGCCGGTGACTGGATAGATATTAAGGAGCTTGCACTAAACATTCATCCCCAAATGCTAACTATGTTAATTTCCGCTTGTCAGAATAGGAAGATTCATCCTGCTCTGTTACCATTTCACATTCTGTTACAACATATTCAAGCTCTCACCAGTAAATTACGGAATTATAACTATACTCTAGCCATACCTTCTGATAACCTCGGACAGTATTACAACACACCTATACTCGAATGCACTATTGGGCCCACATATGCCCTCATTGCATTGAAAATACCGCTAATCCAACGTCGTTCCAGAATTAGGATATTCGATCTAAAACCCCTGCCCTTCCAGCATAACGATCAAATATGTCAAGTGCAAATAATAAAGGATACAATTATTTTCGATGAAATCGATCAAACCTATTTCGATCATTTATGTACCTTAACCACAGACACGTTATGCTTCATCTCTCCGATTAGGAATGTAGTTACTACAGAACATCAATGTGTTAGATCAATTATTAGCGAGAATGTACCTTCTGTCGTACGAAACTGTCCCCTACACTGTCACACTGACTCGATGGTTAATCTACCTGTATTACTAAATGTTTCCACTTACTTAGTACTCTCACCAATGGATGAAGAGATCAGCGTGAAATGTGAAAGCATCTTATTTAGCTTCAAAAGGAACTCTCCCTATGGCACATTAGTTGTACAACTTGGTTGTCAATGTACACTCTGCGTCTTTTCTAGGTGTTATCAAGCACAATTTCCTTGCATTTTACCCAATCAGTCAAGAGCCCAAATCTCTAATTTTATTCCTATCCACTGGATAAATTATCAATCCACAAACATCACTAACTATGAATGTACAACCGAATTAATTGACAAACCTGCATGCACCATGGACAGTCATCAGATACAACACTTGAATGGAGACCCAATATCACTAGTCCCCACTCATGCCTGGTTGAGCATTATGACTGGTATAGTCTTCCTTATCATAGCATGGATCCTATACAAGGTCCATTGCAGAAAATCGAAGCCATTGAAACCTACCTCCGTTCCGGTGGGCATGAAAACAAATACCATGAGAGCTCCGTCTTATGAAGCACCGAAATGTCCCATTTATGAAAGTATTCTAGAATAAACTTCACTTTACTAATGACACGTAAGTTTCAGAGTATGGACATCTTTATTCTCCAAGATGACCAGAGCCCGGAACAAGTCATCCCTGAGAGGACTTCCCTGACTCTACAAGAATCTTCAACTTGATGGACTCAACTACGGAGCACCACATTCTCCCCTTCGGCTGAGAACATCAACTATGACCTGCGCACTGCATCCAAGAGACCTTCGCGCAAGAACTACCATAAGTGAAGTGAAAAGTGATACCTATCTAAAGGACATTACTAGCCAGACAAAAGGCCAATATATTATTGTAATTATATCAAATGTAGCTAGTACTTCAAAGGCCATATCCATGATATCCATATATATATATATTCTCAATTTTAATTTTAGCTTTGACTGCCACATACATTATATACCGGGCATGTCAATACTTAGCTTAGATGGGGGCCATCTAAGATAAGGAGGGGCGTTATGTAACGTACAGCTCATTGTGCTGCATAAAAGGGCGTTGCCTCTAAGGAAGTGTAAAAACAGAACTCAAGCAGGAAGTAAGGACTTACGTCACATACACTTGTCTCATCCTTGACGCGTGTGATAAAGACAAGGCCCTTCCTCCCCCTTCTTCTTAGTCAAGGGCAAGGTTACCGTAAAGGCGACCAACAGGAAGTTGAGGTGGTTTAGTAAAAATAAACAAGGCCAAGACCTTGGCCCTGACCACAGGCCTCAAGGCATCTTAACCACAAGAAAACCTCCGTCAGGGCCAGCAAGGCCAAATGGACAGATTACGAAAATAACCACAAGGTTGGGAGCACTAAGAGCTGGGTTGAGGACGAAGACAAGGTCGTATTGTGAATATATACTTCTTGCAAAACGAGATTCGGGGTCTGTGTCCTGCCGACTTGTGTGACGACGAGAGGCCGCCCTGCCTGACGCCGCTGCTATCTTGGAGGGTAAGACCCATTTTTACTGAGTGGTCTTTCCACTTAGAATTTGCCTATTAGCTATAATCAGGATATGGCCATGAAGCTAGCAATCAGTACTTAGGTACTATAGTGTAAGTCTAAGATATTAAACATATGTCATGACACGAAACAATGCCTTTTTAGTTGAAGAGTTAGTGTTAAGTTTTTAGTTATTAGAAACCCCACGCAATAGCGTTACATAATATCCTGTATGTTCTCTTTAATTCTTCTTCTGTTCTGGATATTATAACTACGTCGTCGGCATATGCGTTAATTTGGCTGAGTTTCGTAAATATTGTTCCTCTTTTGTCTATTTTGCTTATTATTGCATGTAGTGCTATGTTAAATAAGCATGCAAATAGTCCATCTCCTTGTTTTACACCTGTGTTATATTCTGTTAGTTCACCCATATCGCTCCATATTTTGACTTTAAAATATGTGCGTTGCAGTGTCATGTTTGTTAATCTGATCAATTTATTAGGTATTTGTAATTCTGTCATAATTTGTATTAATTTGTGTCTTTTTATACTATCAAAAGCACTACGAAAGTCTATGAATAACATGTAGAGATTTATATTATGTTCATAATGTTTTTCCATTATTTGTCTTATTATAAATAATTGATCTATTGTGCTTCTTCCTTGTCTAAAGCCTGCTTGGTATTCTCCTATTATGTTTTCTGTTATTGCTGTTAATCTTGTATGTATGATGCTGGTCAATATTTTGTAAGTTGTATTAAGTAACATGATGCCTCTATAATTACTACATTCTGTTTTGTCACCTTTCTTGTGTACTGGGCACAATATTCCATTATTCCATGCTTCTGGTATGTGTTCTTCTTGCCAGATTTGTTTTATCATTTTGTATATTTCTTCTATCATATTTGGTCCAGAAGATTTTAATATTTCTGCTGTTATTTCATCTTCTCCTGGTGATTTATTGTTTTTTAGATTTTTTATTATCTTCTCAACTTCTTCTCTTGTTGGTGTTCCTTCTGTGTTTTGTTCATCGTTATTTTCTATTTGTTCTTCTCTATATGTTTCATTGTATAATTGTTCTTGGAAGTGTTCTGTCCATCTTTCTAGTACACTTTCTTTGTCTCCTATTATCTCCCAATCTTTCCTTTTACATCCTATCTCTTTGGGTTGATATCCTTTATTTACTCTCTTTATTGCTGCACAGTACTTTCTAATCTCTATTTCTTGGATATTCTTTCTTATCCATTCTTTTTTCTTTTTCTTACATAAATTATTTGCCTGTTGCCTTAGTTCTTTGTATTTGTTACAACTGCTTCTTGTTTCTCTTTGCAGCATCTTCATTCTTGCAACATTTTTTTTGCTTAATTATTTGCTGACAATCTCCATCAAACCACTCTTTCTTCCTTGATGTTTTCTCTTTGCCTATTACTTCTTCTGCAGCTTCTGTTAACACTTTTTTAATTCTTTTCCACTTCCCTTCTATTGTTTCTTCTTGAGTATTTTGTTGTAACTTATTTTTAATTGCTGTTTGATAATTCACCTTGTTTTCTTGGTTGTCAAGTTTTGTATAATTCCATTTTGTTCTTCGTATGTTCTGTTTGATTGGATTATTGCTTAATCTTGCTCTTAGTTTAATTTTTACCAGAAAATGATCTGAATCACAGTTTGGTCCTCTTTGGCTTATTACATCTATAATTGTTGAGGAGTGTCTCTTATCTATTAATACATGATCTATTTGATTTACTGTTTCATCGTCTGGTGATTTCCATGTGCTCAAATGTATCTTCTTATGTGGGAAGAAGGTGCTTTTAATTACCAGCCTATTTCTTATTGCGAATTTTGTTAGAAGTAAGCCATTTTCATTACTGTTTTTGTGTAGGGATCAATTACCAATTATGTCTTTGTCACTATTTCTCACTCCTATTTTTGCGTTGTAATCATCTGCAATTATTATGATGTAATATCTTGCTATTTTTTCTATTGTTCTTTCTAGTTGATCATAGAATTGTTCTTTTTCTAGATCTTCTTTTTCATTGGTTGGAGCATAAACCGACAGTATACTAATATTTTGGAATTTACCCATGATTCTTATTTTGCATATCCTCTCATTGATTAGTTCGAATGATAGATAGGTTTTTTGTTATTATAAACCCTGTTCCATATTGTCCTGTTTTCTCTTTTGTTCCGCTATAGTATACGCTGTAATCTTTTCTGTCTATTTTACCATGTCCTTGCCATCTGATCTCTTGTAGTGCTACAATATCAATTTTGCGTTGTGTGATTGCATTGGCTATTTCTTGCATTTTACCTGGTATTAACATTGTTCGGACGTTCCATGTTGCTATGGACCAATCATGTACCTTGTTCTTGCCTAGTTCGTCATCTGTGTTTCCCATCCTTATCCGAGGCTGATGTGCAGGTTTCTTAACAAGTTGCTTTCTTACGAGGTGAGGTTGTCAGCCTAACGCTCAACTATTTTAACCCTTGGAGGGGTTTTTCTGTAGGGGTTTACTCCCCTAGATGGTCGCCTACCAGGGCTATGGGGCCATCTCCACATGTCATTTGATTCGGGTTTCCGTCCCTTAGACCAGTTGCTTTCACTACAGCTCTTGAGCTTGGTCCGCCCCGGATTCCCGGTACCCTCCATATCTGGAGGGCATTCCCATATCCGCCACCTAGGGAGGTGCCCGATGGGGGACTAGCAACCCCACACGGGGATATGGTAGGTATCCACACGTTTTCGACCTTGAACGTGCTAAAAAAGAAACTGCGTGGAAAAGAGTAAATATCTTAGGATCCTAAGAAAGTACTGACACCCCATTAAATTAATATTCTTGAAAGCCTGCAAAGAGGGTGTAAAAATTTTCTTGCGCTCTTCACTCCCAATACTTTGTTCCTAGGATGCGTGTTTGGAGCTTTAATGACATGAATGTGAAGTTTTTATACTATAGCTGCATTGCAAGACAAGCGATATTCTTGATTATGATGAACGATTTTAGGGGTCGTCATGGGTGATGGGCCCCCTGTTTAGGCAGGAGGAGCAGATCAAGTATAGTGTTCAGTAAAGCTAAGAAAAATATTACTTTCAGTAGACATGCTGTTGTAATTAAATACTTTGTGGGGATTACGATATGGTTTGAAGGCACAAATGATATTATTTGGGGGGATACATGGCATGATTTTTGGGGGGATGGGCACCCCTGAATGATAGTTTATCTCATTGTGGCAGCATTGAGCAAAATTACTAAGTTAAAGAGGAAAACTATGATCCTGGTTTCTCCTACCGTAAGACTCATTACTCAAATAACTAATTGCTACATCCAATGTCACTATGTAATAGTGTCAATTTTAAAAATATTTTACCATAAACATGTTTCGTGCCAATTGTGGAAAAGTTTACAAGTAAACTTCTAAATGATACAATGGAGTTTAAAAAGAAGAATGATTAATTAGGTTTATGTTATGCTTTTCTGCCACTTATGGTTAATCGCAAAGATGAGGATGAGTGATATGATGAACAAACGCAAAAAATGCCCATGCCCAGGCTGAGATTGAAACCCACGAGCCCATCGAACAACGTTGCAAAGAACACTCCAGCTACATCAAGAATTTTCATCCCAAAAAATCAGGGTTAGCAGAACATTCCATACAGGAGGGCTATAGAATTGACCCCACAACCACCAAGATCATCAACAAGTCATCCAATTACTGGGACCGAATCATCAAAAAAGCAATAGCCATCCATGTGGAAAAGGTAAACTTCAACAGGGAGACAGGACCAGAACTGGATCCAGCCTGGTTAGCAATAGTCGGCTGGAAGTGCAGACGTACGAGGGTCGGCATCTGATTGGCCCACCACCTACACCAGGCCCCCTCCCACATCAAATACATATAACCTTACCCTGACACATCTCTGCACTTCAGTCCCTGAAGATGAAAGAGACGTTAGCTCTCGAAAGCTCGGAAGCTATCCGGAAAGCACCTGGTTGATATCAGAGAAAACTTCATCATCGTTCGCCGGCAGGATAGTTTCAAGAATTATTTATCTGACTAGTTTGGATTGCAGAGTAAATTTCAAAACTGTAGGGAAAAGGGATTCATTACAAGATACAATTATCATTTAATACATATAATGCAACGGTCCAGTAGTGTGTCCATAAAGCAGTATATCCAAGTGATTTAAAATTTGTAAGATGCATTCACTACTACAAGTTACAGTTTACACATGCTGCATTTTCAACAGTTATTAGCATCTAAACATATGGAGTTACATGTTGTGTTCTTGCAGTTGCCATTATTAATAATAATTATTCCTGCATTCCTAAATACAGTTTACGAAAAAAATCTATGAAAGCTTCAAAAACATAATCTGTCCTCAATATCACGGACAGTAGTAATTACGTGAGACCAGCTTAACTGGAATGATTAAAATTAAACTACCTAACTATTCACCCTGTGGTTAATAAACAATATTATACATCTCCTTTAATTTATTATTAATTTCCATTATCAGGTGTTTCCTTAACACTAGAGTAGGGTTACCAGATGGCGAACTTTAAACAAGAGGACATTTTTAGATTTCACAACAGATTTTACACAAATGTAATACTACTCTAAAACTCTCTTTATCGCATAGCTAGAAAATATAATTTATACAACGAAATTCTTCCATTACCGATTATGAAAATATTAATGCAGTGTATAATTTTGTAATATTGTACACAACCTCACTTCACCACTATCATGTAACAACATAAGAGTAAGTAGCAAGTAAGAGTTAAAAATTACTGTTTATTCCTGAATTTTGATGTCATGAAACTCAAATCAACGGAAGCCGCAGTACATGTTGAAATTGCTTTGAAATCAAAACCCTACGTGACACAAAACACCTTCCAGATGTTAGACAATACTACAGGAACTTATTACGGTAAGTAGCTTCTTCTGTAGAAATGAAGAAATCTGTCCGAAGGATAGTAAACTAGTACCGCATGTTTGGAAACACTGACACGGGGTTTTGTCATCGAACGCAGGCAAATTGCAAGGAAATGGCAGCAATCGAATCTGCGTGTTGGAAATATTTCTCAGGAAAGAAAAAGGAATTCCGGGTCAGAAAGCTTAAACGATCAAAGAAAACACCTTCACGAACTTCCACAATGTCAGAGAAATTGATTAAAGTAAGTAGTTTCTTCTGTACAAATGAAGAAACCCATTCGGGCAATACTACATATTTACCGACCATTCTTATTTGATTTTTTTTTTTTTAAAAGCAGCCAGTCCTCTTGACACCCCAATTATCCTAATGATCATGGTTCAATATATCTACGTGCATTTTGCACTTTCACGATTTACGTTCTCTACATGTAGCTCTCCAAACATAACCATCTCCACTGCAAATTCATGAAATTGTATATCTCTCGATACTCCACTGAACCTAACCTAACTTGGTTCGAACCCAGGTATTGGTAAATCTGAGCAAATTGGGGAGCAGCGAATGAACGGAATTTAATGAACACTAAACCTCGTACTTGTACATTCATCGCTCCTTCATGATTTAGATATAAGAAGCAAGATTTCGAGACAGATAGATTAAAAAGCATTTCTCGGTGGATCCGTCGCTTGGAAAACAGGGCAATCTGGTAATCACAAAGTTCTGGGGCTTTGAGGGGACAGAGTGCAAGGTTTTAGAAGTAAAGACAATAGTTTTAAAACAGACGTACGGGATCCAAAATGGATTCGTCGAAAGTATCCATTTTATTTTTCACAAATTCTTGTGTATATACTCGAAAATAAGAGACCTTCACCGTTGGGACATGTGACACTACTTTACGTCCTTATTGCCTTTTGGTGGTAACCAATGGGAGTTAACAACACCGCAGGCTCGTCTTTGTGTCCCCGTTGTGAATGCATGTGCTTTGCTCGTTTGCGTTCTGCGTGGTGATTGCTTCTTTGTGTTCGCGGTGCGTTGTGCGTGTGTATAGTGCACGTTTATCTCCAGTAATAATTTAGTGCATCGTTCAAAAACGTGCTTGCAGACAGCCGGCATCTCTTCGGGTAAGTACCTTTTTCTTTTTACACTTTCTGTTCACGATAGCCCCACTAACCATTTACGGGTAGTCCCACGAACCATTCACGATAGCCCCACAAACCATGCACGGGTAGCCCCACGAACCATTCACGATAGCCTCATGAACCATTCACGATACCCCCATAAACCATTCACGGGGACGAGGTATGCCTATGAGGTTAGGTTAGGTTCCATTAGCACTCATTTCAACCCTAAATATGTGCTTCATCATCGAAAAATTTCCTCAGTACGTTCAATTACGCATATCCGGACAACATCGGTTTTTATCAATTTCCTCCTCCAGGTAATTTTTCCTCGCTTTGGGATTTACGTTGTTGAATTCCTGGCAAATGTTTACTATCCTTCGGACACCTGTGGGGCTATGCGTCAATGGTTCGTGGGGCTATGCGAGAATGGTGTGTGGGGATCCGAATATTTTTTTCGAAACCAATTTTTAACTATTGTAATGTATACGTGAACCTACCTAACCTAACCTTACCGGAAATGGTTCGTGGGGCTATGTACAAAATCTGTCCGAAGGATAGTAAACAAGTACCGAATTCCTTATACAATATCCTTTCCAACGGTATATGACACGTATTCCTTAGGAAAAGGACGTAGAGTCTTACCACATTTTCCCACCCACGAATGGGAATTATCCACACACACACATCCACATTTTTGTAATACTACCTAAGAATTTTAATCAAAGCCCAGTTTCTGGCAATTTTGCCCTGAAATTTAAATTTACCTTTACGCCCCTTCCCGGGGGAAATTGTGGAAAAAACCTGATTACAAACGTGGCGGAAAGATGTAATGGACATCATTATACCGTTAATTTTGATGACCATAATGAATATAATACTTGTGTGCTGTGTTTTGGATATCCTACGTCGCTTTACAATTTCTCTATGTTGATCGTGACGGGAAGTAAAAGTAAAAGATGGGATTTGTTGAACCAGACGAGAAGTACACACATTTTTGGTACACACTAGGATTCGAATGTCAGGTTGCAGGTATGTTCTATGGCACTACTGCAACTTCTGTGCTAGGGAGGCCGCCAATGTTGCCAGTAGGGGCAAGTGAACATTTTAATGAAAACAATCGTGCATTTTAATAACAACAATAATAATAATAAAAAGCTCATACATTACACGTGACTCCTACATTCGTATTTCGGATTGAAAAGTGACTCCATATTTGTTAGTCAAATGTTGCCAGTAATTTTGCAACAGTGGGCGCCTCCAGGATCGCTCAACATGGTAGCAAATGTTGACCTGCTACGTCACACAGTTTTATGGCCTTTCCTGGATGCAAAGTTGAGAAGTAGCGACGTTCCAGCCGAAAACAATTGAAAATCGCATTGCGTTGCCTTGTGGCGTCTGCAGCGAAAATGGCAGGGCGTGTTGGGCTGTTGAATACGGTGTCACCATTAATGGATTATGAATCGATGTGATGACATGTATGGATGCTATTTCAAATTAAAGTATGTGGTTAATCTCGAAGTAAAACATGAGTAGATCTAGATCTGTGTCTACTGTCTATAGAGATACAATTGAGGGGAAATGTTATGTTCCTAATTTGAGAGCTTTGGTTACAACAATTCTCTGTGGTTACAATTTTATTTCTCCAAAATAATACGTAATAACCATGGAGGAGTGACATTGAGTGTAGAAAGGTTGTGGCCAGTTTTATTTAAGGATATATGTGTTTAAATTAAAGATTATTTTCGTATAGGAGTGCAAGTTTGACAACTCTCTACTTCTTGTGTGTTTGTTTGTTTGGTGTTTTAAGTCCACTTTATGCACAGTAGGCTAATTTGGACTGGGCCTACAGTTTAAAGTGGAATCCGAACCACCATGTGCCTACACCGGGTATCGAACCCGAAACGCTTTTTGTGTGTGTGTGACCTTATTGGTTGTAAACCTTTGTTAAAACATACGCATACGCTACACTATAAGTGAAAGATTAGTTTCGAGAATGTGCTTTGAAATGGGATCATTATTCCTCAATAGTTTCATGCCATTGTTAATAGGTCGGCACCCGTGGTGGTGTGGTTCCCGGCCTGGGAATGAATGCTTGTGAGTGTCCTTTCATCAATTTCATCATATCATCATTCATTCCCATTTTCGCAAATTTGTCAAAAGTGGCACGAAAATGAAGTAAAATAAAAGAAATCAATAAATCAACCATTGTTAATAGGACAATAATAAATACGATTTAAGAACAATAGTTTCATTTGAATTTTGTTTTTTATCGTCGCTTTTCTGCTACTTTTGGCTAATCGTGAAGATGAGGATGATTGATTATATGATAAAATTGATGAAAGGACAGTCACAAAGAACGCCCAGGCTGGGATTTCAAACCCGTGACCCTGGCGTTGTAGCCACGGAGGTTGGCTTACGAACAGAAATGTTGAACAGTGAGTATAAGTTGCAAAATGTGTGCAAGATTGTATAACGGTGTTCTCACGTTGTTTTCACGCAATAATGTTTGATATAGTTTAAATTATCAATTGCTGATTGTGCTTTCGTAGCTGCGAAAAGAATGTAAATTAAAGCAATATAAATAAACACGTACGAATTGACGTTTATACATGAATATGCCACATTTTTTAGTTGTCTTTATGATTAACTCTGCATGATCATCGTTTAAGTTATTGTAATACCATCCTCCTTCCAATGGATTTTCAAATATCACACGGTGCATTTCTTGATATCACGCTCCCTTGAAAAGTATGTATTTCACCCAGGAAATGGCCTCGATACTTGATGCCAATTTTTCTTGCAAAAAGAAGGGTCATGAAGAAGGGACATTCACAATTAATATCCCGGAGTGGTTAAACATCGCGCTACGACGCCGGGTGCCGGGTTCGAATCCCGGGCTGGGCATGCTGATCCTTGTGACTGTTCCTTCACCATATCATCACTCATCCTCATCTTCGCGATTAGCCAACAGTGGCAAAAATGCACACTAAAATAAATCAAATCAATCAAATAACATCCATGCCTATACCGGACCTCGAACCCGAAACTTACGTAGCGAGATAAAATGTGGTCTCCACCTCAAGCTGAACACATGTTTGCAAGAGCATGCTCATCCGATATTTTTAAATATACTTCAGTTGAAGCCAGTGCATAATTATCCGTTGACAGATCACTCATTCTCCGAGAATATAGTGGCGAAAAAGTTATTACTATTTAAGGCTATTGGATGCGCGACCTAAAGGTGCGCTTGGGCTACATAATCGAACTTGCAAATACATTTTACTCCACGCATCTTTTAGTTCCGCCGCGCCATGTTGCAACTAACAGAAGACAACAGACTTGCAGACGACAGTTGACCGCAGGTAGCGAGAGAATTTTATGTTGAGTGAAGCCGCGGTCGCTCCTTCTCAACAACCAGGTAGCAAGCGCCTCCAGGGTTCTTGCTACTCAACAATGTTGGGTTGCTGAGTGGTCCTGGAGGCGCCCATTATTTCTTCCAATTTACCAAAAAAAAAAATACATTAAAAAGAAAAACTGGATTTACGTGTAATTTAACAATATTGAACATTTTTATCTAGTTATTTCTCATATACGCAACAATGAAAATTAACAGTTTCACCTGAACAAGGACATGAATGTAAATCCATCACGGAGCAGTCCTCTATGTGGAGACAAACTTATTAATGAATCTGAATTGGATTCATGTGTGTTGAAAAGAAAATTACAAAATGTGAGAAAAGTTTGACAAAATAAAACCATGATAGAACAAACATTTTAGTGGATTAGGTTCCATATTCTTGTTTTTTTAGTCCCATATTTTGGCAACAGTGCTAAAAAAAATCATCTGATGGTCAAGTAGGGTCCCTTATTGCACAACGTGGGACTAACTTCGTGTTCTGGCGTCAGACTCGAAATACCTACGTTGTTAGGTTTGATTCTCTTAGCATAAATACACTGAAAATGACATTTATTCTAAGAAAACCAAACCTGACAAGCCCAACTTAAAAACTTAGGCATTTAGCCTAACAATGAAATGTGACTACGGTGACGTCTGAACTCACGGTTGGTCTCGCGTTGTGTGATAATGGAGACGCCATAACAAGATAAAAAAAATATTTTTCGATACTTTTTACCTCTTGTATAACTGTGATGCGTACATCCTACGTTCATTGCACTAGTATTTCTACAGTTCATTGAATGATTATAGGTATGATTTTTGTTTAATTATTATAAATCCTTTGTATTTGACGTAAGTTAGAACACGCTGACCGAAGTCCGTAAATCGTATGGTTTTCATACCTCCATGGTTTTTACTGATATTTAAGAATGTAGGGTTATGTGTTTGTTATGCTGGACCTACAGTTTAAAAGTGGAATTCGACTACGACAACTGTATTTTATTTGCATCCACCGGGATCAAACCGGAAGTTGTTGATTTCACTCCATCAGTTAAGTGGATGTTACCATGTTAACACTTTCGTATAGCGGAGACTGATTTCTTATTTTTTACAGAAGAAAGTACTTATGCAAATAATTTTCTTTGGCGTTGTTGAAGTTCAGGAATGTAGTTTTGATCCATTATAATGCGAATTGAGGTGTTTTTCTGCCAAAATCTCTCTATTCCTGCTGCCGCCATTTGCACGAGAGTACAATGCGCACAATGTTCCGTGTGTTAGATGGCGAAACCCCGTAGTCAGTGTTTCACATTCAAACCACGCCGTGTTTTCGCTATAAGATGACTTGTGAAGGATGCGTCGTGAAGTTGTTTTCGGGTGTGGAAGATCCCGTAGATTTTATAATTCAACACGGAATCGTGAAGAAAGAAGTGGAATGCAGAAAATGTGGAAGTACATGCAAACTGCACATTGGAAAAGATGGGATGTGGAGGTACATCTGCACGAAGAGAGTCCAGGGACGTGGAAAGATAAAATTCAAAAGATTTCCGTGTGGATTTAAACAATTTGCCAGAAAGGGTACATTTATAGGAGAAAGTAAACTTACTGTACCGAAGATTATAATATTTTGTAATATGTGGCTGTTTTTGCCGTACCCAAGAAATGCTCTCATAAAATTTGAACTGGACATGAGCCCAAACACAGTTGTGGACTGGTCGAACCACTGTAGGCAAGTATGTGAGCAATGGGTAATTGAAAATTCTGCCCCAATAGGAGGTCAGGGAGTCATTGTAGAAATCGATGAAGCAAAGTTTGGAAAATCAAAGAAATGTATCAATAGAGGGGCATGTCCTCTTAACAGACTGTGGGTATTTGGAGGAATCGAAAGGGGAAACCCTAAACGTTTTTTCATGGTACCTGTAGAAAACCGAAGCGAAGAAACTCTGCTCGAAGTCATCCGCAAATTCATCCTTCCTGGAACAACTATAATCTCGGACTGCTGGAAAGCATATATCAACTTACATGGAGCAGGCTACAGACACCTGAGAGTTAACCATAGTGTGGAGTTCATCGATACACCCGCAAGTGGACATATTCATCAAGAGAACCTGCAGCGAATGATGAACGATGAAATTCCAGTTCACACTCAGAATATACAGAGAGTGTGGCGTAATGTTAGACATTCAATTCCAGTTTTTGGACGCAAGAAACATCACTTCACGGGCTACTTATCTGAGTACATCTTCAAGAGTAATTTTCCACTGGACAGAAGAATGCATGAATTTTTTAAACAAGCCGGTACCATGCAGTATATCTAACTATAGAATTTTGAAGCACCATTTATATTGTGATGAAGCTGAACAAGTGATATGAGTAAGTAAAGAATTCAATTTAAATTTCCTGAAGTGTGCTTGATTCTTATTTTTTTTTAAACTGCTTGCCTAACCTTACGGGAATTGGTTTGCGAGGTATTAGCGTAATTTCAAATCTGGGCACGAAAGTAGGTATTTTTCGGTGAACAAGGTTGCAACACTGCATGCACACTCCAAATCGACAAAACACTCGCCCAACGCACGCTGAATGGGTACGCTATAGCCATATTGTGTGTGGAAATAAGGAAGAACAGTAAGTACTCGTTACTGTGAGAAATATACATTATTTTTGTTAGAAATTCATTATTTCACCTAAAGAAATGTTCCGCAATGCAGAATAGTACGTTAGTAATGTAAAAAAGTGTGAAATAAATGATTTATGGGTGTCTCCTATATGAAAGTAGTACCGCAATTTTAACATGGTTTGATTTCGGTTTACATCTGTTAACACATACTGCAGAGTTTTAGCGATTACTTAAGATTTTCTTCAATATATGCTTTCGTGGTTAGGTTAGGTAGGTCAGGTTTGGTTCTCTTAGCATTAAAGTCCCTAAATGCATTCTGCTAAGGTTACTTCTACATTAATTCCCACTAGTCTATGATACTTACTGTCGCTTGTCAATGGAGAATACCTTGTTCATGGGAAGCGTGCAAGCTTGCGTAAGGTACTTTTTTTTTTCAACATAAATAACTTCTTTTTTTTTTTTCAACATAAATAACTTTTTTTTTCGACTCCAAACAATGCTCATTACTTTAAGGAAGGTTAAAATTTCATGTGACGATTTCCAAAATTCTACGATAAGTAGTCTTTCTGCTAGGAGAATTTGAAAAAAGAAATCTTAAAAGAATCTGAACCGTTTCCAAGATTAGTTACATCTTCGTCATGTTTGCAGCAAAACTTTAAGGGGTCATTCCATGTCAAATGAACCAATTTTTACAAAAATTGGTTGCATGACCATTTTAGAAAAATTTCATTTTTAGTACATACATTTGTACATGTTTCTAGATATCAAAACCAATGTAAAAAAAGAATGTTGTCTTTAGTTCTCCTGGGGCAGCCATTTTTCCAACATGGCGCATGGCTTTTTTTTTGCTCATGTAGCACTTTTCAGAAACCTTAATATCTCAAAAACCATTATAGCTAGACACCTTAAACAAAATTCATTAAATGTATGTATTTGATTTTTAAGCCCGATTTTTTAATGAAGGGGTTTAGTCTAAGGCTCGAATTTTTTTTTTCATGTGTAAACCTTCCTGCAGGGTGTCTGTAAATAAATATCAGTGCTTAGAAATGCAACCTTTTTTACAGCATGGGCTCAAACAAGGCTGTTCATTGAATTTTGACAGTTTTCGGGATTAAATATTTCAGATGGATCCTCTTCAAAAATTGGCACAAAGGAAGCCCTGCATGAACCTAACTCACAGTAACAATCTCAACTTTTAGATTTAACTCGTTTTGGTCAATATGAGGTAGCATATGTCACCTAATTTCTGAAATTAGCGGAAACTAATGTTGAAAAGGTCAGAATCATCAGTTTGATTGCTACCACTTGGTCAAGAAAAATTATGTGATGAAATGAATGTTTCTGTTAATTTACTTAGAAACTCAGTGAAAGAACTTAGAATTCTGCCTGATTTAAGGAAGAGAATGAATAGGAAACTGGAGCTGACAAGACCAACTGGTCATTGGTACCTAATGAATCAAACCATTTGCAATGAAATTTCGCAGATTTTCAAATGTCATACCTTGTAATTTCAATTTCTGGTAAGTCAAGTATTAAAACCTTATGTTACTATATTTTCTGAGGCTTTATTTAACCCAAATTTAAAAAAGAAAAAGAAAATACTTCGTTATTCTAAGTATGGGATGTAGTTTAACCTTACTTTGCAACGTCAGAAATTAGGTGACATACATTACCTCATATTGACCAAAACAAGTTAAATCTAAAAGTTGAGATTTTACTGCGAGTTAGGTTCATGCAGGACTTCCTTTGTGCCAATTTTTGAAGAGGACCCATCTGAGATGTTTAATCCCGAAAACTGTCAAAATTCAATGAATGGCCATGTTTGAGCCCATGCTGTAAAAAAGAGTTGCATTTCTAAGCACTGATATTTTATTTACAGACACCCTGCAGGCAGGTTTACACATGAAAAAAAAAATCAAGCCTTAGACTAAACCCCTTCATTGAAAAAAACGGGCTTAAAAATCCAATTTTTTAACTATCGTTACCCCAATTTCCACCATAATTTTCGTACTTACGATGCAATTTTAAGCAAAACATACTTGAATATCATAGAAAGTATACTTTATCAGCTACAAAATGAATATTATTTCAGGTCTCTAGCTCTAATGTTTTTTGAGATATTAAGGTTTCTGAAAAGTGCTACATGAGCATAAAAAGCCATGCGCCATGTTGGAAAAATGGCTGCCCCAGGATAACTAAAGAGAATATTTTTTTTACATTGGTTTTGATATCTAGTAACATGTACTAAAAATGATTTTTTTCTAAAATGGTCATGCAACCACCATTGGATGGTTTGGCATGGAATGACCCTAAGTGCATTGTAAACATACTTGATAAACATTATGCCTACAGGTTTTTCATCTGTGATTCAATGAACAATTAAGACTGTTAAATCATAAAGCTAACCCTAATATCGCTTCCGATTGTTAAATGATTTTTCGCAAGATTTAAAGGAGTACTTGCAATACTAGAAGCGTCTGAGGAAGTAAGTTAGAAGATTGGAGACACAATTATCATGGTTGAGAGCTTCCTATACTAGAGAAATTATGATTTGCAAGCATCTTCGTACTATCCAGATATTTGTATTATCTGATGCATCCGAAATGGATATCAGATAATTCGAAATCCGGATATCTGTCGTTCAGATTTTGTGGTCTACGCTATTTTTTTGGTAAGACTTGAGATGACCGGAACTCTCTCCGAATTTCTTCATATTTGACATAGTCACTAATTGAGGCCTCCTAATCACGAATCTGAAGTTAAAATTTGTCGGAAACTTCTAGAAATTGCGAACCTATGACGCTAGCCTCACGAACCATTGGCGCTAGCCCCACGAACCATTGGCACGTGGTTAGGTTAGTTTCAGTTAGGTTAGGCAAACATAGTTAAAATTTTGTGTCATGGTAGTATCAGGATCTAGAAATTGCAAATAATTGCGAACCATTGACGCTAGCCCCACGAACCTTGGTGCATGGTTAGGTTAGGCAAACATAGTTAAAATTTGGTGTCGTGGTAGTATCAGGAATATATATATTTGCTTGTGAAACAAAAAATTTCACAAAAATCAACGGTTTCCATTCCGAAAACTAACGTCTTATTTTTGCTTATTTTGCAATTTCTAGACGTTTCCGACAAATTTTAACTTCAGATTCGTGATTAGGAGGCCTCAATTAGTGAGTATGCCAAATATGAGGAAAATCGTAGAGGGGTCCGGTCATCTCAAGTCGTTCCCCTCCATAAAACAGATGTCTATTTTGAATATCTAACCACCAAACACTCGTCGCGAACTAACAGACATACAATTTTTGCACAAAATCATCAATGGTAAACTTAAAACCAAATTTCTAATCAATCAGTTTCATCTACGACTACCCACACTGCCAACCCACAGCGTAAAGCTCTTTCATAGTTCCAGTCCTAGGCTCTTCCTTCTACCCTGCAAATATTGATAATTTCTTGTCAACGGAGTTCCCGACAATCATTAAGAATGTACGTATAGTTTTTTTTTTTCCTTTGATGTCTTGAATTGTCTTGTTTTGTTGTTTTCGTGCTATAGTTTCAGTATAAAATGATCTTTTGGTACTTTATCTGAAACTTTAAGTAAATAAAGAAATAAAATCTAACCAACCAACTTTTGATTATTTTTTTACATTTGTATACATATAAAGGTATGACAACACTTGCCAACAAGAAACATGGCTACTGTATATTTGCTATAAAGTTGCATTTTTAAAAATACATTTAAGTGTTAGAGCATGGACTTTTTAAATGAGGATATATATATCATCAGAAAATCGTAAGACAAATTTAGTTTGGGGGAAGGGGAGATGCATCAGTTCTAGTAACGGGGTTCTTTGAGCTAGGTTAAAAGTATTAAATTTCGTCTACTTACGTAAGTAAGTATATATTCGTTGTAAACTAAGTTTCGGAAGCTTTACTGCTTCCTTCTTCAGGTGGTCGTAGTTTAGGCTCGGAACATCAAGCCACGTCGGAGAAGTGTCATACGAGGATACAAGGTAAAAGGTTGGGGTTAAAAACACTTCATCGCGCTTGACACATACAAATTTGAAACTACCGTTGTTAAAAACCCTTAACACTCACAAAAAACATATTAAAATCACCAACGCGGTATGCTTGAGTGGCCCTCTTGACCTGACCACCTAAAGAAGGAAGCCGTAAAGCTTCCGAAACGTAGTTTACAACGAATATATACTCACTTACATAAGTAGACGAAATTAAATACTTCTAACATATTTTTGTTTATAAATAGTGAGTAATACGCACGTAACCAATATGCTTTTGAGCTAGGTGCAGGCCCATAGCCAGAAAGGAGCCTAAAGGAGAAAAAATTTGGGGGTAGAAGCCCTGAAGATGAATTTCTCAGTATATTACAACAAGATGTTTCATCCTGCTAAGGAAGTGTGGCTTTCAGCCCCTGAGCCCTTCCCCTGGCTACGTGGCTGGCTAGGTACTTTAGGGCAACTACCATAAAAAGCCTCTTTTAAAAAATATTCCTTGTCAATTGTTTTGAAAACAATATAAAAAAACGTTTTGGGGGAAATTTAATTTTAAATGTCATCTCTAATTTACTTATCTGAGAAATTATTATTATGTACTTACTCATTTAGGAACTCAGCCCATTTGATAAGGTATTTACACAATTTCTTTCATAAATAACTTTACTGAAGGTTCCTTTCTTGACTTCATTTCTTTGTTTTGTAGCAACAATCAAGATATTTCACTCACTGTTTGGAGTAACGAAGATTTCATCATCACGTGTGAATCATGGCATTGCATATTAGTATATTACCAAATGAATTACTGTTCAAAATATTTTCCCATATTTCAACGCAAGACCTGATATTGAATGTTAGCAACGTGTGTGTGCACTGGAAAAACTTAACAAAGGACCCAGCTACATGGAAGCAACGGATATTTGTTTGTGATAGAGTTGACCGTGTGGATGACATCCTGAGAATACTTCCCCAGTCCCCTCTTCTATGTGAATTCCACATGAGAAACAGACGCTCGCAGGATGAGGTGACGAAAATTTTAAGTGCATTGTTCCATCTCTGCCGTGTTCTGCACACATTAGTTTTTGAAAAAGTAACCGTGGATACATACACCACCATTAAGGATTCCATTAAGAATCTTCAAGACCTGCAAGTACTGATCCTTAATTCCAATATTGCGCTTGTAGATTCCGAGAAATCGTGTAGAAGCCTGTGTGAGGCTTTTGAGAAACCTACGAAGCTACGGAAGTTAATAGTGCCTCCTGCCATTCATCTAAATGGCACTCACCTTAGGTTGATAGCCGAAAACTGCAACTTCCTAGAGGAACTAGCCATCACAGGTGCTAGACGTGTAAGTGACAGTGACATGATATATTTCATAGAGAAACGAAAAGATACATTAGTCGTGCTGAAAATCTCAGGGTATAACTTGACAGACAACTTCTTCAGCAAGTTACGCATCTGTACAAAATTGAGAACGCTTGCAATTTGTGATTGCCGCAGTATGAGTACCACCAGCATCTGGAGCATCGGAGAGTTGCACTTGAAGTCGCTCTCTCTATACTGGATGCAGTTTTCATCGTCGCACATGACAAAGTTCTTTACCGAAGGGAACGTGGCAGGCTTGCTAGAGTTGGATCTGTCTCTTTCCCCCGCAGTGGATGACCACGTAACTGAGGCAATATCTGTTAATTGCATCATACTACAGAGTCTAAGCCTTAGTGGGTGTAGAAGAGTTAGCGACACTGGTGTAAAAATGATTCTGAATGGCTGTAAATCTTTAAGGAATTTAAGGCTCTCCAATATGTTATTCCTTACGGGAGATTTTCTTCATTTTGTGCCTGTATTGGGACTCTCCCTTAGGTTCTTGTCTGTTGACAAACACTTGAAGAGTAAGTTGCCTCAAGACCAAGATTTTTTCCGGAAAGTGAAAATAGAATGGTGTTAAGATCGCTATTATGAATGAAAGGAAGGAAATTATTTTACACCACATTCAGACATGATTTGTACTTTTCTTAGCTTAAATATTCTAGCATTCCAGTGTTACGTTGGTGACATTCACACATAAAGTGTAAGGTTCTAGACACGTGATTTCAAACTGAACCGATTTTGTAGAATTATGAAGTACTTCACGGTGTCTGTTAAAAAATGAAATAAACTTGAGTATGATGACATAGCCTGGCTGCATGAAAAGCATTAATGAAAATGTGTTATGTGTACGACGTTTGAAGAATGTAGCAAAGTTTGACTTCATTTGTCTGTGAAGCATAGGCTGATAATTTTTGTTGGTGAAATATGCAAATTATATGCATTCGCAAACATTTGAACCTTAATGCAATTAAAAAATAATAATTTCCAGATTGATTCATTTTGTTATTTACATGGGGGTAGAATAGCTTTTTGTGGAATGCCCCTTACATACGGTATTCCTTCAACTGCATTATAATTCTGGTAGGAGATGGTTGCAGTTTGCACAGCCTTAATTACATTAATTGCTAGAAACATGTCATTTCAAATTAAGTACTGTATTATGTTTTAACCATGATCATTGTAAAAAGTGTTTTTCTGGAGAGTATTAATACAGTGTGATGCATCTGCATGCCTGCTGCTGGAGAAAAGTTTTTAGAATGAGAATGTGGAGGAAGTGCTATCATAAGTGACTCTTTTTATACCAGCTATGTGGTCAAAAAATAACTTTTGCTCAAATGTTGATGTTTTCCATTTTGTGTATGCGGATTGCAAGCATACTAGGTTATAACTTATTAGTTAATAAAAAAATTCCTAGTATATAAATTGTTGATAGAATATTGTAGTATTTTTTTCTTGGTGTTTTAATCCTATATCAACAATTATGTTTTGTTTTAATTTGAACACATGTATTTTATCAATGTGTGGGTGTGTGTATCATACAAAAATATGTAAACATACTATGTTATCGTAGTTTTTGTGGGCTGCTGTTGTGAAAGCACAGTTTTGTTTCAAGTTTTATATGCAATAAAATTTTACAATATTTTTATAAAGATTTCTTGTGATGTTCTTCATGGATTCCTTGTACCAGGCACAAGAGTGTCAATAGTTATTAAACCTCAGGCTCCTTTTAAAGTAGCCTTAAAGGAAACTTGTTAATTTGCTTGTAAATATTGGAAACCCACACAGAGCAAATGCATTTCTTTCACTGTAAATGATATTTCCATCAAGGGAAAGTTGAGCAAAATTGGTCGAGTCAAGATGAGAAACAATAGAAATCTCGTTTCTTGCAACATAAGAATCATTATTCAAATAACAACCAGCCCTTCAGCTTTAGGAACATATCAATTTTCTTCTAGTGTTTCTTCTAATAATAATTGTATATTTTATAAATTCATTTAGTTGCTAAACTCCATACTGTCATATAATCTCCGTAAGAGCAGTTCCCAGGCAGGTGGAGGTAATTTTTGTCCTGAATTAACAACTCTCAATCTATTGGTATTTGGTTTAAATAGGATTGATTACTTGTAGAATAAATGCCCTTGAGCTATTGACAAGGCCAGTACTGGAAGGGTTTCTAATTTTTTGAGGGCTAACAGCACTCTCATCTCCAAGGTAGAAGTCCTGCTGATAGTAATGCTAGCTCTTGAAAGCTTGGAAACCATTCCTGAACTGACCTGGTTGATAGCCTGAGAGAATATATTCATCATTCGTTTCCAAGAAAGCTTCAAGATTTGCTTCATGATTACTTGTTCATTCATCTCATCTCAATTTTAGGAAGCTTTCATTGATGGGAGTGAATATGTTTCGAAATTATGTATGTGGTGTTTAAGGCTTGCAGAAAAATGAGAAATCAGTTACTACTACAAAAGCTGTATCAGAAGGAATGTAATGTTTAGTTAGTCTGTACTCAGCTGATCCTTAAAGACAAAACACATGAATGGAAAGAGGACACATTGAAGATTTTGTTTGTCGCTGGAAAAGTCTTAGTTGTGCTTAAACTTGTTGCAGTTTTTTTTCTCCATAAGGGATTTTGAAAATAAGTTCATATTTTTCAAACATCGTGTCTAGCTTAATAATCCAGTTGAGAAACTGTTTCGCGTCCACTTGCAACATGGGGAGAAATTCATACTCTGTTGTGTTGTTGGGGTTATTTTTAGTAGCATTCCCCATTTCGACGATATTGAAGTAAATGCTCACCTGGTGTGAAACTGTCACTCTTCGCCTTAAACAATTTTGCATTGTATTTTTCTTATTTGACATTGCTTTTTTGCCTCTTTTGGGTAATCGTGATAAGGATAGATGAAGATTAAATGAAACACATATTCCTAAGCTGGAATCTTCAGTTGCAAGTAAATGGTATTTTGCTCGTCACCTGATGTCTAAATTAAATTCACATTTGCTCCATGTAAAACTAGCAATGAATGATTAATTAACAAAAGGGTACATATTAGACCCCCAATCCCCTACATAAATAATGCAATCACCCAGAAATACCATCTAAAACTAACACCATTACTCTTAACCATTGATGGGGTGTAGACATACAAATGTTAATCTCCCTTCCTCGTAGCACAGTGTGCTACATTTTGCAGACTAATGAGGCTATGGCATCTGGACTTGCAACCAGTATAATCCTCTGTGGGGACTTGTGTTGTCCCGTCATCTGTCGCATCACCATTCATCCTCATCTTTGCGACGAGATGAAAGTGGCAGAAAAGCAATGTAAACCATTGATGAACTAAACTGGCAACCCATCTCTCAATGCTTCTTCATCACAAATTTTAAAGGGGAGTCTGACATTTTGGTGCCAGGACATTTTGATGCAAGCAACAGCTAACCTTCTGTACAGAAACAAATTAATGTTCTTTTGAATTCAATGCTCTCTATTGCATTCCTTACATACAAGCAATGTTACATGGAAAACTTATTGGACAATACCTTGTGAGTAGCGAACGATGCTTGTCCTTTCATATGCAGACATAAGTGTTTCAAGTCGAACACAACAGTCTTTGTACCTTACTTCTTAGCCACTCGGTGTTTCCGTCAATAAATTGACCATAACGAGTTTCGTTGACTGCTACTTCTCGACACAGGACTTCTAGGAACCACCAAATCATGGGATGGACAGTGGAAACATGCGACTGGAATCCTTGATGCCAGTACTTCTGGTATCATGCGGCATTGAACTGAGAATGTTGCATCATTTGCATATCTTATCTTGCAACCCACTCGGTGATATATACATTTTGAAAGTGAATGCCAGAGGTCAGAGGTGAAAGGGTGTGTAAAAGAGTCACCAAACGTTATGAACCAAAATGTCCTAGACCTATGATTTACCCAGATGTTCCTGTGCGTTTCTGATGGTCACCGACTACTGAAGGAACTTCATTTACTATCGTACAGCAACTGCATCCAATGTTAACTCCATTTTGAACAGAGTGTTGGTTATCAAGTTTTACTCCCGAGCCCCTACATTTATCAAGTTAATACATATCATACATTTGAAACTTCCAGCAGAGAGTATATTTAATGGCATTAGCTCCAGTGATACATAAGTTGGCAATATGAAAAGAGTATGAACCACATTTATTTATTGTCATAACATGTATGGAAATAATTGTTGGTATTATTTAAGTACTCCTTCAGAAAATAAATCCATTTGCCTCATTTTTTTAAATGTTATTTACACAATTTCTTTCATTTGTTTTGTAGAAACAATCAAGATATTTTGCCTTGCCGACTGGAGTACCCAAGAATTCATCATCAGATGTGAATCATGGCCTTGCATATTAATAGTATTTTGCCAAATGAGTTATTGCTGAAAATATTTTCCTATGTTTCAACACAAGACTTAATATGGAATGTTAGCGATGTGTGTGTACAATGGAACAACCTAGCTAAGGATGAAGTTGCATGGAAGGAACGTATATTTGTTTGCGACGGAGTTGACAATGCAGATGACACTGTCAGGATTCTTTCCCAACTCCCTTTCCTGCGTAAATTCCACATGAGAAACACAGACTGTGATGAAAAGGGAAAGGACATTTTGAGTGCATTGTTCCAGCACTGTTCCATTCTGGACACCTTAGTTCTTGACGACGTGCTGGTGGATATATATATTATCATTAAGAATTCCATCAAGAAATTTAAACAGCTACAAGTACTGATTCTTGACCCCGAATATTCATTTAAACGCCGACGATTAGGAGTTTTTAGTTTACGGAATTGCACTAGAAATCTGAGTGAGGCCTTTGACAAGCCTACACAGCTAAGGAAATTAATAATTCCTAGTGCCACTCGACTAACTGGCACTCACCTTATGTCGATAGCTGAAAACTGCAGCTTCCTTGAAGAACTAGACATCACAGGTGCCAGATGCATCAGTGATAGTGATATGATAAGTTTCATAGAGAAACGGAAAGACACATTAGTTGTGCTGAAAGTCGCAGGGTCTAACTTGACAGATAACTTCTCCAGCAAGTTAAGCGTCTGTAAGGGTCTGAAAACGCTTGGTATTCTTGATTGCTATCTTATGGAAAGCATGTGTAGCATTGGACAGTTGCAGTTGAAGTCATTATCTCTGCACAGCACAAAGATTCCATCATCTCATGTGTCAAAGTATTTTAGTGAAGAGAACGGAGCAAGCTTATTAGAGTTACAGTTGTCTGATTCTACCACTGTAGATGATTCTGTAATCGAGGCAATAGCTCTTAATTGTGTCTTACTGAAGAGCCTAAGCCTTTCTGAATGTCCAAGTGTTACCGACAATGGTGTAAAATTAATTCTGAATCACTGTCAATCTTTAAGGAAATTAAGGCTCTGTAAAATGTGTCTTAATGGAGATTTTTTTGATTTTGTGCCTTTAGATGGATCTCTTAAGCATTTATGTGTTGACATCGGCCAGAGGAATATGGTACCCATAGACAAATATTCTTTTCATAAAGTGAAACTAGAATTGTGTTAAGATTGCCAGTGTGAATCATTGTTACAAATGGCTCCATGGAACCAGAAATGCCAAAAAATAAATTTTGCTCACGTGTGTGGTGTTTACACATGGTTCGCATCCAAACAGTAAGTTATAAATGGTTCGCTAATCAATAACAAAGTGATATCTTTAAGATCTGAGCCGATACTTTAAAATTGTAATAATTAAAACTTGTTCAAAATATTGATTAACATGTGTGTAAGTATTTCAGTCAAATTATATGAATCAATTTGCGAGACGTTTTGCTTTAAAATATTCAAGTGTTACATTAGAATTTTAAATTACATGTTACATTGTAAAAACAATAATTTTTCAAACAAATCTGAGGCAAAATAGAAAAAACTTCAAATTTTTCATAATTTTCAGGATAATTATACACTGCGGATCACTTTCGCAGAGTCTGTGAAAGATCAAAATTCCAGTTAAGTATCGGTAAATAAATTCCAACTGATACTTTCCAATACCGGTATCGGCTCGGCCCTAATATCTTTTGTATGTAAATTAATGAGAAAGGATGTTTCTATAATTTGTTAGTGTTTTCAAACAGTTATAGCTTTATTCTTGTATGAGCAATTGTGTTTCTTTCAATGTATAAATGAATACACATGATTATTTTTACAAGGTGTGTGTATATCATACAAAATATGCAAACATATGTTAATTCTCAGAATGTATTGAGAATGGTTCCTTATTAATGTGGATTATTAATAACTTGGAGATTACTGACTATTTAGTACTTTTACCTATACATATTCTAACACATTCTCTCATCTTCAGGCAAAAGGAAATTTGTTCTTGTGAATGAAAGAGAGGAGGTGCTCTCTCGAAACATAGTGTTAGAAGTATAGGTACAAGCACTAGACAATGGATAATATTCTATTAACATGCATGGTAATAATATGTAATGCGAAGATTTGTGCACAGTTGTTATCAATATTAAAATATTATTTGCTTGAAAGTTTTACATGAAATAAAATTTTGCAACACTTTGAAAAATATTGGTATCCATTCGAAAAAATCCTTGCACTAAACTGAAGAGCGTCAAATTTATGCAGTGGCTATTAAAGCTCAGGATCTTTAAAATAGCCTTAACATTTAGTGGACAGCTGGTAATACTGTCTTACCAGCACCACTTGCCATTTCATCAACACTTCAGTTCACTTGTTCATTTGCATACATATGAGGGTATGACACTCAAATTACAAAACAATATATCAATTTGTCACTATTATTAACAAGCCCAAATTGAAAATGTCTGTTTCCCTCTGAATACTATGGGATAGATTTTATAAATTGGCTATCTTAGACTACCACTTTTTCCTGTTAGGGTCTAGCAGGAAATGTCCAATTTTCAAAACCTTCCCAAAGTTAGGGTTTTCTAAAAATTTGCATATATATATTTTTTAAAAATTGGGAGGGGGATTACATGTCCTCAAAGAGCGGTCTTTTGTTGTGCTTCCCTGCAAATTTGGTCCAGACTGCCAACACCAAAAGTGTAATTTCCAGAAAATTTTCTTCAAGCTGGCAACACTGCTTTCCTTATAAATTGTTATTTTCCCACCGAAGATGTATCACTCTATTTTCAATTAAACTTTGCATGGTTGTAGGAGTGTACCTTTTTTGTGATTCACTTTAGTCCATTGGGGTGGTCATAGGGCTATGCCGAATACCAATTTCTTCGTCACTCTTCCTTTAACTTCCATTATTGGGAGGTACATTGTGTAAATTTCAACTCTCTCCCTGCTAAAAGCCATTTAATTTCGAAAGAAAACAAAACTGATTTTATCACCCTATGACGATTAGTTCTTGAAGTAAGTGTTTTTTTGTTTTTTTCTGCAAGTTTGAAAAGCACACACTTCAAAACTTCCCATCGTGAGAAGCTATTTATGCACGCAAGGCTCCATCCACGAAAGGTTAATGAAAACTTGTTAGTATGCTTGTAAATATGCATACAGCAAAAGCCTATAAATGTCCATAAATGATAACATTTAATATCTTTTCCAAACATATATGTAAAAATTATACACCTTAAATGTACCAAATTTAATCCATTAGACGAAGAAAATAAAGTGTTAAAGGGTATTATCGAAAGGGGGTGGGGGTGGAAAAATATCCAACTCTTACATAATAGGCCTTAATTGACACACGGGTTCTGAGGGGGATTCTTAATTAAACTTTGGGGGGGACAGTATCCAACTCTAGGTTTTAGATTTAGTTAGAGGGGGATTTAGCAATAAATTGAGGGGGTATCCAATTCTTGTGGATTATTATTGTCTTAGACTTTTGTGGAAGTTCTGGTGTGGAGAATGAGAATTATTTGTTTGGAGGAGGCAATATTCACTCTTCAATATCAACAA
This sequence comes from Lepisma saccharinum, assembly GCF_977018435.1. Taxonomy (NCBI): domain Eukaryota; kingdom Metazoa; phylum Arthropoda; class Insecta; order Zygentoma; family Lepismatidae; genus Lepisma; species Lepisma saccharinum. The sequence continues at coordinate 3,330,954 of NC_139244.1, forward strand.
TAAGTTTAAAATTGGCATGGAAATTTTCGTGGTAGGATTGAGTGAAATTTAAAGGGGGGGGGGGATAGAAAGTTCTTAATAGAGTGTTAAATCTTAGATTGTCAAGTGATTTCTGTAGTGGAGAGAGAGTTCGAACATTACATTTTGGAGTCTGCATTTAGTGATATGGTAGGTATCCACACGTTTTCGACCCCGAACGTGCTAAAAAAGAGGCTGCGTGGAAAAGAGTAAATATCTTGGGATCCTAAGAAAGTATTGACACCCCATTAAATGAATATTCTTGAAAGCCTGCAAAGAAATAGATGTGAAAATTTTCTTGCTCGCTTCGCTCCCAATACTTTGTCCCTAGGATGCGTGTTTGGCGCTTTAATGAGGTGAATGTGAAGTTTTTATACTATAGCTGCATTACAAGACAAGCGATATTCTCGATTATGATGAACGATTTTAGGGGTCGTCATGGGTGATGGGCCCCCTGTTTAGGCAGGAGGAGCAGATCAAGTATAGTGTTCAGTAATGCTAAGAAAAATATTACTTTCAGTAGACATGCTGTTGTAATTAAATACTTTGTGGGGATTACAATATGGTTTGAAGGCACAAATGATATTATTTGGGGGGGGGGGACACATGGCATGATTTTGGGGGGGATGGGCACCCCTGAATGATAGTTTATCTCATTGTGGCAGCATTGAGCAAAATTACTAAGTTAACGAGGAAAACTATGATCCTGGTTTCTCCTACCGTAAGACTCATTACTCAAATAACTAATTGCTACATACAATGTCACTATGTAATAGTGTCAATTTTAAAAATGTTTTACCATAAACATGTTTCTTGCCAATTGCGGAAAAGTTTACAAGTAAACTTCTAAATGATACAATGAAGTTTAAAAAGAAGAATGATTAATTAGGTTTATTTTATGCTTTTCTGCCACTTATGGTTAATCGCAAAGATGAGGATGAGTGATATGATGAACAAACACAAAAAATGCCCATGCCCAGGCTGAGATTGAAACCCACGAGCCCATCGAACAACGTTGCAAAGAACACTTGAGCTACATCAAGAATTTTCATCCCAAAAAATCAGGGTTAGCAGAACATTCCATACAGGAGGGCTATAGAATTGACCCCACAACCACCAAGATCATCAACAAGTCATCCAATTACTGGGACCGAATCATCAAAAAAGCAATAGCCATCCATGTGGAAAAGGTAAACTTCAACAGGGAGACAGGTCTAGAACTGGACCCAGCCTGGTTAGCGATAGTCGACTGGAAGTGCGGACGTAGGAGGGTCGGCAACTGATTGGCCCACCACCTACACCAGGCCCCCTCCCACATCACTTACATATAACCTTACCCTGACACATCTCTGCAGTTCAGTCCCTGAAGATGAAAGAGACGTTAGCTCTCGAAAGCTCGGAACCCTATCCGGAAAGCACCTGGTTGATATCGGAGAAAACTTCATCATCGTTCGCCGGCAGGATAGTTTCAAGAATTATTTATCTGACTAGTTTGGATTGCAGAGTAAATTTCAAAACTGTAGGGAAAAGGGATTCATTACAAGATACAATTTTCATTTAATACATATAATGCAACGGTCCAGTAGTGTGTCCATAAAGCAGTATATCAGAGTGAATTAAAATTTGTTACATGCATTCACTACTACAAGTTACAGTTTACACATGCTGCATTTTCAACTGTACCAATGTTATTCTTTGTTGGAGAAAGCACTGCTTTCTCTTTTTTCAACAGTTATTAGCATCTAAACATATGGACTTACATATTGTGTTCTTGTAGTTGCCATTATTAATAATAATTATTCCTGCATTCCTAAATAGAGTTTACGAAAAAAAATCTATGAAAGCTTGAAAAACATATTCTGCCCTCAGAGGTAATTACACAATTAAATTAAGAGGTACTTAAACAATATTATACATCTCTCTTAATTTATCATTATCAGGTGTTTGCCTAACACTAGAGTAGGGTTACCAGATGGCGAACTTTAAACAAGAGGACATTTTTAGATTTCACAACAGATTTTACACAAATGTAATACTACTCTAAAACTCTCTTTATCGCATAGCTAGAAAATATAATTTATACAACGAAATTCTTCCATTACCGATTATGAAAATATTAATGCAGTGTATAATTTTGTAATATTGTACACCACTTCACCACTATCATGTAACAACATAAGAGTAAGTCGCAAGTAAGAGTTAAAAATTACTGTTTATTCCTGAATTTTGATGTCATGAAACTCAAATCAACGGAAGCCGCAGTACATGTTGAAATTGCTTTGAAATCAAAACCCTACGTGACACTGCGGTGACAACAAGAGAGACAAACTTCCAACAATTTTTTCTTTGTTCGAAGAAAAGTTTCTGTCTCTTTGCACTTGCAACTTAGATAGTCTATGGGCCACCCAAGATGTTGGTAAAATTCGGGGGTACTAATTTTCCTTTATACCACAGGTACATGGTTATGAATGGATACCAAAAAATCATGATTGCCATCTCGAAGTGGTAGCTAATAGATATGGCGGCCAATCCAAGATGGCGGATGTTGACATTTGAAAAAAATGACTATATCTCAGAAACCAACGGCCCGATCTCAATGAACTTTTTTTTTTAATGAATGCTTAATATATGTTCTATATTTAATGTCATCTTTAGTGTTTCAATAGGAGTAACTGTTAAGCAGTTAATCACAAATTAGTAAAAAAGAATCATATTTTTTACTATTAATTTTATATTTTATCATTAATTGATTAATAATCTAGGCATCTGAGAAGAAAATGTTCCAAACACATTGTAGCGTAAATGCTTATCTTTAATTTGAAATATTACACTCGTTGGTTTTCACCTTAGAATTCATATAAAACATTTATTGTTATATGCATACAATCACATTTAATAATAATCATAATAATTGATATTAGTATTATTATTAATAATAATAATAATAGTTGTTTTTGCTGTTGTAGTATTAACTAGCCATTAATATTGTTTAATTGTTACCGATGTTCATGGAAGAATGTTATTGATTGATTGAAATTAAAATATTGTATGCGTCAGCACTTAGGCTATTTTCACCCGTCATATTATATGAGGCCAAAAAGTAAAAAAAGAGTAAAGTGCTCCCCTGTGCATAGCACCACGCCATGAAGGCGTATAGGGGGTGTGGGGGTAAAGCCCCACACTTTCTTGATCCGGTCGTGAGTGGGGTGATGTGATCAGCATCATGCCCCTGACCGCCTTTACCCCCCAGGTACCCATGCTATTCGACGCTGGGTGGGCGCCGGGGATCGAATCCGGGACCTTTAGCATGGTAGTCAGACGTATATGAGGCCAAACCCTCTACAATGTATAGAAAATCACCTTGCGTGTCTCAAAAATCCAAGGCGGTGCTGGAGCACTCAGCACATCTTGTATTCCTATGAGCAATACACAGGAGACCATACATACAACCATAGAACGGTAGCTTCCCGGATGGCTTAGTGTAACATCGTCGCCTTGTGATCAAGGGGACCCGGGTTCGATACCCTGGGTAACAAGATTTTTGAGACATGCATGGTGATTTCTTATACATTGTAAGGGGCCTGGCCTCATATAATATGATGGGTGAAAATAACCTAAGTGCTGACACATACAAAATTTTAATTTCAATCAATCAATAACATTCTTCCATGAACATCGGTAACAATTAAACAATATTAATGGCTAGTTAATACTACAACAGCAAAAACAACTATTATTATTATTAATAATAATAATATCAATTATTATGATTATTATTAAATGTGATTGTATGCATATAACAATAATATACTATTCAATAGTCAATACCAGTTACAATACGTGTAATTAAATAGGACTAAGGACACGTGCTGCTAGAAGAATTCGATGCACACTACATAATTAATTTGTTTTATGAATTCTAAGGTGAAAATCAACAAGTGTAATATGTCAAATTAAAGATAAGCGTTTACGTTACAATGTTTGTGTGGAACATTTTCTTCTCAGATGCCTAGATTATTAATAAATTAATGATAAATATAAAATTAATAGTACAAAATAATCTTATTTTTTACTAATCCGTGATTAACTACTTAACAGTTGCTCCTATCGAAACACTAGGATAACATTAAATATAGAACATATATTAAGCGTCCATTTAAAAAAAGTTGATTGAGATGGGCCTGTTTGTTTCAGAGATATAGTCATTTTTTTTCAAATGTCAACATCCGCCATCTTGGATTGGCCACCATTTCTATTAGCTACCACTTTGAGATGGCAATCATGGTTTTTTGGCATCCATGTTACCATGTAACTGTGGTATAAAGGAAAATTAGTACCCCCAAATTATACCAAATTCTTGATTTTGGCCACTTGGCCCATAGACTAAGAGTGTTGAACAAGTAAACAATATTAACAATTATTTACAAACATAAAATTTTGTTGCAAATCTTGAAGTTGAAGCATTTTTCTACACCCTAAAAAGAGGACTTTCCCCATTTTCCTAAAAACCTGCCCGGACCATTTTTAGGGCCCAAAAAGAGGACATGTCCGGGTAAAAGACAATGTCTGATAACTACTCTAGAATGGCGGGAGGGTCATGACCCCTACTGTCACTGTTTCTTTAATAACTACTCCGTTTTTATATTTTCCTCAAACTTTTGTGACTTTTCATAATTCTTTGCAATTGAAATGCACAAAATGTAATTACTTCGTGAAATTTTATCTTTTACGCATCGAACAGCTGGAGGGGTCAATTTGACCCCTGTAAATTTTCATTTATACTTACTGCAATATCAGCATCAGGTTGCATGCAGTGGCGATTTCTCTGGGTGTGTAAGTCGTGTGTCAACGGCCAAAGGAAAATGAAATAAAGAAGAAAGTATCTGTACTTTTATAAATTACGATTTTGAGCGTTTTTCTTCAATTGTCAGTCACGAGCGCCCGGTAGTTTTCGAACGCGGCGCAGCGCGCAGTGGTTGTCAGGCAGGTAGATCGGTCCCGCACTGCCAGGGCGTTGGAGAGGAAATACAACGTCTTACCACTGCCAAAACATAGGATGACCGCGCATGCGCACCCTGCCACCCACCACCATGGTTAGCTTCTCAAGGAGTTGTATTTGTTTCCAACGCTTTGGCTTTCATTCGCCCCGCGTTCCGCGTTGTTTTGCTCGTGATTGTTGGGCATTATTTTTTAAACGTGTGGTGTGAAGTGATGTGATTATTTTAAGATGGAGAATAGTGAAAGTGTTGTGCAAAAGTATTTAAATATTTATTTTCTTCGCTTTCGTATTCAGAGAAGAAACAAGTTATTGACAATAGTCAACCATGTTCGAATCTAACATGTGTTAAAGGAAAAAGTTGTGCTGGAAAAGGTTTTGAGAGACATTTTCGAAAAGAACTCTATGAAATTTCAGACTGGCTTTGCGGGTGTGATGTGGTGAATAAATTTTACTGTTGGACATGTTTATTATTCTAGACTAAAAAAGGTGTTAGGAATTATCAAGGGTATGCGGATTTGAATCATCTCAATACTGCAGTGAGAAAACACAGCGAGTCTGAATTGCATCTTTATAATAAAGTTTCTTTAAATTTAGTAGTTTTGTTGCCACCCCTACTAGAATTGACGTTCTTTTGGATACTCAACGAAAAGCTGAAATAGAGCTACACAATGAAAAAGTAAAAGAGAACAGGGAAATATTAAAGAGGTTGATTAACGCCGTCTGCTATTTAGCAAAGCAGAACTGCCATTCCGAGGCCATGAGGAAAATGCAGCATCTCTAAATAAGGGCAATTACATGGAATTCCTTATTGCAAGTGCCGAGTTTGATCCCTCATTAAAATAACATTTATTAAATTCTACAGTTTTTCGCGGTACTTCGGCAGGCATTCAAAATGATTTAATAAATTCAGTTTCGGATGTTCTGAGAGATGAAATCTACAATGAAATTCAAAACACAGACTTTGTGGCTATCATGGTCGATGAAACATCAGACATTTGCAAAAAATCTCAGGTGTTAACAGTGTTACGTTTTTTCTCGGCCTCACAGAAAAAAGTCATTGAAAGATTTCTTGCATTTCATGACATGAGCGCCGATAAAACTGCAGGAGCTCTTTTTAGTCACGTGACTGAAATAATGGATAAATATAAGTGTGGGGATAAATTAATTGCCCAGACATACGATTGGTATTCTGTAATGAGTGGTCATTTGAATGGCCTTCAAAGTAAAGTTTTGGAAAATTATCCGAAAGCTTTTTATACGCATTGTTATGTTCATGTAATGAACTTGGTGCTGCAACAATCGTTAGAATGTAACAAAGAGCTTAAGGTGTTATTTTGTGGTCTTAAATCACTTAAATCTCATTCTCCAAAGAGGTTACACGAACTTTCTGCTTTTATGTCCAGAATGCTCCCGTCATTAGCTCCTACCAGATGAAATTTTACCTCTAGGCTAGTGTGGACAGTCAATGACAACAGAGAAGCACTGCTTATGTTTTTTGAACATGTTAGTGAAAGTGGATACTTCGATCATTTGACTGCAATGACTCCAGAGGATTTTCTAGCTTCTTGAAGGACTTCGAAAATATATTTTTAAAAAAGGCTTTATCCAACTTGCTTGCCTTTTCAGACGTATTATTCAGTATATTGCAGTATAAAAATGTTGATATTTTGTATTGCAGTAATAAAATAACTGAATTTCAACAACAGCTGAAAAAGGAAAGTGAGAATTTCGAAACACTATGGAATTCTATAACTGGTGCAGTAGAAGAGGAAGAGATTGTTGAAATGAAAAGGAGGCGACTGAACAACGAATCACAGAAAGACCACTGCCGGAGGCTTTACTTTGAAATCATTGATAATATCAGCAACCAGATAACAATTAGATTCTTATCATTTGAAAAATTGCAATATTTTGATTTACTAAATCTTACAAAACTTGAATAAAACTTGAATAAAAGAGAAAACTTTCCTCACCATCTCGTACATAAATTGTAGGAAATTTATGGCAGTGTGTTTAATTTAACCAAACTGCAGAAGAATGAACTTTATGTTTGGTATGCTTCCACTGAAGGATCAGATAAAACACCAATTCAGATTGTAAATTATCACGAATCTAGTGGGTGAGTTTACATAAATATATAAATTAGCAGTGTTGATCGCAACAATTCCTTCCACGACGTCATCTGTCGAGAGATCGTTCTCATCACTGAAGAGGATCCACACATTCTGCCGATCTACTCAACCTCAGAAACGGATGACGAATTTAAGTCTTATATCCATCCAGAAAGAATTACTTTCTAAGCTGCGAGAAGGGGATAAATCCAAATTTTATGAGGCGGTGATCAGCGCATTTCTCTCTAAAGAAAGAAGAATAGACTGGAATTCAAGTAACTAAGTAATGAGCAGTTGATTTTTCAAATTTTACTTTTTGGAAGGATAAATGAAGGGTAAGGGGAAAAACCGGGAATGTGCATTTAAGCGATTTTTCAATGAACGGGTCATTCTTATGTCCACGGTGCTTTTTTATGGGTGATAGGTAGGAGTTCCACCAACCCCTCTGGTTGCAAACTCGTGCTTTAAAAATTAATTGTATGGCGAAGTATTGAACATATTAATTTTCTCCTTACCCTTCAAATATATTAATACTTTAAATGAAGTATTTACTTCATTTAAAATAATTTAAGTAATTTAATGTTTTTCTAAATATTTATAAATTTACACCAAAAAGGTACGGAGAAAATTTTTAATATTGGTTCACAGAAATGAGAGGGGGAGGGGTCAACATTCCTTCTTTGCCAACGCCTGAAGTTCAGGGTCAGGAGACGCCACTGGTTGCATGTAGTTCATGTATCATCCGGTCTTGAGCATATTCCCACTTGTTATAGTTTACATGCATGTCGTCATTTAGGTAGTGTTATTCGACCTAGAAGACGTCTCTGAACATGTCGCATCAAGTAGCAGTTTCTCGTGATGAAATATTGCATATCTGGAGTATTCAGTTGTTGTTGATTATAATATATGATACACTGATAATAATATAAAATAGAATTACATAATGCACAGAAAATAATATAAAATAAAATTATGTTCCCATTCCAAAATAATTTGGAATTTTTAAATGCACTTCTTATGAGGAGTCAAAATGACCCCATTCTGCTGTTCTAGGGGTATTTGGATCCTTTCCCCTTCTAGTGTTAACACTGTTAATGTAACTATTCTATACATTTTGCTACCTTCATTTGGTGCAAAGGTACATAAACCTTAATCTTAAAACTCAGCTAGCTTATCTACAGGGTAGGGTTCTTTGTAGACAACGAAACCAGACAGGATGCCTTCCAATGGAGACGTTTAAACGAATATATTATTTAAACACAGGATACATGGAGTAAGAATATTACATGGTAAGCTACATTCTTCTATAATTTTTATCGTTTACAGTCAATTTTCATCTCAATATTCTTTTTGTTATTTATTTTCTCTATTTGTATATTCTTCTATTTGTACTTCCTTCGTAATGGGCAGATCTGGATCGGGACTTCCTTCTCAATGGACGGTCTGGATCGGAACTTCCTTCTCAATGGACGGTCTGGATCTGGACTTCCCTCTCAATGGACGGTTTGGATCTGGACTTCCTTCTCAATGGATGGTCTGGATCTGGACTTCCTTCTTGTCTTCTTTGTAAACTTCCCTCTGGATTTCCACTTATTTATGTTTTGACTAACGAATTCCTTTATCCTTTTCCAGCCCTTTCCTTTAAGCTTTGGGAATAATACTAATATCCTCCCTTGGGGCTGCAATTGGAACGCGCCACCACTAACTAGGTACAACAGAGTGTATACTTGGTGCAAACGATTTTCACGCGCATCCAAGTAGGTGCTACGGTTAAACCGCGCAACCAAAAAGTGCTGTGGGGCGTCGATCAGAACGCGCTCGCCACTGATGTAAACAAAATTTCCCCTATGGGAATGGTAAATCAATCAGACAGATGCAAGATCTGTTCAAAGACACAAACTCATATCAGTGCTTTGACTTCCTTAATTTTCATATTAACTTACATGTGATTACTGATTTGATTTATAAAACATATATATTAATTTACTTCTTTCATATTTATTCTTTGTCTTCTTATAATATATTCTATTGTTTTTCATCTTTCCAATTTGCTTTGTTCTTATTTATAAAGTTATTCACATATATTATGTCAATTCTTAACCTTGCACGCCTGGTGCTGCCATCTCTATTCTTCTTTGGCAAACTATTCACATTACTTGGTCCTATTGGGTACGTAACAATTTTGGTTATTCTGCAATATACTATGTTATCATTAGGACCAGGATTTAATGGACAATAAAATACCCGAAAATGCTCTTTAAAAATGCAATAATGCACTGTAAACTCAAAAATGCTCTTTTACAACGAACTTCTGTGTTCATTTCACCAGTCCTGCAATCCTAACACCATACGCAGATTGTCAAAGCAAAGTGACTGCAGATTGTCTCGTAACCATAACAAGAACTTATACATTGAAAGTCACCTTTCCACCTCTACCAATACTTGCATATTTGCTGTAAATTATGTCACCAGCTTGCCCATAACCCTGGTAGTTCTCCATTACAAAATTTTTCACCCAACAAAATATCAGCAATTGAACCCTTAATTTTTGTTCAAAACCAGAATCAGTTTCTTGGCTGCTTCCCTTTCCCGTGAACTTTTTAAGTCACTTATCAATTCCTTTCACTAGATGTCTCTTTCAGAAGGAAAGATTTTGCAGATTTCCTGGAACCAAAGTAGTTGTTGCTTTCTAAGAAAATAAGAAATGTCCCTTCTCTTGTAAAACCATAAAAATAAATAAGATAGAAAATGCTTTAAAAATTGTTTAAAATGTACTAAAATGCCACGAACGCCCCTTAAAATGCAATATCCTACAAATCGACAAAAAAAATTCCCATCAAAGCTGCAGTAGCTCAGTTGTTATGGCATCTGACTACCATGCAAGAGACCTGGGTTCGATCCCCGGCAGGGGAGAACTGTGATTTTTTCCACCTGTTCAAGTGGCTCCGGTGCCCACCCAGCATAGTATAAAGTGGGTACCTGGAGGAAACTCTGGGGGGTAAAAGCAGCCAGGGGCATGGTGATGATCACATCACCCCCACCTTTGGCCGTGATCAAGAAAGTGTGCGGCCCTAACCTCACACCCCCTATACACCTTCATGGCATGGTGCATAGCACAGGGGTGCACTTTATCTTTTTTTTCTACATCAAAGATGCTTTAGTTATGAAACCCATGAACAAAATCTAACTGAGCAGTGTATCGGGCTTTCCAAAACAAAAAAGAAATCCTAGTCTTAATAATCATTAATCACATTTAATATAATTTGTGTGCCTATCTCTAAAACTAGTCTAATCTTACAATTTCAGGTTTGACACTTGTGTGGATTTGTGCTGGTGAAGTTGGCTCATGCAATGGCATCTTCATTTGACTGTCTACCTGATGAAGTGTTGTTCAAAATTTTCGCTTGTTTATCCATATATGATCTATATAAAAACATAAGCCACGTTTGCGATCGTTGGAGAACCTTGACACACACCCCAAGTTTTTGCAGAAAGTTGGTGTTCGTTAGCGACGGAACTTTATCTATACAAGACACAGCGAATCTTTTGTCCCATGCTAAAGCTTTGGGGGCTTTCCACCTGAAAGGTATGCCTAGTAAGGAAATTATTAAAGCCATTTGTCGTCATTGTAAATCTGTTCATTCCTTAACAATCGAAATGGATGACTTTGCATTGGATGAGCAGAAAATCACACTGCTGATGCTGAAAAATCTTAAAGAACTGGAGGTCCTGCATGTGAAAAATTTCCAACCTATCTTTGGTGATATACCACAACCGAACTGCTTAAAGAAGTTAATACTTTCTGGTTCTGCACACATTTCAAGCTGTGACCTAGTTTGTGTAGTTGATGGTTGCAAGTTTCTTCAAGAAATTGATATTAGTAAATCCCATAAAAGTGAAAGTGATATACAATATTTGGTGGAACGGAAGAGGGACACATTGACTGTCCTGAAGCTTCACGGTTTTTGGTTAACGGATGACACCTTCAGTAAGTTGGGTTATTGTAAAAAGCTCAAAACACTTGAAATTGGACACTGTAAAGGAATGACTTACAGAGGCCTTTTCATGATTGGTAAATTATCTTTGAGCACATTATCTCTTCATTGGTTACAGAATATAAGTTCACAAGAGTTGTTAAAGTTCTTTGATGAAGGTACTATGTTCGATTTAGTCCACTTAAGTATTTCATTTTGTAAGTCGTTAAATGATGAGGTTTCCATGGCTATCTCCAGGAAATGTATTTCGTTAAAAACTCTCTCTCTTGAAACGTGTGCAATTTCTTACAATGGTGTAACGGTCATCTTAAATGGATGCAAATCTTTACAAAATGTGCAACTTATTACTAGTCCTAGTGTCATCGGAGAATGGATAAGCTCTGTAAAGAAGGTACAAAATCCTTTCATATCCTTAGAAATCACACTGGAAAGAAAAAATGGAGATTTCGTGTTGCATACAAGGGAACTATGAAAAATTGTATCATTCAATGAAATTTGTGATATCTCAGCCCTTACATTAGATTTCAAGTAATTCATTTCCCCAATGATAGAATCCAGTCCTGTCCATGGCATGTCCCACTCAGCTCTCTAGAATGGATTCTGTTCTTCACTTTTTCCTAGTTATAGTTCGTTACAGGGTTCCCTCGTTATGCAATTTTTCAACACCGCATCTCCTGCCTGTCCTATATACACTTACAGGCTCCCAATCTGTGCTGTTTGCTGAATGTTTTCAATTATCTTTACAAAAGTGTCAATGGCAAATTCTGCTACAACATGCTCCATCAGTAAAATGACATCCCATCAAGTGTTGCATTTTCCACAGAGTACGCGTTTCAGTATAACATCAGAACATAGGTTGCTAAATAATATTAAATTGTGCAGTCTTAAATTATTTTCGTTAATCCTTTGTTATTTATATACGTACATGTTTTCTTTCATTGTTGATTTTTTGCGTAAAATGGTCAGTGCTGTATCTTGACATTTTCTCAATAAATAAATATTCTTCATAAAATGTTGTTATCTGAACCTTCACAGTTTTTATTAATGACCATATGTGTATAATTTCTTGACATTGTACATCTCTCTCTCTCTCTCTCTCTCTCTCTCTCTCTCTCTCTGTCTGTCTGTCTGTGTGTCTGTGTGTGTGTGTGTGTGTGTGTGTGAGAGAGAGAGAAAGCAAAGAAGGAAACACTCAATATCAAAACTTCCGTTTCTGCCTTTTCTTCAACTGATGATGCAGCCCACATCTGTGAAATTTTGACATTTTCTACTGTCTGGTCAGTGTTTTCTTCTATGCTTGTTATTTAGTCCTTTTGGTCCTCCTTTCTTTTATTCATACATGGGAAGAGAGAGAGATTCCTTTCATTATTTTTATTTCTATGTACGTAATGTACATAGAATGTCTAAAATATTCTATTTAGTATGTCAAATTCCTGTAATGTAATAAACTATCAACCACCAACTTTTCTATGTGTTTTACATTTATTTGTTGCTATTTGTTTTTAAATGTAATGTAATTAGAGGAGACCCATAATTGGGCAATTAAATGCCTGTTAGTCACCCAAACTCAAATAAATAAATAAAAAAGAAACATACCTTTCTTGATTGCTGAATAATGCCACTAACCCATAGCAAGCATCTAAATTAGTGGCACACTGCAAGGATTTGAATTTGATTTTAAAATTTTGGGTGTGTCAGCACCCGTCACATTATACGGGGTCCAGCCCCTTATCGTTACAAATAACAACTGTAACATTGCATAACTAAAATCTTAAAATATTCTGACTTCCGTTAAAAGCTGAGGCTGTAAACAGGCACTCAGCACACGTAAGGACAAAAAAACAGGACAACAACACAGAATTATACTGGCCATAGAGCCAGTCGCCAGAGCCTCGTTTGTCTGTAAAATGCAGTCCAGGGTGTACTACATGGAAGTGAGGTCGACAATTGGGTGTACTATGTGGAAGGTCACCCCTTACACCCTGCACACTGCAAGGAGTTAAACATACTGTTCAAGGCAGGAGATTACATTAACCTCAGTAATGTTGATTAATTTTCTTTGTGGTTTATTTGCAATTTTAACATCCAAATTGATAGCTTTATTGGAATTCAGGTTCCTAGACATTCCATAAAATATAGGCATTTTTCATTAGATTATTCAACCACATTTCAATCTTTGAAATGGAGTCAATCAAGTCTCATTCTAAAGAACTAGTCTGCATAAATTTTGATAATTCAACTTAAAATGGAGGAAAGAAAACTTTTCTCCTAATACCTAACACTATAAATAACAATTTGTCTTATTTACATTTCAATACATGGAAATTTATCCTGTATTTTTCTTCTGAAATATCTGAAAACCCTAGTTGAAATGTTGGACTTGGCTTTGTGAGAATATTTTGAAATTAAAATGTAAAAGTTTATATTGTAAAATATTAAGTCCAGACTTTGACTTTTTTTTATTTAGGAATACTGGGCCAAAAGAGAGGGAGGGTTATGACCACCACAACATCCCCTACAACCTCTCACTCCTAATGTGGATGTTATTCACCTGATAACATGGTGCTTTTATGCAGCAAGCTTGTATGCATGATAATAATTACATCACTGAAAATTATGGGTCATTCCAGGTCCAATCAACAAGGCCCTCAATCTTATATTTTTTGATTAAATTGAAGTTTGGCACACTAGAAGGGCCACCTCAGGTAGGAAAATATGCAAAGTTACAGATCCTTATCTTTGAATTTCCGAAATTACAGTGGTGCAAACAGAGATTTTTGACCATTTTTTTCAGCATCTTGTTAACTTGAAGGGCTGTTTCACACGAAATATTACTGCTTTTGTCAGGGTAAAAAAAAACAATTGAAGGTGATGTAAAGAAAACTTTGGTAGCAATTTTCTCAAAAATGGGTTTTTTAATTTTTTCAAAAAATTATGTCGTACATACACTATTACCCATAACTGTACAAAGTTTAAAAATTGGATGCCAATGGGATACGGAGTTATGTTAGATTTAGGTTAAGTAAATCTAGAGTAGGTTAGGTAATGCATGATAACATATTTTGATAGACAAATTCCTACAATTCAAAAGTAAAAATCTAACAGAAATGAAGTACAATATTGTCTGAATTTAATGTACATTAACTTCTAACATTTAACTTTACATTCGTAGTTATTAGAAATAGGGTGATTCAAAATTCCGGTTCCATAGGCAACTCCATAATTAGTGTACACAGAAATGTACAGTGTACAATACAAAATGGGGGTTTCCATTTAAAATTTCAGTTGCCTTCCACCCCACCCCCAGAGGGGGGGGGGAATCAAGTGTGATATCATTAAATACCTTTCTTTCACTTATTAAACACGTATTTTTTCGTTTTCCGATTTGATGTGTATTTCTCACGATATGTGACTGTTCCGGGATTTTTGGACCAACCGGTATATATTTGCCTTGAAAAAAAAAGTATGCGTGTACAAAAATAAAAATAATAGATACATCCTCTGCTTCAGTTTCATACCTGACACCTTCTCAACGTGCACCTGATAAGCAACAAATCAGTGTTCAGCTGAAGAATGGTCTATACACTGAATGCATACAGCACACAGCAAGGATCCACAGTTATGTTTCAATGACAAAAAGGGGAAACACAGGCCAAGAAGCATATCATAAGAAAAAGGTTTCTTCAGTACCAAACACAAAAGCAAATTATGCTTGGCAAGGACAGCCAATGTAACTTATGTAGGTAAGTCAAATATAAACTGGATTCTTGCTACAAATTTTGATTTCATGGAAATATTGATAGAATACATACTATATAATATGTGTGATACATACATGTAATATAGGTATGTGTGCTTCTGTATGCCTAATGTGTCCATGCATGTAAAATGTGTTAAGTTAAATCATTGCATGACCTCTAAAGAAATTCACTTCTTATACCAAATACTCACCACTTGGAAATTTTGTAAAATTATATTTTGAAAATCTCACAAGCAAATCATCATTAAAAAAAAAATCATGTTATGAATAAAATAAAATCCATTTTCGTAAGTTTTAAAGAAGCATTTCAAGTTTTGGGGGCCAACTGGTCAATTTTTGAAAATTCAAGAAATAAAAACTCAGCACCAGAAAAAATAATTTAACAATTCTGTATATGCAGAGAAAAACAAAGAGTTAGTCAAATCCATGCCATCAAAAGCTTATTCATAATTGATGACACAGAATTACACAATACTACAATTGTTTGGAGAAGCTATTTACTACATACACAACATATGAATGGTTATTAACCTCTTAACATACAGATTTTTAAAGAAAAATTGTTTCGATTTTAATGTAATTTTTTTATTACTAGTTTGAAATAATCAGTTAAGAACATGATAAATGGTTATAATAATGTTGATTGTTGACAACTCAACAATGAGATACATGCGTCTGAAAAGCCCCTAAAATAAAATCCCGAGTATACTCGTGCTCAATGAGTAAAATATTACAAATAGAACTTGTTAAAAAATCATGATAAGTTATTTTAATAATCAAAATAAACACAAAATAGCACTGAAACACTAACCACTAACCACTGTCTGGCACTTGCAAAGTCAGTTTCCGATGAATCTGACATATCACTTTCTTCTGAACTTTCTTCAGGACTTTCTTCGGAGCTATCTGAACCACTAAACTCAATATCAATCTCTTCTCCAATCTCCATTTTCACAAAAGAAGAAGAATACCGTCAAGAAACATTGAAGAAAACAAAGGCACCCTAACTGACTTTTTCACACCTACACCCTAGACGAAAATAAACGTCAAAAGAAGGAGATTATTGACATCTATTGGAAAGGCAAAGAAAATAAAACTTCAACAGCACTATTAGTGACATCTACCGGAAAAACAAGTAAACAACAACTTCAACAGCACTATCTAGCGGAAACATGCAGAAACATAGAAGAACGAGTATAATCGTCCTTTTAAAATGTGTACGGATAAAAAGAAGTTACCCCGAATATACTCGGGATATTATATTTTCATGGGAATTAAAAACCCGAATATACTCGGGCTTTTATGTTAAAAGGTTAAACAAATGTTAACAATTCAAGTTGAAACATTTTGGTATACAAATGAGGTTTTCCAAATTCTTTGTATACAATTATATACAAAAGTGACATCTTGAGCCTCTTCATGAAGAATTTCAATACAATTTCAAGTCGATTCTATCTCCAGTTTTTTCGGCCATGCTTTCACAGCTTATACCACATTCTTCAGTCTCCTGTATGCTTTCAAATATTCCAGAGATTTTGCATATTCAGGGATAAACATCAAGAACTTGCCACTTAAGGATCTCATATTAGTAAGGCACAATCTTTTTAAATATTGGCAACCCTTCAGAATCGTTTTCACACCATTATGTGTTGTTACATTATGACACGATTCGATGGAAAGTTGCTCAAGAGAACTACAATGAATGGAAATGCTTTCAGGAACATTATCATTTATTGAACAGCAATCAGATAGCTTCAATTCTACAATATCCGTGCTGCAAAGGAAGTCATTCATCGAGTAATGGAATCTTGCAAGATCGAGACATTTTAAACCTTTGCAACCATTCAGAATTGCATTAATGCCAATAACACCTAAGCAACGTCTCAGTGAATTTCTGCAGCAGAACACACTTGATAGAAATGACCCTTGCAACCTCGTCAGTTATTGTGCAACACCAAACAAATTCCAAATCTACCAGTTTTGCCAAATGATCTTCATCAAATAGCTTACAAATTAGAGACATTCTCGCCTGTTAGTTTTTTGCAATAATTTATTTTCAGGGTTTCCAATTTCTGACAAATATTTAGTTTACAGAAAAATGCACCTTTCAACTGCCATCCACTTAACTTGATGACAATTAGGGTTTCCTTAGTTTTTCTAAGAAATGTATTACATCAGCGTCATCCACATGTCATCCCCCTACATCAAGTTTTTCCAGGAAATGGCAATTATCAGCTATAGCTGTAAGGTCAGAACCATTTAGGTAAGTAGGAGATGGAATAATTAATTTCCGTAAATTTGATCCAGCCTTCATCACATCACACAGTGTACCTGCTGACTCCTCACCTGATCTAGACAATTTGAAACCAGTCAGATGTATCTCTTGAAGATTATTACCGGAATTTCTATTCGAAGAATATTCTTCCACTACAGTATACAAATCCACATCAAGCTCCTCCAACACTAGTGTATGAAGAGTTCCACAATGATAGAACTTTAAAATATTGACTGCATCCATATAATTTCTCTCTCATGTGGAATTTATGTAACAAAGGAGACATCCACAGAATACATTCAGCATCATTTACCTTATTTGCATCACACAGAAACACTCTCTTCTTCCAAAGAGGTGAACTCCTCACAAGTTCATTCCATCTCACACACACGTGTCTTATAACCAAACCTAGCTCCTGTACTGAGAAGTATTCAAATATCTTTAGCAGCATTTCATTTGATAAATTATCAATGCGACTCTCGCCATGACACACTAAGGTGAGTGCTCGAAACCGCAATGATCCTCTAATATTTAGTCTGGAAAAGAATAAGATTTGTAAATATAACTCAATTTTTAGAAAAGAATTTCTTGAAATAAGAATTATCCCTACTTAAATATAAACAGGTGTTTGTGTGTGTACATAATGTTTACTTCAAGATGAATCAATTTGTTACAGGTGGATTGATTTTGATCTCATTCAAATAGTTTTTTTAAATAAAAACACATGGACTGGTA
Source organism: Lepisma saccharinum (assembly GCF_977018435.1). Lineage (NCBI taxonomy): Eukaryota > Metazoa > Arthropoda > Insecta > Zygentoma > Lepismatidae > Lepisma > Lepisma saccharinum. The sequence continues at coordinate 3,348,847 of NC_139244.1, forward strand.
AAAAAAACACTGGTCTTGGGCACAGTACATAATGACACACTGCATTGCCAATAATGACCAGACACCTTTTGAACCGGAAGGAGGATCCACCCTTTGTCATCAATACACATCATGTGTCACTCGAATGACTCATGAAGGACAGTGAATGTACTGTAGATGTGTATACCACTGTCAGCAGTCAAAATGAGTGGACACCTTAACTGGTTGAGGCTGAAAGGGGTATGATATTGGCACCCAATGATTCGGCCATTCCATCCACGAGATTCCAGATACCTCCCGCAACAGTCAGTGAAATGGAAACATGAGGGTATAATGAAATCAAAACCATGACATGGAAGCCAAAGATATTGACCAATAGACATTGGTGAGTGCTCCTACATATGGTGACATCACACTGTCAGACTTCACTGGACACTGGCCAGTGACACCATGCGGAAAGAGGTGGTAGCACTGGGATTTCATGGGAGAGCTGCAGCACATAAGGCAATGATTATTACCAGGAATGTCGATTACAGCGGTGCAAAGAATGTTGCCAGTGGTCCCTGGAACAATGAGAAAACATCCTGTGGAATGACAAATCATGCTACATGTTGTGGCAATCTGATGGATGTGCAAATGTCTGGGGAGCAGTTCTTATCGGAGTGTACTGCTCACACGGTGAAATTATTGTATGGGATTGGTCCCCTGGAACTTTGAATGCCTATGCCTTGGAACTTTGAATGCCTATGCCTATCTTTCAAAATTAGACAACTTTGTGCTTTCCCTTGTGCCAGCAGTTGGAAAGTATCCCATTTCATGACGTGCCCATTGATAGAGCAAGGGCCATATCTGAATGGTTTGACGACATGGGAGTGCATGAACCCTATTGGCAACCTCAGAGCCCAGATCTCAACTCCACTGAAAATCTGTGGGATGATTTTAGAGGGCCGCTTGCGATCCAGGTCAAACTGCTCAACCACCACCACCGAGCTCTTAGCCATTTTGCAGGAAGAATGGAAGAGACTACAAGCAGACATTCAGCGCAATCTGGTGGAAAGTCTTCCTCAAACGGTACAGGCTGTGATAGCGGCGAATAACGTATCTGCCCTGTGCTGACACCAGAGCAGCTCTAGGCTATCACATTCCTACAGGTGTCCGGTCATTATTGGCAATATAGTGTAGGGCATAGTCCATATCAATTCAGGCAGGAGGGTTACCTTCATAGTCTCAGATGTTATTGAATTAAACATGTTAAAATTCAGGACAAAGTAAGAAACCCATATTTTTTTGTTTTGTCCAAAAAAAAATCCTGGCCTGAGATACAGGCCACCAAAGATGGCACCTCTAATAGCCACAGTCATGCAAAACAATGAGAGAGCTTTTGAAGGGAAGCGAGACGTTTATTGAACTTTACTGCTGATCTGCATTTCGTCTACTACCCAGGATACATTGTCTTCTGGTGCCACAAAGAAGGCTAGAGCTCGTTCCATGCTCAGCACATGTTTCAAAATTAGGTGTCCCACATTTTCTCCCCAATGTTCCTTCAAGGAGTACCAAGCCAGCTGCCTCTCGTACGAAGTCTCTTTCGACTGAAGTTCATCATATGGGACAGTGTGGGGACTACGGGTGTAGATCGTCAGGACAACAACAGCATTCCTCAAAGAAATGTCATTCTGGTTGGTCAAGGATAACAGCAGAACAGCAGCATATCTGTTGAGCTTATCCATTTCTTCCACTAAAAGTACACCGTTGTTGGTAAAAATACGAGCTTTTTCATAAAATTCGCCGATGCTGCTCAGTTTTGTGTGGTGGGAACCATGGACGTTTCCAGCATCAACTTTCATAGAAGATGCTATCTTGCGAGCGAGATGTCTGGCTAGACACCGTCCAGTTTCTGTGGTCTTGGGAGGGAGAACCAACACGAGTATCGTTGGGCGCGAAGCTGTGCCTCTTAGAGCCGGTTGAACCTCTTTCGAGATCGTGTTCCACGTGGATTCAGGCTGAGAGGGAAATGCCTGTTTCAGTTCTTCCAAGTTCTCCTGAAACGTTTTGTGTACAAGCTCTCCATCTCCCGGACTGCAGAGGAACAAGTACACTATAGCGCACATGGTTATCTTGAATGGCAACGATATGAGTGTCCACTTCTTATTGGGCGACTTTTTCTTTTCCTGGAATCAGACAACCAAACATCAAACTCAATAGCTGCTGGCTTATTAAGCTACTGCACCCATCCAATAGGAATACTCAAGGATGGATTCCTGGTGCAAGAATGATGGTGTGAACAGAACATGCCAGTCCCATCTTGTAAAGAAACTTTAGATCAACAGATGGCACTGATCTTACTGATAGATTGAATGCTGAGAGAACCAGGCTGAATGACTAATTAACAGATTTCAGGGGCCAGGAACATCTTTCTGACCATTCCATTGCTACCCTTGCAAAGTAGACACCATGTACATAACAGTGACTCACCTTTTCTTCCGTTTCTGTGCCATCTGTGGATTCCCTCGCCAACTTGATGGCAAGAGTTAGTTGCAACACTCTGCCGAGATCAAACCGTTCTCTCAGGCCCTCCATCCAGTCAGCATATGGTCACATGGTAAAATTGGGCAATGAACAAAGATGGTATTCTCCTTCAATGGAGTTTCTCCAAGAAACAAACACATGCTGGCATTTCAAAGGCTTCCATATGCTCAACGGTGGCATGGTAGTGCAAAGTGTTTTAGCTAGGACATGTTTTAAACATAAGGAATAAGTTTCTCAGGTAACAAAAAGAATTGTTTCCTTTGTTGCATAGATAATAATGGAAATTCTGAAAAAACAGTGGTTTTTGGAGAAGTGGCGTGGACTCTGGACAAGTCTTACCTGTCACACTCTTATAGCTGTGTCTTTTGGAAGTACTTTTTATTCCACTTTGGACAATCTGGATAAGGATGGTATCAGAATGAGATGAGGTAGATTTGGGAAAATCGGTCCTGACTTGTAAATGCCGTACAGACATCACAGCATATAGAATAAAACATTAAAATACTGAGCAAGGCAGAATTTATAGTATAAAAAATATATACACTAAAAAGGTAACATTTCCACCCTCTTAATAGGGTCTTCAGACGAATATTCACAATAGAATGCTTTGGTTAATATTTTAATGTTTTATTAACATGGAAGCAAGGCTAAACAGTGTTAGCATATAGAAGTTCCACAACTTACGTTTTTCTGTTTAACACATCTTTTCAATGCCGAAAGCCTGGGGAAAAAATCTAATTTTATCCTGAATATGTGCAATCATGCAGCCATAGTTTCACAATTGGCACTAATGCACAGTGATCCGGAATGCGAACAAATCTGCAAAAATCAGGAGTTCACTAGTTGACCCCTAAATCAATACAAATGAGTAAGATTAGCAATTTTAAGGAATAATTCACACTTTGGGTCCACAGAATTCACACGAGATTGATTATTTTGATTTTTATACAAAAAGTATAATTTTGATCTATTTCAATACACACTTGAAACCACAGTAAAACAAAACAATACACTTGGAAACTGAAATCCGTTTCAAGAAATAGATAATAACAAGAATAATGAAAATAAGGATTATAATGATAGTAATAAAATAATAATATTAATAATAATAATAATAATAAATGTGAGAAGTATCTTTAAAATGAATTTATGCGCAATAAATGTTTAGAGCGAGGAAAACAGACTTCCTATCAAATCACTTTCAAGATAAATTAATATCTTCTAAGGCATTAAATAATATTTATTTACTAGTTCCAATATCTTTCCTTCTTCCTTTAAATGTACTTTGGTGGTGAATGCGAGTTCCTTAGACGTAATTTCCTGATGAAGCTCTTCAGTTTATCACCTATTATTTCTGTCGCTACTTTCTTCAAAACTGATAATCTGCTTTTGAGATTGCATAGAGTGAAGAAAAAGCAACTACAAACACCACATTTTTTTAGAAGCCAACTGAAATTATTTTTAAGAAAATTTTCTTCTTTTCGGCAACAGTTTTCATATCCTTAAAATACCGTGCGTCCATTTCGATCTTCAGCCGAGAGATCGGGAGAAGCGTGGCGGGCGACGCTGACGCCGACATTTGCGGCCTGTAATGCCCGCTTATTTTTATGGACATATGCAGACATTTATATAAATATTGCAAAATGAGCACTAACCTGTGTTATAAGAGTTGTTCAAACTGATATCCACCAAGTGCCAAGTGTGTAGACTTTCGGGGAGAATACGTTGAATAGCCTGAAACTTTCGTGCCTGTAGCTAAAGTCCTTCTGGGTCGGGCCGAGAACTTATCAGCCCCCCTCGTAACATGAACCTTGCCGCTGGCATTCCAATCCTCTCACCGACACAACACACATACACTGCAATAACACAAACAAGTAACGGCAAGTAACCAATAATAACACTCTTGCGTACAGTACGAAATTAACACGCTCTTGGTTTACCTCTGCTCGCCACTATATTCACAGCTCTGTCGCGAAGGAACAAAAAACTCGAGCACGGATTGCAAGGAAGCTCACGAAAACCATTGACTTTTAACGGTTTCGTCTACAGCGTAATCTTGATACAGTGTTGCACATTCAAAACCTCCAAACGATCCCCATCGGCACAAAACTCTTTCAAGGATATGAACTTAAGCAGGACGTTACTGGTCAAAACTATGATTAAAATGTTTTATTATCTGTGGCTCGTAACATCGTTTCTAAAGCATATTTTTTTGTGTAAAAAAGGGTAGAACTTGGATGAATTACAGATGATAAATTATAACCCAGGTTAGTGCTCGTTTTGCAATATTTATATAAATGTCTGCATATGTCCATAAACATAAGCGGGCATTACAGGCCGCAAATGTCGGCAACTCCACCAGCGCCGCCCGCCATGCTTCTCCCGATCTCTCGGCTGAAGATCGAAATGGACACACTGTACTTCGCTGCAGCACTGCAACACATCAACACTAAAGGTCTTAACACAATTTTTAGCGATATTTTTAAAATGTATAGAATCTAACACGAATGAAACAAATGATTAATCTGATAATTTATATCTTCATCAGATTTTCAGGAATAATGTTTCATGGATTTCCATGACACACCATCACCATTAACCCACAAGGACACATGAATGGGTAAAAATGACCCAAAATATTTTGAAATATTTCTTTCATCTTTATCAATTAGTGTCCCTGAGGCGACCCTTCTCATGACCTTGAATCAGCTATGAAGCTTCATTAGTTGCCCTAACAGGGCCGTAGAAACATTGCCTGTGTAAATTTCACCCACGCGTGCGATCCTGCGTTTCAGCTTGGTATTTAAACAACCTTTTCTCTCATTTTTATCAGTTGTGAAATACAATAAAGATGTTCAAAATTAATACAATTAGTTTAACCAATAAAGGTATTGTTAATCATATGCTTTAATGTAATTATAACTCGGACTTACAAAGTAATTTTGCTTCTGGGTAATATTTACACAGCCAAGTCTTTGGGGAAAATTTTAGGGAGGGTGTTGGTGAAGGTTTTGGAAGATGTTAGGGGTTGTTGGGGACGTTTGAACAAATTTATTTTACACTGCTCTACTTCTATATGTATTAAGCATCAGCTGATAGCGAAATCTGAGACGACCTATTCCAATAGCGTGCGCACACTTGACCATGTTTGATTCAGGGTTACCAGCTGACCCATTAACAACGGAGCACACGTTCACAAATAAGCTAAATTTGTCAAAAATAGCAAAACTTTTCTCCCTTGCCTTTTCACAATACTTTAAAGAATCCTTTGCTTTAGAAATCGTTGCGGGAAATAACAGCGAAAGCTATTTTCAAGTCAAAAATAAAAACATTACATTTTATTGTAATTCAAATATGTGTTCTTTTTCTGTGCATTACTGAAAAGTTGAGATGTACCTAGCACAATTATATTGTCCTGCAAAAAAATAATTGCTACAAAAAGTCTTAAAGATAAGTACTAAATATAGTCTGAAAATTCCATTTTCACGAACTGCCATTTTGAAGCCCGAAAACAAGAACAAATAATAAATTTAGAGAAAACATTATATGGCAGTTTCATGCCCCATTTAGTTGTTTACAGAAGTGGTAATGTTTTATCCCCTTACCGAAAAGTCAAAATTTCTATTTTTGATATCAAAGTCTCAAATAAGAACGAGAGACTCAGGTACTAAGTCTGTATCTTCTCAATTTTTACAGAGGTCAATGTCACAAATATCGTTAGCAGGGAAAAATAATTCAGAAAATGGATTGTGTATATGGAACAAATTGGTGCATTATTGTACATGACATTCCCCCCACATCATTCGAAGGTAACAATGCTTGTGGTTGGTGAGATTTTTGGTCTTGTCTGAACAAGGCTCGAATGGGTTAGTCTCAATCAGGGATGGACGATATCGGAAATTTGATATCACAATATATCGTCAAGAAAATATCATCACAGATGATACGATGTTTTTTCCATATCGTGATATCGGCAATATATCATCTCCACGATATAATTGCCAAATATCAGGATGATATATCGCTAAAATACTGTGACGATACATTGCCAAATATCGTGACAATATATCACCAACCTGATTTATATCATTATTTTCTTGTAGTTTACGGTTATTACAAGCATAAGAAAACAGTTTTTCGTTGTGACGTTTCAGGAGAACACACGCTCCCTTCATCACACATTTATTTATGCTAACCATTGTTATAACTGTATCTTTAGTCAAAATATAAATAAATGTCTGATGAAGGGAGCGTGTGTTCTCCTGAAACGTCACAACGAAAAACTGTTTTCTTAAGCTTGTAATAACTGTAAACTACAAGAAAATAATTCTACAATGCAGGCAATGCGTACATACAAGAAAAACTACTGATTTATATCACCAAAATATCGTGAGAATATATTTCTGGCACGATATATATATCACCAAAATATGGTGATGATATTGCCGACATGATGTATATTGCCAAAATATTGTGACGATATATCATCTAATTGATATCGCTGGACAATATTTTTTGAATATCGCAATATATCCCTGAACACTAGTCTCAGTCTTGCCTAGATTTTTACAAGGTTTTCTCGGTACCATCACAAAAAAAAAAGGTATTTCTAAAGCTATTTCTGTACATGGTACCCGACATTCCCACATTATGGTACCATTAAAAAACTAAAATCTCTATTCATTTGAAAAAAAAACCAATTTTATTCCATTGCACTTTTTAACAATGAATGCTTTAGAAATCAATTCATCTAGACCGTCTAAACCCTTTGCCCCATGCACTCATCTCAAAGTCAATAGTAAACTGGCACATGCACTCACACAAACATGTCTATCACGCACTGCAAACACACACGTACAAAAATCACTTTCTTCCCCCCCCTCTTCTGCTCCCTTGCATGATATACGTCGTCACTTCCACGAGTGAAAATCAACCAAAAGATCACATTGTAAAAAATATCCACGTCTGTCACCACCATTCACATTCATATATAAAAAATTTACACATGTTGAGGAAACAAAAGCCTCATTTTCTATATTACAAATATTACATTCTTGGACTATTTCTTGTCACTTTTCACCAAGGCATCTAATGAACGACCTGACGTCAAGCCTGGCCCTGGAAAAATAAAAGGAAAAATATATTTTAAAACCATTCGGCATCTACAAACATATTAACAACCTGCGTTGGTTTCTCAATCTGATACAAGATGCCAAGTTGCCTGTTACATATTTATTATATTAAAAAAAATCAATAGTAGGGTTAGCAAAAAGCCAAAGATGGACCATTTTTGATTTCATTAAAAGGTGACAACACGTGCATTCCTCTATCCTTGAGATGAAAGAAAATGTCATTTGTACAATATTTTTAAAATTTTTGAATACTACGATCCTCTCACAAAACACAGGAATTTAGTAAAATGAAGAAAGGAAAAGAAGAACAGGAGAGAGAGAGAGGTCTTTCTCCTTTTGATTGATTGAGTTGGTGTTCTAAGTCTGCTTTATGCACAGTAAGGCTAATTGGGACTGCACCTATAGTTTAAAGTGGGATTCGAACCACTATGTGCCTCCACCAGGTATTGAACCCAAGGTCCCTTGATCACAAGGTGACGACGCTACCACTGCGCCATTGGGAAGCCTCTCTCTTCCTCTTTGTATATCTCTCTCCTTTTTTCAGAGAGGAGAGAAAGGTTTCTCTCTCTCTAGAAGAAAACAAGGAAGATGGAATGAAACACGGATTCCATCATAGTTTATCATTACCTGGGTTCAACTTAATCAAATTAGGAAATTACTACTAGAACTATATAGTTGGAAAATATGTGCCCCCACAATTTGAATTTGATTTAAATTTGCAGACATGGTCCTGCCTGATATTACAGCTACGAATTGAATTTTTTTGTTATTTTTAAGAGGACCTGGACCCTTCTATGCAATGTATGAGTCTTGTATGGTCAGTACATTTCTACCGATTAACCTAGGAGTTAAAATATGGCCACACTGATTTTAAATTTCTAACTAAAAACACACACACACACACAAATTTATTTCTGCAAAAATGTTAGTCATGCCATCTTATAAGAATCATTGATAATTCAGTAAGTCATTCCTGAATCTGTGTAGTATGCATGTACGTATGTGTGTAACTTCCTCAAAGCATAAAGCAACCTTTTATAACCAGTGGTGTATCAAATCCAACAAGGGACAAATTTCACAGTAACGTCTACGATATATAGCCTTCATTTTATTACAAATAACAGTACATTGTTGTTATATGCATTGTTACAATGCCAACAGTGCATGACCCCCTTGTTGCATAATCTAAATTCCCTTTTTGAGGGAGGAAAGGCGATTTTTACTGTAGGAAGTAGATCTTCTTAAACACTTGACTGTTAGCCTCCGACACTGACATCATTTGGCTATACCTCTTCAGCTAGATACTTTTCCCTCAGGCTCAGACTACTAGCTACCGTGCATCTGTGTGCAGCAAGCAGTTCTGCAAGTCAGAATCTCAAGGCTTACACAAGTAGGGGCTGAATTCCCCATATGTCACCTCTTGTACCTACAGAATGTTTAAGAAATTTGCCATATAATTACATATTACTGGAACTAGTGTAAGAAGGTTTACAAGGCTTATATGGATGTTCCATGGCTGAGGTCATAGCTATGTTTGAGGATTAACAAAGTGCAAACGAAAGAGAAAAGTGACAGAAACCAAGCACATCTGCATAAACAGGGGAGAGAAAATGACCAAGAATGAAGGGGAAATTGGTTAGGTTGGGTTAGGTTTCGGTGTTAAAATGGTGGAAAAAAAACAATTGATTTAAAAACTGCACTTATTACACAAAATGAACATTTCACTTTTAATAGCACATTTATATAGTTATCAGAGTATTAAGTTTATTTCTGTGTAAAGGAGTTTGCTTCTCAAATATTTACAGCAGAATTATTCAATCTTCCGTGATTTGCATAACTCACAGGATAATGCAGTAACCCAAAATTTCGTAATTAAGAGTTCATTTCACATCATTTCGTGACAAGACATGGTAGCAAAATGCACCTCACACATTTCAAAAACATGAAAAATTGTAAGCTTGAGAAAGATCTGGCAAACCAGGATGAAAATTGCAGAAAGAATAACCGTTATCATATTGGCTTGCATTATACAGGTCAGTGTGGACCCTGAATTTCCAGATACTGCATAATGAGTATATTCTATGCAACAGACTTTACCTTTTGGTTCCCTAGCACCCTCCCTATGTAGTGGTGGAGGCGGCATTGGCCTAAATCCAGAGTGCGGAAGATTCCCATCATCGAACCGATGCCTAGGAAGAGGAACATAGTCTGGGTGTCCATAGTGTGGTGGAGGCGGACTCCTGTGCCTGTACCACTCCTCCTCCCTGTCCGGCGAGTCACACTCTCGATCCTCGTACGGCGGCGGGGATGAGTATCTCTCCGACCTGAAGGCAGGCGACGGGTGGTAATTCCGCGACGTCGGCGACGAGTGATCCGAGCCTGGCGTGGAAGTCCTGTGATTTCTCTCGTAAGGTGAGGAAAAGCCCCGTGGCTCCGGTGGCGGAGAGAACCGCCGTGACGGAGGCGGTGACGACATCCGTCCGAGCGGCGGTGGGCGCCTGTCCGGATACAGGGGTGGCGGTGGGGGAGGAGGTGGTTGCATGAAAGAGGATCCTCCGGGGAGGGGCATGAAGGGTGCCAGGGGAGGGGGCGGCATCATGGGAAAAGGTGCCGGTATGGGATGCCCTGTTGGGGGAGAAGTGTTGGAATCCCTGAAGGATGAGGTTTCCGATCCCTGGAAGTCCACGGACCCTGTATTTCCTCCGGGCAACACTGGAAGCTCACCGTTGGCATTTCCTAGTCCTGCAAATCAAAAGAACAATCCTTACAAATAATTTATCATGGAACTATCTTTCCTCACTGTACATTTCAATAGCATGCTATAAATTTCTTTCACACCACATTATCAACACAACTGACATTAGTCTGTATTTGAAGATGGGTGAAATATTGCAATAATCTGTACTTATGTTACTTTCTTAGGGGGGGGGGGGGGGGCATAAAAACTTTTCTTCTGAGATTTTATTTTAGCCTGTGTATGGGACTGGGACTGTATGACCCATCATCATGAGGAAATTGAGGGGCTACCAATGACTAGCATAACCTGGTAATGGAAAAGTACAAGTACTGGGGGTTCATCGTGCTGACCACAAATCTGGTAAGATGATCTCTCACCTCTGCTGTGGCATTTGGGAGGGAAGCTCACATGGTCGGAAGGTAGGCCCTGCCCGTTGCACCAAAGGTTATTATTACTTATTTCATTTGGGATAATTGTAACAAAGAAGATGAATGACGATGTGAAATTAATAACAGCCGCATTGGTGCACACGGAGTGGTTGACTCACAGGAGGTTGAACCTTCAAGTTGCAGCATGGGCATCGAATTCTCCTTTGTGAGTGTCCCTTCATCAATTTTGTCCCATTTCATCGACATCACAATTAGCAAATTAGTAAGGGTACATTTCACAAAGGAACAACCACGTGAGGACTCAAACCTAGGAACCTTTGGCAGCAAGATTAGGTGTTCGTGGCTCAATACACTTGGCCACACAGGCAGCACCTGTTGCAATAAAGTGTTTACATGCAAGTAGGAGAAGGTGTACGGGGGCCTAATTTATGATCACACAAAGTTTCTGCTAAAAGAAAAAGGTCCTCTAAAACATGTTGTAACGTGCTGCAAATAGACTAAGTTTCCTTTCCACAGGCAGGGAGTACATAAGTAGAGTTTGTTTTTAACCAATTTTATGCTCAAGTAGACCGATTGATTTGGTTTATTTTACTTCGCTTTTCTGCCGCTTTTGGCTAACTGTGAATATGCGGATGAGTGATGATATGAAACAGACACTCGCAGGGAACATCTATGCCCAGGCCGGGATTCGGACCAGACCTCCCTGGCATCGTAGCATGTTGTGAAATAGGCTACTTGGATCTGGACCTACTGTTTAAGATGGAATCAGAAACACCGTGCTATGTAATTTCCAGCAATCAATACCGTGACCCCTACCTAAGTATACTGAAACGAGCTTTCCCTCAACATCCATGAGTCAACCATTTAAAACATGCTGGACTACCAAGACACAGCTGTAAGGTAAATATTGCGACATATGACTTACTTCAAGCTATTTTATTGTCATACGGCTAATGATTGATGCATCAATATTGCAAAGGTCAACAGCTAATAAACTCCACACTTTCACTTGCAAAATTTATAGCCTCAAAACTTTCATTACAACATATATAGCCTCGAAACTTTCACTTACAAAATTTATAGCCTCGAAACTTTCACCTACAAAATTTATAGCCTCAAATCTTTCACCTACAAAATTTATAGCTTTGAAACTTTCACTTACAAAATTTATAGCCTCAAATCTTTCAGTTACAAAAATTATGGCCTCAAAAGGTTCTTACAAAATGTATAGCCTCAAAACTTAAAAAATGACAAAAAATTCAAATTCTCACAAGCATGCAGATGAACCACTTACTCTGTCTTGCATCATCTGCATTTTGACCAGTGTTTCCAGCATTCCTTTCAACAAGTGTTAGCCTGAAAAAATTAAAATAAAACTGCAGTTAATAAAAATTGTTTATATGCAATAAAAGGATAATTCTATGCCATCTTAGAGAGTTTTCAGACTTAAGTCACAATCAATACGCAACAAGCAACATTTGTCAGTTGGAAATGAACCTTCAGATATATGAACCAAAGTAACACGACAAGATATGTACATGCCACTTAGGTGTCGCTTCAACTGGGCCATTTCCTCAATAGTATGCATCATTCATTTTACGGGACTTTAGATGCAGTAAAACGGACGATTTTCTTATTTTGATTAATAATATTTGGAAATGACTAAACGTGAGTTGGAAGTATTCCACATTGCCAAGAATTGCATCATGTCCAGAAATATGTGTCTACGTGAGCTCTGCTGCAGTGTTGCATCATACGGATACTCGATGAGTGTGCAACATGTGTGACAGATCAACCCCAACCTTCAAGGACATCCTGGGTTGACCTCAGGTGAAATGATTGCAAGTCGTATGAAAGATGTTGCAAGGTAATCTGACTGTTGACGAACCAGGATACATCGCAAGTATACCTAGGTATAAAACCTAATTCGACCACCTGTCTGGGTGGAGTCAGTGCGCTTGGAGAAGGCTGTCGCTGGAGGCGCTAACCATAACATCCAGAGAACAGGCTGCTGCTGACTACCAGGCTGACAGAAGATGGACTTTGCTTGATTTTCCTCATCACACTAAGTATCCACTAACTCCCCCTTTATTCCACGCAGCTCCTCTAACACTTTAAGATGGGTAATCTCCAATATATCAAGGCCCTATCTCTGTAATAAACCTTGTTATTCTTACTTATGGGTATGATTGTGTTTTTCCCAAAGAAGTCAAAACCCATATTCTAGCTACCTATGTAGTATGATAAGTCTCTACCAAAAGAATTAATGTATTCTCTTACAGCTTTACCCCCAAAACATTTCTTCAATTACACAAACAACTTGCAGGTTTCGTGATATCGCAAGAATATTTAAGACAGCCTTTAATCACAAACCACATGAATATCATTAAGACTATGGAATGGAAATAACATTCAATATTATTTTTGAACTAAAACCAAGCTGATGACATCCAATTTAATTGTGATGCAACTTTATGTTTACACTTCTGAAGCAAAATTGCGCATCTTAGATGCTTTTCATGCATTTTTACTTTTTTAGTCTGTTGCTCATACATGCACAGGGAATGAATGCTTTTTTAACATATAGCAGATGCCCATTTCACTTGTCACTTTGGTCTGAAAGATTCGTTAAACAACAAAGCATAAGAATAATTTCAGTACTAAATAATCAAAAATAGTAAGACTCTTAAGTCACTCTTACAAATAACAGTCACCCTTGTAACATTTCCGGAAAACAACATTAACAATAGCATGACCATTTTATGTAGCAACATTAATTATACGTACAATTAATTAGAAATATTTGCCAATACATCGCAGCATAAAGATTTTGCTTTTGACAGATACTTCAAAAGTTGGAAAGTGCATTTTTCTATCACATTCTGTCACAAAATTGTATGACAATACATGCAAAATAAACACTTGAATATGATATTTACAGTTTATTTGTGGCAAAGAAAATATTTTCTTGAAACTTTGACATAATTCTAATGCAAAATATAGAATGCAAGGTAATCTTTCTTACAAACCAAAAAAATGTATTTATAATAATCCATACATTTCACAAACAGGATGGCAGTTGAAGATTATAAGCTTTTAGTGTATTGATAATCATCGTAATTAACTTAAATACTGAACACACAGAATTAATATTAACCAAATATAAACAAACAAAAGTGCACAGAAGCAGTTACCTGTTTCTAAGCTGCGTCCCTTCTCGTTTAGTCTCTTCCAGCTTCCTTTCCGCTTGTCTTGCAGCAAGCTTGCATTTGAAAAGAGAAAAAACCATTGCATTATCCAGAAATATAGAAAGAGAGAGAGGGCATGCAAGTAAAAAAAAAGGGAAATTCTTTTAATTTCACCTGAAGAGAATCCGACCCTGGGTTCCATACGAGGGTCACTATTTATATTTTGAGGCTTGGCAACACTGATTGAAGTTAGGCGCGATTTGACGTTTGCACGGAATCGTCTGGCATTATTGACCATAACATACTTCAAATGTTTTGTCAATAGCTTCATTTGTGTTGTTTATGTTGCCTTGGAGATTGAGTGACAACAATAAAATGGAATTAACTCGTGAACATTTTCGTGCAATGATTTTTTACTATTTTCGACGTGGATTATCAAGACAAGAGTGCATCGATCAACTTACTTCCACATTTGGCGATGAAGCCCCATCCTTTGCCACTGTGAAACGCTGGTATAACAAATTTAATCGTGGCCGCCATTCGCTCACCGACGAGATTCGCGAAGGTCGTCCAAAATCAGTTGTTGTTCAAGAAAACATTGATGCTGTGCAAAACCTAATACTGCAAGATCGTCATGTGACATACTGAGAGATTGAGGCAACCATAGGCATTAGTTCCACCAGCATATATAAAATATTACATGATCATTTAGCTGTGAGAAAGGTATGTTCTCGTTGGATCTCACACAATTTGACAAAAACTCAAAAAGACGCTCGCGTCAATTGGTGCAAACAAATGCTCAATAAATACAATCGTGGTGCTTCAAAAGACGTATATAAGATTGTAACAGGTGACGAATCATGGATATATGCATATGAGCCGGAACGTAAACAGCAGTCGACTGTATGGGCGTTTCAAGATGAACCCAATCCAACAAAAGTTGTTTGCGCTCGAAGCACATCGAAACAAATGGTCGCCTGTTTTTTCTGGAAAACTGGTCATGTGGCAACTGTGCCTTTAGAGGAACGTAGAACGGTCAACTCTGAATGGTACACAACAATTTGTTTGCCAGAGGTCTTTGGTCAAATACGGAAAACAAACGCCGTCGGATCATTCTTCATCAAGACAATGCCAGCTGTCACACATCTCGTCTAACAACCGACTTTATGAACAGTCAAAAGATCGAATTGATGGGTCATCTGCCGTACAGTCCTGATTTGGCACCCAATGACTTCTTCTTGTTCCCGAATGTCAAGAATAAATTGAGTGGACAACGATTTTCGTCGGCGGAAGATGCCGTTGATGCGTTCAAAAACCATATTATGGAGGTGTCTCAAGAAGATTGGAAAAACTGCTTTGACAAATGGTTCGAACGAATGCAAAAGTGTATTGACCATAAAGGAGAATACTTCGAAAAACAATAAAGCAGTTTTCAATGCCAAATTCCTGTTTTTTCATTGTTAGGCTCAAAATATAAATAGTGACCCTTGTATGATTCCACATTCAACAAACTTGTAATATTCATTCAAGGTTTACAAAGTAAGAAAAGGAGCAGAGGGGTGGAAATATCCTTGATTCAGTCAGTCAGTCAGACTGACTGACATGTGGAAGACCCAGATTTGATTCCTGGCATGAGTGATCTCCAACAGTATCTCTACATCAAACAGTTCTCAGAGACTCAAACAGCCTCTAGCAATGGCTACATGAGGACAACTGTGAAAGTCAGCCAGAACACGGTTCTGATCATTCATCTCAACTTTGGCTGAGATCGAGAATGTGTTGGGCCCTACATCCAGAGCTCCTGTGCATCTTCATGACGCAAGAGATATTTTCTCCTTTTTCATTTATTTTCCACCAGCTGCAATTCTTCAAATATTTTGAAGCAAACCTTAGTGAACTGATGTAGATTTGCAACGTACTTACACATTAACATTGATAAAATTTCTGAACACAACTTCTAAATTGTTACATTCCTCTAGTATTGGTGTGATTGCAGATTCAACAACTTGGATCTTTAGTGTGTCAAAATATATACTTACCCAATTCTCATGGGCCTTTTTCTCTAGTCCTGAAATCTGACCCTTGAACATCCGTTCCTGGTCCAAAATCTCCTTCTTCAAGGTTTCATTTTGTGACCTATGAAGGGACAAGAAAGATAAAATCTTCACCATGATGAATTATGAAAGCAAATCTTATTTTATCTATACTGGTCGCAGGCCCAACTGGCAGCTCACCTACATTTTGCTACATAGCTCTGTCTGTCCACCAAAAATCATCGGGTGGGCTTGATGAATTCCAACAACCTCAGCTGCAAAGTAAAAGCTGTAGGGGTAACATCACTCTCATGTTACAATGTTGCCAAAACGAATGTCTGTTTTTGCGAGTTTATTTTATTAGCTTGTTTGTAAAGCATTTGGGTGCTTTGTGTACTAATTTTCCATGCTTTATGTACTATTGTACAACTTTTATCCGGTAACGATACTGAACAACACAAAAAAAACTCACTCGCTCGCTCCCTCCCTCCCTCACTCACTCACGCACATTTTACAGTACGTTTGGCAACATGCTGTGTATCGGGCGCTCATTTGTTGCATCCCACCTGAACTTTCGATGCCTTTGGACTCGAAAATGTCACATGTCAATCGAAGAGAATTCAACTTATCCCTGATTCATTGTTTCCCAGCCGCCAGTTGGAAATGCGATCAGTATAGATTTCCAAAACAATCAAAAATGTAAATCACAGCCAGCCTCCAAGAACAGCACATTTATCAGCCTGCTTCCTTCATACCTTTTCGTGAAGTTTTCGCATATATATTTATTTTAAAACCTAGATCCATCATATGTGGAATGCTGGAACGTTGGTGTTCAGGACCCAAACCCTTTTTCTTCCTCCTGCCGTTCTTGAAATACCTACATTTTCCACACTAGTTAGATAATTATCTCTAACATCTCGTCAAACCTAACATATGATGTAAATGATCCTGTTAAGATTTTGAATGTGTAGAATAGAACAAACAAGAAATGCAAAGAAAAGTCACAATTTTTCATGAAGCACTGGGATCAGGGGACACAAAAAATCTTTACAGAAAAATAACATCTGATTCTACATTCTGCCAATAAAAAAACAGATTTTATAACAAATATGGCACTACTAATATATTAGTCCAATGGCCACATGACAACTTCTGAGACGGTCTGTGTGAAAAAAAAGGGCACTCTACGATAGATCTTGTGGAGTGCTACGATACACTGTAGTAATGTCCATTTTAAATCTACAAGCCACATCCTTTAGTTGCCTTATTCCACTCTCATAGGCAGCATCAACTAGTCTTGGTTTTAAACTTTTTAGTGATGTTTCCGGACCAGGGATCTATACCTCATATTGGTATGCAAGTTCGAATCAAGGTAACGGAAACACACTGTAAATGCCTCACAGCACAGTGCAAAGTGTACGGGGAACTCTACTTTCTTCCATCCAATGCCTACCCTCGATACTTACTTGTAGGGGCAGGCATATTTAGTTTTTGACGAAAACACAAAATGTGAAATAACACATTGTAGTGTTAATTTCTCGTGATTTTGAAAGGTGTGAGGTGCATTTTGCTACCACGTTTTGTAACGAAATGATGCAAAGTAAACTGCAAAATGTGAAATAAACTCTTAAACACGAAATTTAGAGTTTAATTATGATGCAACTCCTTCTGAGGACTGAATTATCTTGTGAATTATGCAATTCATGGAAAAGTGATTAATTCTGCTGTTAATATTGGGGAAGCAAAAGTGGACTCTACACAGAAATAAACTTAATACTCTGATAACTACATAAATGTGCTATTAGAAGTGATATGTTAATAAGTGGTTTCTAAATCAAATTTAGGATTATATTCACAATTTTAAAACCAAAATGTCTTTTCATATACAACTTTTCATCCGATCTATAAAACCAAAATTTCATTTTATTTACTGCTTTCGAACCCGAAAATACTCCTTTTTTGTACCAAAATTTTCCTTTTTTATTTACCAAAATCATGTGCCTCTACTTACTTGTAATTCTCGACCTCCTTCTCCATGTCGACCAGCCTGCCTTGGAGGGAGGAGGCGTCCCCTTGCTTCTGATTCCACATTGCCTCCTGCACACCCAGCTCCTTCTGAAGCTGCGTCTCCTTCTCCTTGAAGTAGTTCGTAAGGACTTTGAACTCTGTCTCTGCTTCTATCTTCTCCTTTATGGCGGTATCACAGTCGTCTTTAAGTCTCTGTATCTTTAATTCCATGTTCTTTACTTGAGCTGCACAAGAAAAAATACATGTAAACTGTTACCATTTCAACAAAGATCCGCATGTAATAAACAAGGATGAGCCTTCACCAGGTACAAGTACTCTTAGTTACGAGGCAATAATGTTAACTGATGGATGCAACCAAGTGAAGGCATTTTAGGTCAAATACGGTTGAACCTGAGTTAAACATACAAGGCTCATTCAATATATAACCGGACATATGTTGTAACAAATATTTATTACAAGCACCAAAAGAACTACATTACTATGTTTCAACATGGTACTCAGTATGTCATGACTGATATGGTGGGCTGATCCTACACTTATTTCGATCTGGGAAGCAATTTTACTGACAGTAATACGTCAGTTCTCCTGTATCAAGTCCTCCACTTGAGCAATGTTGCTTTCCGTGACTGCAGTGACAGAGTGACCTGGATGCGGAGAATGTTCAACACTGGTTATGCCCTGTTTGAACTACTCAGCCCACTCGTACACTTGTGATCAACTCATACAGTTGTCCCCGAATTGAACTGTTATGCGGCGATGAATTTCTATCGGTTTCACGACTTGACTCGAACAAAAATCTCACGACACATCGTTGCTCTAGCTTGGAGCACTCTTGTAAGGCTGTTGCCATCTTGAGGAACCGTTTCACAGCATCCTGTGCATGAGGCAGAAGTGCCAACCCCAGCTATGAATAGCTTACAGATGCCTTCACAAAATAACAAACATATAACCATCAGAGTCGTATTTTAGATTTTTTTATACTACTTTTCTGGTTATTTACTAAATGCACCTTGTATGTCAAGGTGAAGAGAAAATAATATGTATAACTGAGAATTACTTACAAATCAGATTTGGATATCATGTCTTATCATTATTAAAATACTGTAATTGTATCTATGTTGAGGCACAAGATATATGTAATACAGATTACTTCTGTCATAAAGTGGTAACTAATCAAAAAAATTGATTCTTAAATACATTACATTTGCCACTTTGTTAGTGAACACTTTGGTATTGAAATCCTACAGTAGACACTATAGTTTTATAATTTTGCGGTATAAGCAATGCCTACATCTACAGTCATTTCAGATTTAGTTGTATGTGGATTAGCTTTCACTTCTCGTATAAATTTTATTTTCTGGTCAAGTATGTAACTTTTCCTCTTTCTGTTCTCCATGGCCAACCTGTAGAAACTTAAAGCTGTCACTTCTGTGACATCACTGTAGCTTGGTTAGAGCAATGCAGGAAATAATGCAAAGACAGATTTACATTTCGCATTACTTATAATGTAGAGTACTAATACATGTACGTACATGAATAAAAATGCGATACAGTCACAATAAGTATAACAGAGATTCCATTTATGTAACTACAACATGTTGGTACACTTTTTATAGTATTGTAAGAACATACAGTATGAACTTATGTATCTTTTCGAACCCGGGACCCCTGGCATTGTAGTGCGATGTGCACAGAGGGAAAGAGAAAGATGGAATAAGATAGGTGAAGAAAGATTGAGATAAGTGAAGAAAAAAGAAAGAAACAAAGAGACATAACAAGAAAATAGAGAACAGAGGAGAAATAGACAAAGAAAGGTGAAGAAAGAGGGTAAGAGATGAAAGAAAGAAACTGAATTGTAACAGCTATGAGTATTGTAGTGCATTCTTTCATATCGACAATGTTACCGATAAGTGAGTGGCAACAGAGGCATGTTCCACTTACAGTATTGCAATGTTTTCTTGAGAGCGAAAAAAATAAAGGAAGAAATTTCAGTCTTACTGAGGAAAAAAAAAACATCTCATTGGTCTTTAAATGGTGTTCCGTTTCCTCGTTAAGGAGGTTTCCAGCTTAAGCAGGTAATTTTCAAGTATAAAATCGGTCTGTTCTGGGGACTTTTTTTTTCTGTATTTACAGGTTTTCTTCTTTAGAAGTTCCGGGATATGCAGTTTTTACTGTACAATATTTTACAAATAATTTGTGAAGAGAAAGAGTGAACCTTACCATTTAGGGATGAATTTGTGCTCTCCTGTTCTTCCAGCTTCTTCTTCAATGAATCCCTATCATTTGATATTACTTCTAGTTCTGCCTGCATTCTGCCAACATCAAACAAAGCCTCTAGTTTGGATTTGCCTGCAAGACAATAGAAAAATAGTTGCAATTAATGCATGTCAACTCATCACAGATGAGAGCAGCAAGACTATGTTATACCATGTTCCACAACATTCACTGAATCATTACAGTTCATGTTCTGAGAAGCCAAAACCAGGATAGCAAGTGTTGCAACAAAACAAAATTCAATTAAAATTCCATATTTTTCAGGATTCCCAAAATTTCTAGGCTAAATGTTTTCTTCCTTCCCATTATTTATGTGAAAATTGGGTCCTGTAATTTGAATGGTTCTTTCTCCACTGTAAATAACTCCTGCAATCTTCTAACATTTCTCCCTGATACTATAGTGCAGGAGGCCTTAGAAAGATCGCTTCGCGGGCTTACAGCAGATGACAATATGGGGGTGTGTCTGTGAGAACCAATCAGGTCCACGAATGAGCAAGCCTGGTTGCCACAGCTAGCTCGCTGCACCCTTCTGGAAGGGTGAGTGACCTCTGCATCTTGCTACCTCAGCCTGTTTGTTCGGCTGAGGAGCAGACGACACGAGTGTATCGGCAATAGTGTGCGAGCGACGTCTGCTGTTAGCCTGCAAAACGCTCTAAGGCCTCCCGCACTATAATCCAAATATCAAACTACAATGTGTCTGTCACTTAACATTTCAATGAACTAATGACAAATCTTTTCTTTTTTCCAAGTGATCTGATAAAATGTACTCTATAGAAGAGAGAATAGCCGCTGTTTGTGCTCGTCTGCGTGGAATGATGTATGAACAGGTGCAGACGGACTTCAGAAAACCAGGCCCCACCAGGCTGGTTATTAAGAACCTGGTCAACAAATTCAAGTGAACAGGTAGTGTTGAGGATGAAGAACGTCCTGGTAGGCCAGCCATAACACCACAAATTGTGGAAAATGTACAGAACGCGATCACACGTAGACCCACCGTATTGACCACGTGACTCAGTATTCATAATCCCAGCATCTACCAACTGTGACTCATAGTATGGTGGATTGGGGCACACCAAGCTTCTTACTATGCACCAACAGGATGGGGCACCACCCCATCTTGCCATCATCGTTCGTGATTACCTAAACAAAGTTTTCACTGGTAGATGGATCGGTCGTGTCTCCCCCCCCCCCCCCCCTTGATCTGACTCCATTAAACTTTTACATTTGAGGGTTTATCAAGTCTAAGGTGTACGGGCCGGGGATTCACAGCATAGTCCAGTTGAAACAACGCATTACGGCCGCAGTTGCTAAGATTACGAAGGTGTTTCGGGCTGTGGTGGATTGTTGGCATATGTGTCTAGACTTGAGGGGTGGTCACATTGAGTTATACTGATTTTGTGTCCTACTGTGATATATGTTTCAGTACATATTGTATTTTGTACCATAAATCCTGTTCATGAAGAAATGTTAAGTGACTTTATAGACACCCTGTACATTAACACCTTTACACAAATTGTAAACCTGGTCACCAAAACAACTCAATACTTTTGATGTATTAATTAATAAATAAATAGAGTTAAAAAAAAGAAGCGATAAATTCATGCAACCGACTCTGTGGTTTACATTTAAAGGCACCAGAGCATATACCCTGAAATTATACAGGTTGTAAAAAAGTAAAGTTCCCCATGCAAGTAGCGCCGTGTCATTAAGGCACATTTAGAAGATGTGGGGTTGGCCCCAAACATTCTCGATCTTGGGACATTTTGGAGATGATGTGATAACACCATGCTCCAGCCATCTTTACTCCCTAGGTACCAATTGATTTGTGGCTAGGTGATTCCCAGAGCCACTTTATGCAGGTGGAAGCAGGTTTCTCCTATGAACTTCAATGTTACCTTCTTCAGATTGGTCATCTTGCAGAATTTCAATCTGCTTCATGTTATCCTGCAAATGCTGCACTTCTTGAACCTTCACGTTCAACGACTCCGCCGTGCTTTCCAGGTTCTTCTGGAGGCTCTCCAGCTTAATCTTCAACTCGTCCTCAGTTGACTCTTTTTCCTTCTGCATCTGCAATGGAACGAAATCCATCCCTTTCATTGATACCCATGTCAAAATGTAAAAGCACTGTCACAACCAAAAAAAAAAAGCACTTGGAACATGCATCACACAATGAGAAGTCATTTTGTATGGCTTGGACCTCAAAGGACTGCTGCACCACAGAGATGTTTTTATTTTTTTTATTTTTATATTGACATGTATAATCACAGAGCCTTATAAACAACACAACCAATTCACTCTAATAAACTAATGGTTCATTTTTCCATGCAGTTTTCATTCACGATCGATTTCATGTACGAGGCATATTCGTAAAGTAGGTACCGTTTGCAAATATTGCCGCTGTAACGCTGCAGTCGTGACCGTATGAGTTCTCGCTGACATCCTTCATCCTTTAGTAAGCCAAAGGCACTCGTAGTAGCAGTTCATGCTTTTCCTCATAGTTTTCTGAAGGTTTGAAATGTTCAAGAAAATCAATCGGCCCGCCGACTGTGAAGTCCGGTCTGTGATTCGTTTATTAAATGCAAGAAAAGTGAAACCGGTACACATCCACCGTAAACTCTGAGAGGTCTATGGAGAGGGCGGAATGAGTGAAGGGATGGTGAGGAAATGGGTCCGGATGTTTAAAGAAAGTCCTGGTACAGTTCACGATGAACCAAGGAGCGGTCACCCATCTGTTGTGACCGAGGATTTGGTGCATGCGGTCGACGTGGAAAAGAGACGCTTCACGATTTCCACAAATTACAAGAACAGTCCTCTACGAAATTGTGACAATTTCATTTCTTTCTTCATCTGAAGAAGTTGACGAGGATGATGACGTCGAAGCAGCAATGAATGGTGGAAACTATGTAGAAAAGTAGTTTAAGGTCTGTAGAATGCAATGCAAATAAAAAAAGATACGAAAATATTTTACTTTCTTTTCTACACCCTTTCGGTACTTACTTTCCGTACATGGATGGCAAAACTACCAGACAGGTGGAGAAATCGATTGTGGACAAAATCTGCACAGAAAAATGAACCGTTAAGTTTATGCATAACTGCCAAATGGATATCTCTACATACAACACAACCCACGATTGTTTCTCTGAAGATTTATAAGTAGGACTGAGCAGATACCTATGTCGATACCAATACATAAAAATTGTAATAATTAACCTTTACTCTGCCGAGGGGGTCGTCAGAAAGTAACCCCGTTTTTGCCAAGGCCTTTGGCATGAATTTTAAATTCGTACACTTATTTGACGTAAAATGTTATAACTCTTAGACTATTTGACCAATCTACTTCGAGTAACTTTTGTTTTCAGCTAAAACATCAGGGCATGACACCGTGCAGAAATCAAAATGCCAAAGCCAATAAGAGGGGTTGGGTGGGCCGCGACCCCCAACTTTTCACATATTCGATAACGTAATGCACCCAGGAACATGAAATGACTTTTATTCGGTTGAGAAAGGACCATTCTTTGAAAATAAGGCTAAAGTTTGCCTCCCCTTCCCAAAATAGTGGGGGAAGAGGGGGCAAACTCCCCATTTTTATGATTTTTTTATTGAAGGTTGGGGGCCGCGGCCCATCCAACCCCTCTTACTGGCTTTGGCATTTTGATTGCTGTACAGTTGCATGCCCTGATGTTTTAGCCGCAAAACAAAAGTTACCCGAAGTAGTTTGGTCAAATAGTCTACAAGTTATAACATTTTGTGTCAAATAAGTGTACAAATTTAAAATTTGCGTCAGCTTCCATATGTAACGGGGGAGGGGGGAGGTGCATCCACATTACGTGCCAAAGCTTCCTTTAATGCACAGTAAGTGTTTCTGACCTAAAAGAAAAGTATCAATATAATAAAAAAAACAGGAATTTTGTAATCAGCTGCATGGTTGATATATCGACCAAAATACGAATAGCACCTTATATTCGATGGTCGATATATCGACCAAAATACGAGTAAAGGTTAAGAGTTGTTCAAAATATTGATTAACATTTGTGTGTAAGTATTTCACTCTAATTACATGCATCAAATAACTGGATTTTTTTTAAAAAAAATATTCAAGTATTACACCAGATTGTTGAATTACATGTTATTACAAAATTCAGGTTGGTTTTAATGTAAAACTGGTGACAAATTAAGAGAGACTGAACATTGCATACTTTCCAGTATAATTAGACTACACAAAAGTGTAGTGAGGCATTTTTGCAGTGTGTGTGAAAGACCAAAATGTCGGAAAAGTATCAGCTGGTATCGGTAAATAAATTCCAACTAATACTTTTCGATACCGATACAACGGCATCGGTGCGGTTCTATTCACGAGTCATAACTAAAAGTACGTAACAAACCTCCTCAAACTGATTCTGGAGGGTGGTGTTCTTCTCTTCCCACTCCTCCAAGGCCTCTTGCTTCTCAACTTCTGCCTCCTTCAGTCTTCCTGTCGCCTGCAAATGAACAATACATCAATGCTTCAAGGAAAAAGCATATAAGTATGAAATGCTCAAAGATGACAATTTCGTAAAAACAAAATTCCCCGAGTTTTCCAAGTTTTCGAGACCAAGTCAATATAGAAATTCATGAATGAATGGTTGTTTTAAGTCCACTTTATGCACAGAAAGGCTAATTGGTACTGGGCCTACAGTTTAAAGTGGGATCAGAACCACTATGTGCTGCCACTGGGTACCGAACCCGGGACCCCTTGATTACAAGGCGACGACATTACCACTACACCGTCGAGGAGACCCTATAGCAATTCATATACTTACACAGATGTGTAAGAAGGTCACTACAGTTTAGCTCAACACCACACTCAGAATCCAAATTACAATAAAGAGAAGGAAAACCGAACAGAAATTTACTGTTGCAGATAGGGGCATCAAGGGTCAGCTTTTACATAATACTTGCCATGCACTGACTAATGGTAAACAAACAATTATTTTGTTAAATTGAAAATCGTATTATTCTAGCATCACTAATACATAATTATAGTAAAAATTAGTAATATATGTAATAATCTTAATATTAACCAAACATAACCCAAAAATTGCAACTAGAAAGTGGTAAATACCAATAGGCACTTACTGTGATACATTTCTACTCGAATATAGTGCAAAACGTGAGTATTTAACATGCAATTTTTACTGTAACTACCGGTAAAAACCAAGTATATCATACTGAAGTGTAGTTTGCCCACACAAATTTTAAATTTCTTTCTTGCCTTTTTTTCTTTGTCCAAAAACCTACTTTTCGTGCACTACTACAAAAATGTTGATTCTTCCAAAAAAACAGTAAATTTCCCTGACATTTCCAGACTGATAAACACCCTGTACACAAACTGAGAACAGCCAAAATTATTAACACAATCTTGTTTCATGAACTTGTTGCAAAAACATATCAATAAATTAAATGAACAAGCATTTTTACATCAAATTTCGAACACACGTTCCATGTCTGCTGCCTCAGTATTGAGAAACCCGTTAATATGAGCCGGAGCCATAACGAAATGTTTCATCGTGACAATATAGAAATTAAAAATACTGATATTCTATCAATTGGACATAAAATTACACATGTTCTACAAACCTGAAGGTGCAGTGATTCAGGAAATCTGGGAATTCAAAATTGGGGTCCACTGTATTTACTGTATTTAAACATTTACTTCATAAAACCAAGACCATCATTACAGTTTTATATTCATTTTAAAAAAATCATGTGGTTGTATTTGCATTAAATTAAATGATTTTTATAGAAATATCAGATTGGCAAAAGTTTTGGTAATCTTATAAATAAACTGATACATCCAATATGTATGTATCATCCCTATTAAGTATATTAAAATACATACAATTCCATCAGAATAATCTTAATTTAAGATATTGCATCTTTCAATCAATGTTGAGTTTCTTCTTAAGTTCACTTCATGCACAGAAAGGCTAATCAGGACTGGACCTACAGTTTCAAGTTAGGTTAAAGTTAAAGTTTAAAGCATAGTCCCAACCACTATGCTCCTCCACCGGGCACAGAACATGGAATCCCTCGATTACAAGGCAACGACATTACCACCAATGTCGAATCAGCACTCTCGCAGTATCAGATAAAATTTATCAGTGCATCCCAATTTTCTTAGAATGTACGACAAAGAAACTAAATGCACGGCCACGAAATTAGGTGGGTGGCAGAAGTTCTCGCTGTTGCCATGTCGGAGCACAACCCCGTGTGTTCGGAGGCTTAAGAGACTGTAGAGTTGGTCTTTGTAATCCGTGTGATACAAACTGACAGTACTTGCTCGGAAGGTCAGGGATGACACAAAAGTGCCCCGGAGAGAGGTCGGTCTGGCACTCGAACTAGGCAATGCAACTCGGTTGAAGTTGCCACACAGTGCGCGGGAACCAGCAACTTTTGTCCCACTCTCACTTTGCTTTTCTCATACGTGGCACCAGCGCAATTCTGCCCAGCCACCTATTTTCGTGTAAAGTCGAAACTGGTATTACTGACTACAAAGATGTAATGACTCACCTTCTCTAATTCCATTTGCAGATACTCGACCCTATCATTCGCAATTTTAAGGTTAGCCATCAATCCTTCGTTCTGCAAAAGAAGTAATCACTAAGTGCGCTCCAACAGAAAATAAAAATCTCACAGAAAAACAGGACATCCAAACTTTTTCTAAATGTATTCCACCAGAAATTTCACAAATGTGATGGGAACACAGCATGAAATAAAGTAAAAATTACTAGAATGCATGAATGAATAATTTGAAATAAACTTCTTGAGATCAAAAATAATACATTTTCAAAATGAATTCTTGGGCCCAAAATGCACAAACTTATGATTGGCACTAATGAATATGTAGTTGAAACAGGGGTTTGCAAGATCGAAACTGTTCAAGCATTTCTGAAATGAAACATGCCATTTCCAATAAATATCAGACACTTATAGTGCAGAAAACTTTGGGCATCAAGCACTTTAAAATCAAGAAGCTGCTTTCCAAACTTCGAATCCTATACATCATTTGCTATATATAAAAAAAAATAATAATAATAAAAAAAAAATTTAAGGAGCCAATTTTTGCTGGATTTCCTTTCTCCAAATAGGAAATGCATTTCCTTCATGAAAATTATGAGATGACACAAGTGTAGGACATTAACTCTGCAGACGCCAGACTAAAACACAATTTTTCACTGCACAATCTTAGCATATTTTACGCAGCAATTTTTTTCCCCTTCCTAAAAAAAAGTGGGGTGTGACCATTATGTGCTGTTTTTTTTTAATTGTGATGGTATTACTGGTACTTAAAAATTATTTATTACTAAACTGTCTTTGGTGCAAGATTAGATGCACGGAATACTTGTGAATATACGATAAAATTTAATAGACCAAATATGCTCACACTTCGTAATAGTTTAGTGAAGAATTTTCTGGTCCGAAAAAGTTAACGCATTAGTTGTTATTGACTTTATAGTCGATATTACACTTAAGAAAATTTTCTACAATGTTGCAAAGTCTGAAGATTCTGCAACGAATAGGACACATTTTTGGACTGATAAAACAGGGTGCAAGGATTTGATTTGGTTCATTTTACTTTGCTTTTCTGACATTTTAGGCTAATCGCAAAGATGAGAATGAGTGATAGCATGATGAAATTGATGAAGGGACACGCACAAAGAATGTCAAGGCCGGGATTCGAACCTGGGCAAGGTGCAATGATTATGTGCTGGCAACGAATATGTGGTAAAATACAGTATATGACCAGTCTGGGGGGGGGGGGGGGGGACGAGGACATTTGGAATAGAGCAACCACAAGTAAAAGATCCTGCGGCCAAAAGTCTCCGTGCACCTTCCCCGCCATCGGTTCAACTCTGGCCATAAAGAAGTTTGCTTCATTCTACCCCTCTCCTCCATGCCGGAGTATGACGCACAGGAGTCGCAGGCCTGTGCAAGTTCTTTTGCCTGTTTCCTCTATAGACCCAAGGACTCAATTTTCCTTACCTCAACACTTTTAGCTTCCAGGTTCTCGCTCATGTTCCTGATCGTCCCTTGCTGATGGTTGAGCTGATCTTGCAACTCCCGGATGCTGGTCTCCAGTCCCTCGCTTCCGTGCTGCGACGACAACAAATCAGTTAGCATGTTGTTGAGAGCAAGCCCTGCCTCTGTAGCTGTCTCCAGTTCCTTCTCCAGGTTGCCTATCTGCTCCCGCAACTCCTCCTTCTCCCTCTACACAGAAGAACACAACGAGCATCCTTTAAGCACGGCTCATAACAAACAATGAAAGAATTTAAACGTAAAAATATGGGAACATTCACCACAAAAACAACGCCACATACAAAATAAAGTAAAAAAGCGAAACTTATTAAAATTTAAGCCTGAAAATAAAACAGCGTAGCAGAACATGGCAGCATTTACAACAACTACTACTACTATTCTTTCCAGAACTTTTGTTATGTATTATAATTTGATGCATTCATTTACAGAAAATGCACATACATCCACATTTCATTACACATAATTACATACATCAATTCAACTCTTATGCATTCAAAATGAAAAGCAAAGGGAGGTTATGCACTATAACACACAGAGATCCATGGCTATGCAAGGTACATTCACTACTGCTTGGCACTAATTGTAAGAAATAGGGTGCTACAATGAGTGTTTTCACTCGAGCAGCAAATAGTTTGTACGGACAATGCTAGATAGCATACGGAACTGACAGCTTCTTTGCTCGAGCAAATAACGCTCTAAGCCCAAATATGGACCGTGAAGTGAAAGATGCAGTGAAGTTGAACATAATCATCATCTCCATGTTAAAATATAGTTTAATACATCTTACCAATACATAGCTACATATCAAAATGAAATAGATGATTATGGGCTGAAACTAACAGGATAGATTTTTACATATTTCTATATTATTGTCACACTGAAATGATACTTGATTCTACACACTCGAGCATATGAGACTCGAACCAGTACGACTGAGCGAGTGGTTCCATGAACGACACTAGTAAGAACTCGTTTAGTTTGGTTTCGAGCAATCCAAAATTCGTTCGCAGGTTCATTGATTCTTCTTCAGCCCTATTCGGATAATAGAGCCACAACAAGACATTACATACAAGGTCCGCCCATAAAGAAACCGAACTGTAAAAAAAAAACCAAACCAAATAAAAATGTACCATATTCTGGCAACACTGCAAAGAGCTATATCTAAACTTCCCGTCAGTGCATGTTTCAACCTGTTACAGGCAGTCGGTATAGGGGCAAGTGTGCGTCAGACGCAGGTCGTGTGCACGCGGCATACAAAATCGAACAACGTTACAGCATAAAGTTTTGTTACAAATTGGGTAAATTGTTTACCGAAACGTTACAGATGATATGGGAAGTGTATGGTGATGCAGCATTATCAAAAAGACAGAGTGCGCAGTGGAAAGGACAGTTCTCGCCTGTACAGAAAAAAGCACAGATGTCGAAATCGAAGACAAAGGTGCTGCTGATCGAATTTTTTGATTCCCAAGGACTGATCCACCATGAATTTGTCCCTGAAAAGCAAACAATCAATCAGTGAAAGTGCTTGGTCGACTCAGAAACAGGATGAAGCGGGTTACGAAGGACCTCTGTGATTCTGGACAATGGTTTCTGTTACACAATAAGGCTCTGCCTCATACCGCACTGTCTGTACAACAATACCTTGCTAAGCATTCAGTGACAGTGATCAATCACCCTCCATATTCTCCGGACTTATCGCCTACTGATTCTTTCCTTTTTCCCAAGCTTAAGATGGCTATGAACGGACGAAGATTTGACGACGTCCCGGACATTAAAGTAAATGTTACGTGTATTTTGCGAACACTTACTGTCAATGACTATCAACAGTGTTTCCAAGATCTGTACAAACGCTGGTCAAAGTGTATTGCCTCCTTTGGTGATCATTTTGAAGGTGATATAGTCATTTGAAGGTAATTACTTTTATTTCCTAAAAAAAAAAAAAGTTCGGTTCTTTTATGGACGAACCTTGTATATATCACCCAGCACATGTCCTAACGTGCTTTGTGGCTACAAGGATAAAATTAGACGAAATTTGTGTGCTTTGAGAATGTGATATGTCATGATTAGAGACTGGATTCTAAAGGGAAGTCCTTTTTTATGTTTGAACATGGATCATGGAATAAATAACAGTGTTGATAATTATCTTCCACAAACAAGATTACATGGTTTTGACATCCCTTTTTTTCCCCTTCTTTAAAACATTTTTCTTTCTGGTCCCTTTATTCACTAGTTTTTCTGCCTACATTCCT
Source organism: Lepisma saccharinum (assembly GCF_977018435.1). Taxonomy (NCBI): domain Eukaryota; kingdom Metazoa; phylum Arthropoda; class Insecta; order Zygentoma; family Lepismatidae; genus Lepisma; species Lepisma saccharinum. The sequence goes on from NC_139244.1 coordinate 3,379,458, forward strand.
TTTTCCCCCCTTTTTAAAAAAACACCTTCCTTGGTTCCTTTATTGACGATATATAAAATATTTTGTACGACCGTTTTCCCTGAACAAAACATTCCATTCCACAATTGTTTATTTGGTGCAGTTTAGAGGAAAGAAGGAACAAGCGCCATCTACCTTACCTTCCCTCCATGAGTGTTGGGAGTACGTTGCAGCGATCGTTGAAACAATGCAATCTGGGCTTGCGAGCAACAAACACATAGTAAGCAGCATGCCTGTTGGGTTCAAAGTGTATGTATCTACTATATTTAGACTTTTATTGCGAAGTATTTCAGAATAGCTTTAACTTAACTGTGTAACATTGACGATTGTATTGAGTGTCAGTGAAATGGTGAAACTAGGTACAAGCATGGACGTCCGCAGGATTTTTTCCAGGGCTGGGGGGGGGGAGCAAAGGACACACATTTTCCTCCAAAATAGTGATGCCCTCTCAAAAAACACTATTTCAGCCTGAAACTATCATGTTTCTTTAACGAATTTATAATAATTAACATAAATTACTGTGACTGAAATGAAATTATGTGTGAAATATATAATTTTTAGGTATACATTCATTTTCCAGGGGGGCCGTGGCCCCCTTGTCCCCCCTTCCGGACGCCCATGGGTACAAGTGGCAGCAAACTATGGAATGCAGTAATCTGCTTCAAGTAAGATTTCATCAAAATGAATGGTAAGATTATTCACTGTACTTTACCTTTAAAAAAAAGGAAATGAAAAAGGACTATAGTTTATTTTTGCACTAAAAATATTGTTTTAAATGAAATCACAATATATACCATTCATATATAAAAAGGGATACATTAATACGAAATTTAATGCACCCCTTTTTATATATGAATGGTATGTATTGCGCTTTCATTTAAAATAGAATTTTTAGTGGAATGCAAAAAAGTATAGTCAGTTTCTCCCTCTTTCTTTTGGCAATAATTTTCCCTTTAAAATCCAGTCTCTAGTCATGATCAAATCAATAGATTGAAATACTAAACCAGTATTTAAATATGCATGTATAATAAAAACATTAGACAGTTATAACCTGATAAGTTAAATCCCGATATGTGCAGATCGCTGCGGAGCACTTCCAATTACGTCATCCCCCCACCACTCTTCTACGTACTGGTCTGGCCTCGAGAGTACAAGTGGTGCAAAATTAAGCTAAAAGAAATACGACGAACGATTTTTACTGTGTGGATTGACGGTGCCGGCTCATATCAGTTTATCGGTGGTTCATTTGATTTAATCCAGTCTTTGAAAATGCGAGCGGTGCGCAGATCGTAAAGTGTAGTATTACGCACGCACGTTAACGTTTATAACGAAGATAAACTACTAGGCGAAAGACTTCATTTTCTGAATGCGACATCGAGCAGTCGCCTGTTTTTTTTTCTAAAGCTGAGTGGGGTGGGGGTTATTTTGTTTATCGTACAACAATCACTCTGAGAAGGCAACCTGATAACACGCTTGCCTGTGTTCTTTTTTAAAGCACTGAAATGTTCTTGCTCTTCACTCTTTCCTGCATATTTTTGAAATGCAAAAATCAAATTATGCCGGGTCCAACAAAATCCACAATCTGCTCTGGAAAGTCTCTTAGAGGACAGGCCAGTGAAATTGTTTACAATGTTGCAACATATTTGCGAAATCAGAAGGAGTTACATAAACTTAAGTATAATGTTGTCGAGTCCACAAGCACCGCCACGGGAGTATCTAAATGTATGGTTTCTCAAGTTTTAAAAGAATTGGATTGGATTGATTTGTTGTTTTAAGTCCACTTTATGCACAGTAAGGCTAATCGGGACTGGACCTACAGTTATAGTGGAATCCAAACCACTATGTGCCTCCACTGGGAATTGAACCCAGGACCCCTTGATTACAAGCCGACGACGCTACCACTGCGCCATCGGGGAGGCCAAGTTTTAAAAAAAGTAAAAAGAGTCGTTGGCGAAAGGTGAGCTGAATTTCTGTACTCCGACAGGTAGAACACAGCCCAGGAAAAAGCGAATACAAATTTCGTTGAAAATCCTTAGACCATTCTGCTCCCTCCATGTTGCAACACTGCGAACCAACGTCGCTGCAGAGAATGGAGTGGGAAAATGTGGGGGCAAGATGCGCAACAGTTATTTGCAGCGTCTTGTTTTTAAACTTGTCAAGTTATAGTAGTTTCATAGTATGTCGAAGTTTATGTGTAATATAGAAAAAAGTTCAACGTAAGTGAACATACGCATTCACACACTATGAAATATTTCATAAGGAAGCAAATTACTTGTTACAAATTAGTCAAAGTAGCAAAATTTTTCAAGAATATAAAGATTGGCATTACTTTGGGTTTCAATGTGATAAAGTCTACTCTATCAAAAGATTTAATTTATTCTGTGATATATATATATTTTTCCTCCCCCCCCCCCAAAGGCATATGGGAGGGGAGAAGAATGTGAAGGTAGGGTTCCACACATTCACAATCTAGGCCTTTTGTGGATATACTGATAAACAAGGCTTTTCATCCATCTTTACCCAGCTCAGGTGTCCCCCACCCAGTGGCAGCTGGTGGACTGGGTCTATGGGTGCGCACCTCAGCGCTCAGCCTCCTGTCCAGAAGAAGTGTTACGTCCACCCAATTATTCCCACACAATTCTGTTAATTGTATTGGCAATCAAAGTTATGACACACCTTTCACTAATATGAAACCACAGCAGTCATATTTCATGAAAATTTATAAAAATAAGGTTTATTACAAATTAGAAATACCCCAGTGATTTATATAATCGATCACAAGAGAAGATGTGTTGTTTGGTCTCTTTCGTGATGAACTGCTATGGTTTGTAAGAAATAATAATATTGCCAGTAAGAGGGTTGCTGGAAAAGTTTCTGCAATCAATATGAAAAAAGACATGTGAAATTCTGGGAATGGCTTTATTGTTCTTCGAAGTATTCACCCTTAAGATCGATACACTTTTGCATACGCTCAAACCAATTTTCAAAGCATTTTTTTCACTCTGAAGCTGATACCTCAGAAACCGCAGTTCGGAATGCGTCAACAGCTACTTCAGGCAACACAAATCACTCACCAAGCATCTTATTTTTCATGTGTGGGAACAAAAAGAAGTCATTAGGTGAGTACGGACAATGAGTCATTAGTTAGACATTTTTACTGGACAAAAAATAACAGTTTGGTGTGCTGAGTGGGAACTGGCGTTGTCGTGGTGAAGAATAATGCGACGATTTGGGTTTGTTTTATGCAATTCATTGATGACCTCTGGCCAAACAAATTGTTATATACCACTCAGAATTTACAGTCCTTCGATCTTCAACAAGCTATTGTTGCCACATGGCCGGTATAACCGAAGAAACAAGCAATCATTTGCTTGGCAGCACTCCTCGAACGAACAACTTTTGTTGGTTTCGGCTCACTTAGAAACACACACAGTGGATTGCTTTCATGTCAATGTTCAAGGATTCCTGAATCTCACGGTATGTCACATGCCGATCTCTCTCAATCATTTCATGAACAACATCAACATTACTGGCATCAACAGACGTGGATGGATGACCTTCAAGAAATTCATCACTGAGAAATGTGCGACCATGCTGGAATTCGGAAAATCAATTGTTCATCCCCAAAAGCCAAATGAAGTTGCTCGATGCATTCCTTCGGTGTTAAAACTACATTTTAAATCATAAAAAATTATTGCCCGAAAGTGTTCACGAGAAATTTCCATTTCTCACACGAAACTACTTCTTCAAACTGCTGTGAAAAATAAACGAATAGGCTTGAACAAACAATCAAAGATAATTTAATCATAAAAAAGGTATATTCTTCCGATTTTTATAATAGTACATAATACACTAGCGCCACTGTTGGTGGTGGTTTGCAGAAACTTTTCCAGCAGCCCTTGTATTATGTGTAATTACAGTGTTTTAATAATGTACATTATCATTCTTCAATATGATTATGTCCCATCAGAAACCCAAGTCTAATACCATAAATGTTTCAGGGTACACTTCAGTTACTTACTATATTTAATGTACTTATTCAATTTAGTCTGTCATGAGGATCCTCCAAACTCTATCAAATGCAACTAGTTCTTGCCAGTACCTTTGCAAAAAATATCTCAAATTAGTGAGATATGACTGAATTGGCTGTTCTATGAAAAAATACAAGATTAAACTCTGAGTATTTAAAATTTTCGTTGAACTTCAAAATACAAATTATAGCGTCTAAATGACATCAATTCCCACAACATTATGAATGGGTTTAATTCAAACCGCTGACATTTTGTTAGTATTTTTCCAGCACCTGTAACAATGTATTCCACTCATCGCGTCTGGCGTCATTGTTGAATATGCTAGTCACCACACGTCACAAATAAGCACATATCAAATCACTATGCTATTTTCAACCTGTTGATCCCACTCTCAAAAAACAGACTGAAACAATAGTCTCTCTCCGCCCTTTTTCTACAGTTGACTGCAAAACATCAAACTTCTGTTTCTTGAGCAGAATTTCTTTGTTCTACGAGGGGCGTATCATAAAGAATTATACTTTATTGTATTCGATACATACAGACATAGATACATTTAATCGGCTATATGCACTTTCTCAACATAGTCCCCCTGGATCTGTAGACACTTACGCCAGCGGTGTGGAAGTTGTTCCGAGACCATTTTGAAACCAGTTCTTTGGAGTTGTGTGCACCCATCGCTGGACAGACTCATGGAGTTCCTCACAATTGTTGAAATGGTGACCACGAAGAGGCTTCTTCATGGCGCCAAACAAGTGAAAATCGGACGGTGCCAAATCGGGAGAGTATGCTGGATGTGGTAACACCTTGAAAACCAGTCGGTCAATAGCAGTTGTTTCACGACTGGTGTGCGGCCGGCCATTGTCATGTTGGAGAAGCACATCTTTGCCCCATTTGCCTTGCCTCTTCTTTTGAATTGCACGACGCAACCACGTCAGTGTTGCCACGTAGACTGCACTGTTAACGGTGGTTCCCCTCGGTAGCCAATCAATGAGGATGATGCCATCACTATCCCAAAACACAGTGGCCATTTGTTTCCCAGCCGTGGGTGCTGTTTTGAATTTCTTGGGTGGGGGCTACCCTTATGTTTCCACTGCATGGATTGGGATTTGGTTTCCGGTTCGTGGTAATCCAGCCACACTTCATCACCTGTCACAAGCTTCCCCATGAAATCAGCTGGATTCTGGTCGTAAAGTTCCAAAAGCTCCCTGGAAATGTCTACGCGTTGTTGTTTGTGGCATGCGTTAAGACATTTCCGTACCCACCGAGCTGACACTTTACCCATTTTCAAGTCACTGTGCACAATGCGTTGCAGGGTTCGTTTGCTTAATCCCGTAATCCTCTCCAGTTCCGTAAACGTCACACGTCTGTTCTCCAGTATGACATTTTCCACACGCGCGATGTTTGCGTCTGTTTTCACACTCACATGTCGCCCTGGACTCTTTCCCTTCTCCTTCGGCGTTTGACCATTTTTCCAGCCAGTTACCCAATTATACACCGTTTTCCGTGACACTGCATACTCGCCACACACAGCCACTAACCATCTATGGATACGTGCCATTGTTTCCCCTTCCTTCCACAAAAACTAACTCGTCCATCGTTGACCACGTTCATCTTGTTCCATGTTGTCCGCAACAGCACTCGTGACGTGCTTCGACGGCTGCACAGGCCAAAGACTACGCATTGTCACATGGTGCTGCCACCTGGCGGTAGACAAGGTACCTATGCGCCCATCCTGCGCAGTGCGTGGAATTACGCCATTAAAACAATAAAGTGTAATTCTTTATGATACGCTCCTCGTAGTTTTACAACATTCTTCCTCCCCCGGAGATCCACCCGGAACTTTTCGGGAAATACATTCTTTCTTTCTGTTACACTAAGCACAGGCAGCTCATTGCTGCAATGCAACATTTTGTATACAACTCCGGTTTTGCTAGCAGCTGTATACCACTCCCCCTTTCTTTCCTGACCTTTCTTCGTTCGGATTTCTATGCTATGCACAGAACAGCGTGAGGTGAGAGAGAGATGAACAATCCCTCAATTTGCAATGATGTGTGGCTTGATCTCAACTCCGTCACATGGTTAGGAATGGAAAGATTGCAAGACTACATGACGAAGAAGATAGTCAGCGCAGCAATTCTTTGTGCAAAGCGAGTCTCAAAGCCCACTGATCCAAGCCATAAGAGCGTTTCTGATTTCTCTATCAGCATTACGGAGGTGTGCACTTTGCAATTTCGTACATGTCATGTGATCCTCATTTGATGCGCTTCTTGGATAGAAACCATGTTGTAAGGAAGTAAATGGAAGGTGATGTGGGCCGGGAACATTTGATGTCTTGAAGAAATGGCGTTCAGTGAATGAATATCATAAAAATTAATTTACATTGCACATTTATTTGGGTGTGCACGTGTGAGTGTGCAAATAGGCAGCAGTCGTTACTGCCCCCACCTGTTGTACTGTCACCATGTTGAACCAAACAAGAACACTAGAAATGTACACTTTGAGCATTGCCTGAAAAAACACAATTAACACCCACCCTAAAAGAAAAGAAAAAAAAAGAGGAAAAATAAAGAAGAAAAAGAGAAGCACTGTCTGCAGCAAATTTGCCCTTCAATGATTCTTATTGTACAAAAATAAAATACAGGGTTCAAGAGCTCTGAGGGGCAGGCAAGGGCTGCCAAGTGGGTTTATTATTTGGTACATGTGGTCAGAGCATTGAGTCTAGAGTCTGCTACATCTCCAACTGTCCTCGTGACTCCCACTGGGATGGAAGAGTTCAACCCCCTCCCAACGCTCGCACCCCTATCGTTGTGATTATGATTCGCCCTCTCTTGGTTCGAGGATTCTACCGTCAGGCTATCCTCACTCTACGAATTCTTAACTTCCCTTCCTTGCGGGAAAACCTGACTGACTCGGTGGCTCAGGGGTTAGTGCTTTCATTTGGAAAAAAATCACCATGTTCAGGATCTACTCCCATCACGAAGTCGAAAAATAGAACCAAGATAAAAATAGGTGATATGAACCTGTCACTAACCACACCCATCTAATACACGAAAGGAGAGGGTGCAGGGGGGGGGGGTAGTTATTCACTGGCACCACTGGGTACTAAATGCAGCTTACTCACATGATAGTCAGATGCTATACATCCCGGACCAACACAATTCCTACAAAGGTGACCTTATGGCTGTAAGCTTAGCCCGCGCACAATGATTTTCGCAATAAAGTTAATCTTGTTTTCAGTACAGTAAGATTTGAAATTTCAAGCAAAGTATCACAAAGTGTGGTTTTGGACTAACAGGTTTCTTGAACAATTACCAGAAACAATATATTTATAGAAGGCGATAAAAATATCATTAACTGTTCAAGAGGACCAACAGCTTGCAAAGTCCTGGAATACTGCACAGAAATCATCCGGTGCATTTGCAACATTATCCATCATCAGGAAAGATGGAAGATGTAGTTCAACTTTTCAGTTCCTAATTTTGAAATCTTTAAAATTAACGATAAGAAACAGACTGGTGACAAATAAACCTTCAGGCTTTTCTCAGCCTCTTGCCAACTTCGTCAGGCAAAGTGAAGATGTGATGAGAACGCTCACAATTAAACAGCGTTTTAGTAAAGCTTCTGAACAAAGTTCTGTATTGCCATGCTACTTTAATAATTCCTTTGAAGGAGTTTAAAATCAAAAACATGTATTTGGCAATATTTCACATCTAAATGCTCTAAACATATTCATACAAAATTACAAACATGGAAATAGCTTTATAGATATTGCAATTTCTATAGTATCAGATGAATCATGAAGATAGTCCTTGACTCAATTACAGATATTTCTATTTTCACTTCTAAACAAGCATATAGTTACAAAGAATGTTGTTTTGAATAATCTAACATTAGCAATTTCTTCAATTTGTAAAGAAAAATAATGCACATAAAATAATGGCATAAAAATACTGCATTCTATCCCAAACTTTAAGAATCACCGGTCAGTAAATATACTTCACAGTCTCATCAAATGTTTATGCACAATGCTAAGTTTCATATTGAATAATACTTGCAGGTATAAAAAAAATGGAAACATGTAACAGTTTGAAATGTACAGAACTTGCATGCTAGGTGGACAAAATTCCTACGGGGAAAAATTAAGATATAAAAGCATGCAGAATTCCCTCAAAGGGTGCATCATGGAGCCACATATCTATACTGGAACTGAAGAAAAGTATGCTGAAGACAGCTCACAGAGCACAGAAGATAATATTAGTTCACCACCAACCTCACTAATCCCTGCAAAGTGAAAGATTATCACAACACGACAGTAACTTCTACAATTAGTACAATAAGATGCTGTTACAGCCACTGCATGAATAAATGTCACACACAGCCGACTTTCAGTTAGTAAAAATGATTTTAGTTTCTTCAAAGAGCACAAAACAGAATTAATGGCGGGATTAAGATCAGTGGGGTGTTGCCATAATTAAGTTTTCATGGCCACAGAGTTTTGACCATACTTCCACATAAAGATGTGCGCAATTCCCATATGAATCCTGCACCGAGATCACAATTCACAGAATGTGGCAAGATATCGGGTAAAAAATCACAAATGGAAATAGCATTCCAAATGGTAGTTCCTTTCAATAAAATTCCATCGGGAACTGCAAATTTTCAATATTATATTTTAACAAAGATATTCTTAATGTGTCAAAACCTTCATCTATGTTATAGCACACTTCACTGCTGAATACGGATAACTTTTGCTTACTATGAGTTTTGCAAAAAAAAAAATTCGGGGGTATTGAAAATTAATTATTATTTAATTAGAAATGTGAAAAGATGTAAAACGATCAAAAAACATACTGCATATTGTGGCAAGTCAATATCCCTAATGACAACAATGTATATAACTTTAGCCAAAAGGTGTGGTAGTCCATGTATTTGACTTTCATGTGGGTGATCTGCATTAAGTTCCTATGGTGCCAGAGACTGCTTCTATGGAAAATCCCTCTATATAACTACAAGGGGGCAACTCTGGGAACATATGTGGCACAGATCTTACACTGAGACTGGGCTCAGTTTTGTATTTACGTTCGCTTTCAAGTTTCAAGGCAGAGTTAAGCATGGGTGAGAAATCATGCTCCTCTGTTGTACATCAGAACACTGGTTGCTTATACTCTCAGATCTATAAACAAAAAGCATAAAACTAGGTGACTTGTCTAGTGGGGGAGGGGGGGTGAAGGCATGACCCCTCTTCCCTGTGGATAAGATTTCCTAAAAAAAAAAGTGTTACATACATAAAATGGTAAAATATGATACTGATGACTATGAACATAAAATATGATATATTTGCACTGTGATTCAGAAGTAATGGTGCAAAAAGAAAGACCTGTAGCAAGAGTACTAAGAATGGTAAGTGCCCAATCACGGAAGGGAATTGAGGTGCAAGGTCATAAGTTTTTATTTGTGTGAGGTACTATAGCTAAATGCCGTTACGAGCGCTAGTGGCACAGTCTCGATGGCGACATCGAAGCATGAGAAAGTATCTTTCGTATTGGAATTTGCTCGCACAGGGTCTATCAATACTTTCAAATCAGATTCAGTATGTGTGCACCGCATGGAAACCACATGCCACAAAACCTTGAACTAAAGCAGTGCATCTCTGAAGTAGTGGAGTCGATTTCTGAGGATACGCTGGGACGTGTCTGGGCAGAACTTGAGTACCGTCTTGATGTGTGCCATGTCACCCACATCGAGCACTTGTAATGATGAGATATGAAACTTGGATAATTGTATTTTCATTTCATGTCTATATGGTTGCAGTCTCTCACTTCATTTCTGAATAAAAAGATTTCATTTTACACCATTACTTCTGAATCACCCTGTATATTACAACTGCAATATAATTGTGACATTCTAACATTTATATCCTTCGGTGCATTTCTTTAATATAACATTTGGATACTAATATTAACAGGAATTGCAGTTAGGATTAGCTCAAGTTCACATTTGTTTTCGTATTTGCTCACACTGTATTGATTCATCCTTGATTAAAAAAAAAAAAAAACTATGAAATGAGATTTCTTAACCCTGGATTCCCCTTTTCTTAACTAAATATGGATAACAGCAGTAATAAGCCTTTATTTTATGATGCTAACTTACTTGTCAAATTAACAATGTTTGCACTTTGTTTACTTCCACATTCCATTCACCTGTCGCATTCAAAATCATGTGTGAGTGCATACATAAACTTGTGCATTTCAACACATTGTGATAGAAAATAAGTGCTCTACACCCACTGTGGTAAATGCAAATATATTAATGAAATAAATGCCATAAACAGGAAGAATGATAAATTCAAGACCAATGTATACAGGAAACTCAACTACGAAACACAATACATCCACAAACTTTCTGGTCACGCTGCATGGCAAAAAAACAACATTTGGATCAACTTCTTCCAGAGTGCCATCAGCCTTACCTCATAACCTAAAGACCTGCATACTGAATTCGATCATATCATCTCCCTTGGCATCGACAATGGGTCGGTCCTCAGCCGACAGGAACTCCTCCACCTCCTGGATACTACCAAAAGAAAAATGAACCAGCCACACCCCCAGAAAAAAAAGGATAAAAGAAAAATGGATCGACCTCCCCAGAGATCCTCACCTGACCAAGAAAATTCAAAAAGTTCTAACAGGGCAGTTTTTCAAGACAGTAGACCAAGCCCTTCTTTCCATTGCCTCCCACCTAACCCATTTCAAACAATATTACACCAACCACAATACAAAAAGTGTCGTCTACATGATCACCTGCACTTGTGGAAGCAAGTATGTAGGTATGACAAAGTGCCAACTTCATGATAGGCTCAAGGAGCATGATGCTGACCACCAACTCGGGAGGATAAGTACAGGCCTTTCCTGTCACCTTATAGACAAAAACCATAACACAGACTCTGCCAAAATAATCATGCAAGTGAAATCCACCTTGGAAAGGTTCTCAAAAGGAACCTATGCAATATTGACCACTCCCGCTGACCCCAACACTAACCCTGGAGCCCTCAATAAAACCTGGCTTCCCGCTATCAGGAATATGCACACCCACCCAACCTGCTCCCCCCACATGACAAGAAGCCAAGCACTGGCCTTAAGCGTTCACAAAATAGCCCACCTGTGCTCGCGAACAAACGCCGTTCCACTGAAGCAGACGACGAGACTGAGAACTGATGCCTACAGTGCCAAAACCCCAATACGTGGTCAAAGTAGACCCATGTCAGAATGGCGGAAAGTGAAAGGACCGCATCAACTAGCTCTGCTAGAGCACAAGCGGAAGGAGGAGGAACCACATCACCTCAGACAACAGAGTACACGCCTGACGAAGCCACCAGACGGGTGGCGAAATGAATCGCGAAGAAAATTTGCGCTGAAAATATGAAAAGTAAGCTTATAAGAGTAAGTTACCTATCTCCACATAACTGCCAAATAGATATCTTTAGATACAATGTGAAACAATTACTGGAAAACTATGATATTTTGTGCAATATACCCTGTAAGTTTATACAAAACCTTGAGGTTTAAGTTTAAATCTGTCAATCAGCAATTGTTACTTTTGTACCAGTCAGCCACAATTAATGTTGTCCTACTCCGAGCCCTGTGGAGCTCATTTGAAGCGACGGATTGCGCTGAAACTCGGTATAGAGGATATGGAGACCATGCGGAAGCAAATGCTGATGGAAAAATAGTACTTCAAATTTTCACCACCAGATGAAAATGTGGCGCTGAAGTAACAATAGCCAGTAATTTGAGTTTATGTCGGTACAGCAGTGTTCAATATGCAGCTTTTCATGTGAATGACCCTTTGGAAGCCTAAGACAGTGTGATCAATGGTCATACAAACCATTTCCCAGAATGTTGTTCACTATTCATCAGAATTCAGCACCACATTTTCACCTGGTGGTGAAAATTTGTACTATTTTTTTTATCATCATTCGTTTGTGGTCACCCTGTATGTATACTTTTTCACAAGTAACATGGAACTTATGTTTTAAGAAAGGTAAAACTACACAGGTGTCTTGTGTAGAAACATCGACAAAATACAGCAGCACACCTAGTGGTTCATCACAAAATGGTACCAAAGCTATTTTCGACAAACAGTTGGTCAGTCAATTAGTCTGTTCCCCTCCCTTCCCATGCTAAAAGGGTTAAGTTTATTCAAAAAACGTAAAATTGATCTGTACACAGAATGTCATGATTTCATGTTACAGTTCTAGCACTAGGAATTTCGTAAGGTTACAAGAAATTATCAATTTAACACCATATTTCACACAGAGTGTAACAGCAATGAAAATACAACACCCAAAACGGTGCTCAAGAATACAATGAATATTGACCTTCAATAAGTTCTTACGCACCGAAGGGGATATAAATGGTACAAATTGCAAAGCCACACTCTGAAGAAAGAAAAAAAGGCAATGAAACTACATAATAATTTCATAGAATATTAACATACTTGCTATTCTGTACAAAGATATTTAACAATTGTGATGAGAGTGAGATTAATAAATGTCTGGCAAGTGAGATGATTAAATTAAGTGGAGTGACGTTAAAGAAAAATTTTATTATACTCTGACTTACCACAGCAGCAGCAAGTTCTGCTTCTAACATCGCCACAGTGTCTTGGGAACCTGAAGAAGTGTCTTGCATCAGAAGAAGCTGAAAGATAAAATTACATTACTAATATATTTAGATATGACTGCGAACAAAAACTGCACGAAAAAATTAAACGTATAAACTTATTAGAATGAATTACGTCAGTTTGAAATCCAATAATCAGGATATGTGCACTTTTCATTAAACTATATAGGGTCACTCAAAAGTTATCTACACTTTCGCTGTAATTTTGTTTAGGTCGGCCACACTACTTTCTGGGCAAGTACCTCATTGCTTTAGTGCAGTGGTTCTCAAACTGTGGTAAGCATACCCCAGGGGTATGAACGACTTGAAGGGGGCACGCGATCAGCTCGGAAGAGAAATGCCGAGAATGCCCACACGACAACAATGTTGCTGCTGGTGTGTAGAGCAGACTTCATTGTTTCAGATTTCATAGCTTTATCACTCAAAAGAAAAAAGGCTGATTTTGCCAGTGACACACTTATCTTTCTTTCACATATTTTCAATTCTCTTTTGAAATCTATAATACACTAAATTTAGAGCTGAACCTCTGCTTGAAAGTTTCAAGTGCCCAACCAGACGTCAAGAAACTGGGTCAGGCTATGCAGACCTCGCAATAAAAACTAAAAAAAATTGTGCTTGACAGTTTTGTTTACAAACTTAATTTTGTTCTTTACTTCTTTTCAATAACTCTGGAAAAAAAATAAAAAAGTGTTTTCTTTACTTCTCAGCATGCATGTCCACATTTTTATTTCTGTAAGTACTCATAAAGATTGCAAACGTAAGAACACTCAATAAAAATAATAAACGTAGGATTGTAATGTTTATTTGTTTTCCATCTTTCCACATATAGCCTAAATGCCATTATGCTCCATTGCAGATACACACCTGTAACATATCAAAAACTCCCCACCAATATCAGGCAGTGAAAAAAAAATCCCCAAACCGACTATTCGTAGAAAACCTATGGTGGGACTACATTAGACATTTAGTTATGACTAAAGAGTACTATGAGAAAAGAGTTTGAGAACCGCTGATAGTGCATATTGACTATCGCTCATTTTCATTTCTTATGGTGTCATGCATAACATACGTACCGTATTGGCCCAAATATAAGCCGCACATTTTATCCAAATTACAATTGTGAAAAATTAGGATGCATCTTATATTAACGACCTTAAAAAAATTACGACATTTCATTAAATCATATGCTGTTAAAAATGTGCTGATTTCTCATTTTGAAAATAAGGATAATGCAACAATAGCATTGTAGAAACTGGCCACATTGCAGATACCATAATGTTATCCAACATTAGCATTCTTCTTTGAAACTGGAATAATAGCATTGTTGTTAACAGAAAGCTACCTTTGAAGCAGGTATAGCACACAATTGTAACCTTAATTTTTCAATAATGATTCGGTATTTTGTATGTACTTATGTACTGAATTTATAAAACGTGCTGACTACACGTCACCCAGTAACTGGTCAGATAATGTCCCACCTCTGAGATCATCAGTCAGTAGGTAGGCAATGGCAGTCACAGGTTATTAATACTTTTCACTACCAACATCAATACTATTGGCATCGATATTGGTACAGCCCCAATTGGAACCATTACAAAATTGGGAATTTACGTGAAAATTAATTCAAATGTGACAATTAACAAACATTCCAGTGTTGGACAAAAATCACAATAGAAAAAATCTGGACTTAAGCTTATTGGTTACAGTGGGACCTTGATCTTACATTTTCTAGGGGACAAAGCTGAAAAAATGTACAATGCAGTAAAATGTAAAATCGAGGAAAATTTTATTTTGTTGTGTATTTTTGTGTTGGGACCATAAAGTTTGAATGTATAATGTGGGAAAATGTAAAACCAGGATTCAACCACATACAGGCAACCCAACAACTGCAAGAAAATTTAAGGATGTATTATTCACTTGCATGGAAGAACTAGGAACACAGTGACACCTACCTTGCTCTTGCCATTCTGTAGGTCCTCTTTCAGCAACAGGCATTCCTTTGTCGACACAAAGAGATCACTTTCCAATTTGTTCACTTTTGCCAAAAGCGTGTCGTCCCTTCTCTTCTTCTGCATTTACAAAAAAGAAAGAGAGAGAGAGAATTAACACTACAACTAAGTTAAAAAATAACTTAAAAATAAATTCAATCTTGTGGAGTGTAGTTGTTAATGCTCAATCAGAGACTTCCAGGAAAAATCCCCAGTGGATGATTTAACCCTACGTTGGTCGCGCATGGTCTCTCGTTCCGGGTGCGTGATTTTAATATCGTTATTAATCAATGATTGATTTGTTAACACCATCCTTCATTGTAGCTGAGTTTTCTGAGTTTTCAACCTTCCTCTTTTACACTAACATTTTGATTTCACTGTTAGCAACATATTTGAGCCGCTAGGAAGGGTTGCCCCTTGCTGTCTGAGTCCATGCATGGGTGTAGGCGTATCTAGTTTCTATCGAAAATCTGAGATGCTGTTTCATGCCTGATTAACAAAGAGTGCCTTTTTATAATTTTATATGAAATATTTCTCACACGATCCATAAAGGGTTAATTGTCCCACCTGACATACTCCACATGGTATTTAAATTGATCGCTATTTTGCATCTTTATCTCTCCTCCACAATAATATGGATCACTTCTTGGGTAAAGAACAATAAGAAAGACACTAACACAGTATTAAAAAAATATTGAACATCTGACAGTCCTGTATAATGAATCTCTTGACCTCTAAAAAAATCTTGCAACTCACACCACAGTCATGTAGGATCACTATGGCCATAAGCGTAACCTAGCGAGGGCAAGGGAGGCACTTGGCCCCCAGAACAAAGAAATAAAGAGTAATTTTCATGGTGTCTCAGATGCAACAATTATTTACTGTTCTCCCCACAAGTAAGCTATGTCCATGAATATGACTTATTGTTCAGGAAAACCCTTCCTCATCTTAATTAACTAAGTTCTCCTTGTGCAGTAAAATCGAAATTCTGACATTACTGTCTCCAAACAAGATTTTGGTCCATTCCATGTCGTTTACCAGTCGTAACAAGTCATCCATTGTTCAGGTTTGACGTATGAAAACATCGAGGAACAAATAGTTTCTTTTCTTTCCCTGCAGATGGCACTAAAGTTCACCTATCTGACTGCCAACTGGTTCAAACTGTTTATATCTACTGTCAATAGATGGCATCTAAGAGCAGTTTTATGTTAGCACCACTCTTTTCTGCCCCTTGTGACTAAACATTATGACCAAGATGGGTGATTCAAACATGGAAACTTCAGTGGCGAGACAAAAAATTGACCACTTAATATCCTCAGCCACCAAGCTGACAATTGCTTTATTGGGACCATGAAGAGGTCACAAAGTTGATGTAGCCCCATTTCTTATTGACTCTACGATTGTTATGGTTGAATGCTTGAGATCGTATCATGCCAAAGGTGTGACTCGAACACAGGACATCATAAATTGCTAAGCTAATCTTGTCATGAACGGGGTCCTGCTGAAGCATTGAAAAAAGAGCTTCTTAAAAGCAAATCACGCCAGCAACTTTCAGTGAAGTTGTAAAACTCCGTTGACACTGCATTAGGCTGGAAGAATATGAAATAAAGTAAATCAGAGTTATTCACAGAAATCGCCGCTGGCAGGGCACGCGATCTAGTCAACGGTTTTAATGGAAAAAGTTCAAATTCCAGTTAAATAGTTCGTGTGAGAATATCTCACTCTCAGGCCGTCTCTGAAAGGTGCAAGACCGTACTTGAAGCGAGCATACTTCGAGAATAGTCTCGCAATGCAGTCTTGAAGTCGTGGACTGGAAGTGAAGATCTTTCGAACTGCACTTCAACTGCAGCACCAAATACGATCAGTAGATATAACTGAGGACACGTTAAAACGACTTTGACAGTACAATTCAAACTCAGTATCAGCACAATAGGTAGCTAAGGTGCTATATTGAAAAGGAAATTTAAATTTACATATACAGATAACTTTATAATTATTATATTGATAAAAATAAAAAAAAACTAGAAACAACAAAAATTACAATATCATCAAATTATGCAATTATTTACAAGAACATTTATATGTAGAAAACACTTCTTTACTGTCTCCTTGCGAGGCAGAGCAAGTCCTTCTCTAAATATTTGGGCATGCGTCAGTTCTACATCTGAGCACACTCAACATGTCAGATTCCTCAATCAGGTCCACAAGATGGCTTCCTTCAATTTTCAAAACTTCACATTTGGCTTGTTCACATCCAAAGTGCAGAAAATATTACACTCACTTAGTCTTATTTCTCATAAGATTCTCATTTTAGATAATGCAATATTCATTTACTAGCTAGTTAATGCTGATGCCAGCAGATAATAATTTCCAGCTCCCAATTATTAAACTAGGCACTTTACACCAGTTCCAAATCTTTCCTTTTTCGTTATACAGATTATTCCATTATAAAAGCATTTTCAAGCTTCTGTTATCAACAAAATGTCTCTATATAGTTTAAACAAACTATTAAAGATTAACTTATCAAGTATAATCTCTCAAAATATCCAGATTTTTAATGATATCAAACCTTCATCAATAGTCACATTTTTACTTATACACCATCCATCTTGAGATCTATTTAAAAGTCACAGACAACTAGTATTAGTGCAACTAGTTCAAGCCAGATTTTTTAGTTTGTCCATAAGTGCTTAACAGCTTGAATGTTTGTGTTGTAAATGTACATATTTGCTCTGTTACAGCTATTTTACTATGTATATCACAATATACTTATCTAATGATTACAATTACTATTTTTTGAATGTTGGTACAAAATACCAAGTATGACATCATATTAAACATTGAACAATTTTAAAGAGTTGACCTTTGTATATAAACCTTGATGTCAATGCAAATGTACATAATTTCAATAAATTTAATTATAAATTTGAATGTAACTTATCTTGCTTGCCTGAAAGAACACATATGATTGAAGATATTTGTTTTTTCATATTGTCAGTCAAAAATAACTGTTATGAATATGAATTCAGAATATTGCACAATTTGATAATTTTGTCATGATATACAAATTGGCTTTTTTAAACATCATATTTAATGAAATTAGTTTAAATAGTAATTTCAGACACTTAATTGCATTATATGAATAAAATTTTGAGCAATCATATGACTAAATTATTATAGATATTGCACAAATGTGGAACTTTGGACTTAGCCTAACCATTTTCAAATGTAGTTATGACAATGTATTATTTTTATTGTCATACTGGCGCTCAACAAGGGACGAACCCACAACAAGAGATCTGAGCACTACTAAGACTTTCAACATATAATAATTAATATAATGCTTCTATATTTACAAACTGTTTTCATGTTCAGCATTATAATCAATTGAGTGTAACTGAATTTTTGTTTTCCAACAATACAACAAGGACTTGTTCATCATGAACCAATACAGTGCAACTACACATAATGAATTTTTTGTACATAATAATATTGAAAAACAAAAAACATCAAGTTCGACATACCAACAATTATTATCCAGTAAAGTAACCATTTTTACATAAACAATGTACCTACATAACATTATTATTTATTATCAAACAATGAAGCACCATTCAGAACTTCATTCTCAACCTGGGAGTATAATTTCTATATTAATTTTTATTTAGCCAAAAAATATATTAATAATAATTTTTTACATGTAGAGTAAGTTACCTCTGATCTAAATTTCCCATTAGGAATTGATCCATTCATCTAGCAACATCGGCTAACAAGACAAAAATGTAAGTCCCTGCATCGAAAAGCAAACATCCTCAGATTTACGGAGTGCTGAATATAAGATTTCTTACATTGCAAATGAATTCATGCAAGAAATGTATAAATTATGATGTGTGCACAGAAATTATAAATCATAAATAATTGTTGTTCCTGAACTCGCAGCGTCACGGCTCGAACTTACTATTCAGCCCTTTGTGAACACATTTTGGAGCCATAATGCATTCTAGCATTCTTAAAGGAAACAACTACTTGACTGAAGCTTGGATCAACACGTGAATCACTTTGCTCTTTGTCAAGTTCATTTCTATTTGAGCCTACGATTCAATTCTTGGAATCTTTGTGCTCTAGTAAATATTTTTCAAGCTAAAGCTAAATCTTAGCATTCAAAATTATTATGCACATGCCATCACATTATATTATACATTTTTTTTTTTTTGCATTCCAAAATACACATAACAAAGAATATTTGTTACATTAAATTTTTTCACCGTTCAACACAACTAAGGATCAAGAAATATGATGGAAGACCAATGTCGGATCATGAAGATCAACTTAAGGCAAACTCTACAGAGGAATACTTCATACCTGAACTAATGTTTCAGACTCAAAGAAAGAAGCATGAAAAGTGAGAAAATTTTGACATTAACGGCTGACAAAAGAAAAATTCTGCACAAAGTACTGTGACTCACAGTACCACCTTTAACCCACATCCTAAGAAGAAGAACTCAACCAACCAACCCTCATGGGTATGGTTGTGGAATGAAGCAGTATCTTTTGTCCTTCAAAACAACAAAATAAACAACATGTTCGCATAAGCAATTTCATAATGCTAAAATTAATATACAAAGAACGAAAAAGTAAAGAACTGAGGTCTTATATACCACCCTTGACACTCAGTCAATAAGAAACTCCCAACCAACCAACCCTTAGAGTTACTTCACTCTGTGGATGGTAAGTATAGATTAAATTATCCTGCAACAATATTTCAGGATGTATGGCAAATCAATCTTTGTTAAAATTAAAAAGCTTTGAAAGTCAGATGGGTATACAATCATAATAAGTTGTCAGCTTACATGTGGTCAAATGTTAACACGTGTGCCCAAATTACCGCACCTTTATTGCTAACAGTGTATTCCAACAGAAGAATCAGACTGCTGAACAAAGTGAATAAATATGCATGAACCCCTTTATTAATATTCCGTTACTTTACCTAGACAACAGGTTACCATCGGGTGTGAGTATTCTAACTACTCTCCCTACCATCACCGTGCAATCTGAGATAAACGATATTAAATTCCAAATCATTATATTGAACCATATAAGGCTTGATGCTCCGAGACTTTTCTGTGTTTGGATGAAACCTGTCTTCGGTTTCTTCAACATCTCCTTATAACACTTCGAAGTCGACATGTCTTTACTTCACATGATATCGGAAGCATGTGAACCTATCCTTAGGCCACAATGTTATACTTGATGTTCACACAGAACAAAGTAAAGTGTAATTCTTTTCTTTAAACAAAGAATCTTTGATAATATTTTTCAACTTTAGGGTTTGCATATGTGATTTATTTATTTCAGCATTGAAACAGAACTATATTCATGATTCAACATGTCAAGCTATGTAACCACTGACCTTACTCCATCGACAATACCCAAACTAAACATATACTGATACTATCATAGTGAAAATATTCAAGATAACTCTTCGTATCAGATGTTACATGTACACAATAAAGTTATTTTGCTAAACTGTATGTTTCAAATTCACATACTAATAAAACTATGTATGTTTCATAACATACTTTTTCCAAACATATGCAACCACATAAGAATGTTACAACACATAGTTCATATTACTGTACTACTGAACTTAATCACGAATGATAAGCACTATAAGTATGTAACAATCTTTACCCATCAAGTAATTTTCAGTCACATATCTGATAAAATATAGTAAGACATGTCTGCATGCTGCAACAATGCCTTTGATATTATAAATTTGAAGTTAACTTTAACTTCATGACATCATCGTGACATCTTCTGCGTACATGTGTACGATGCATGATCAAGTATGCTATCACAGTCAAAGTACAAATATGTGAGGAGTAAGCATGGAATGCTTCTAGACGAAATTTTCTCCTCCATAATTTCAAACATCTCTGCCTGAATGTTCTTTTACGAACATGTTTAGGATGAGTTGTTACTTTTCTCCTTGCACCTGGGCAATTGGTGAAAACAGTCTTATTAATTTGTTTCAATTTAAGTTTGGTGCCTTTCCTAATTGTATCCTTCAACTGGACATTTGAAACACTTTGGGGAAATACCCCTTCACCTTGGTCTAGAATACCGTGAAACTTCTTGTCCAAAATCATTTGGGAAAGTTTCTTCTCTACTTGGTTTACAGGTATGTTAATGCATTTTGAAACATAATCCACCTGAACACGAGAATAAGGTTCGATGATTTGACAAAGGTTTTGTTCCAACACTGTGTCATAAAGGCTGTCTAAATGTGCTCGAACAATTGGATCATTTTCCAGTTCTTCTTTAAACTTATCCACAGCCTCCTGAAAGTCTACCAGAGATCTCTTAAGACTTGCTTGAGCAACACACTTCATAGCTTCAATTGCACTTCCGGCATACTTCAGAGCCAGTTTCCCGCTTATGATCTGCTGCACATCTTCTGGTGTGTTCAACATTATTTTGGACAACAGCATGTACTTCAATGCAGTCAAAGCCTTTGAGCTTTCCACACTATCATAGCCTTCAAATGCTTCATAGAAGTAAGAGTATGCTGTTTTGAAGTCTCTCTCGTTAGCAGCATGAAGAATGCCTGACTGCATATCAAGCGATGCTTGTAGTTTTGGAGGGCAATAAATTAAATTAGCTGTAGTCCGAGCTGAGGTAAGTGCTGCACATGCTTTTGGAAGATTACTCAAGGCATGGTAAGTTTTACTTTCTAGAAGTTGAACCTCTAGCAATAAATTTTTGTCATCTAACTTCTTCAGTTCTCTTAATAAGGTCGATCCTAAGTGAAGAGCTTCAGTAAACATTCCAGTATCAAAATACAAAGCTATTAGGCAGGCTTCCAAATACTGCCAGAGGATAGTCTTTTTCTCTTGTTTTGCCCACTCAATGCACTCCTTGCACACCTGAATCTTACTGCCAGTGCTGGCTTCCAGATCCAAGAACATGTCAACCAGAGCACGAACCAATTCTGCTGCCTTCGCCTTACTAATGGTGCAGAGGAAGGGTCTCGTCTGCTTAATAAGTTCAGCCAGTTCTTTTGCTTTGCCATCTTTCTTGTAAGTCTCTCCTAGTTTCAAGATACTTTGTTCTTTGACACAAATTGCATCTTCTTCACTTTCATCTCCCTGTTCTTGCAGAAGCCTGTATAGATCAACTATTTCCTCCAACTTATTCGAGGTTGACATTGAATGGGCTCTTTGCACACATATAACTGCCGCCATTTTTGTCTTTTCACCCACCTCAAGTTCATCTTTGATCTCTTCTCTAAGCTCTGTACAAGTAGCTTTGATTTCATCTCTGAACACTCTGACTTCTGAGATACTAGTTTTAATAATATCATTCAGCTCTGTCAATTGAGCACCAGTCTTTTCCTGATTAGCTTTGAGATCTGTTTGGCCATCCTTGATAGCATTAAGAGCAGCCATAACATCTGCCAAGCAGAAATCCCCCTTTGGATCTGACATATTTAAAGAAATAAACACCTAACCTCAGAAACAAGAACAAGATGCAAAACAATACAAAGATTATTATAAGCTTGAACCTTTTCAACTAATCACCTGACGTCTCATAATCTTAAATATAAAACGACTTTGACAGTACAATTCAAACTCAGTATCAGCACAATAGGTAGCTAGGGTGCTATATTGAAAAGGAAATTTAAATTTACATATACAGATAACTTTATAATTATTATATTGATAAAAATAAAAAAAAACTAGAAACAACAAAAATTACAATATCATCAAATTATGCAATTATTTACAAGAACATTTATATGTAGAAAACACTTCTTTACTGTCTCCTTGCGAGGCAGAGCAAGTCCTTCTCTAAATATTTGGGCATGCGTCAGTTCTACAGGGAGGTTATTTCAGTCGTTCACCGCCAGCGTGGCGGCCGGTCGGCGGACTCTTCATGCAACAGGTCCCGGCAAATTGCGTTCAGGAAGTCCGTAACAGAAACCGCTTGTTTTGTAATGTTTCCACTTTTCACAATTACAGTTACAATTACAATTGAAATAAGCACGTACCTTGTCGCAAGGATGCTGGAAAAGGTGTCCTCCCACATACAAATATTTCTGGCACCTTATTTCTGACATCTAATCTTAGATTAGACATCGCTACTTAACCTCAGTTGACAGAAAGGAAGACAGCATCCCGGCGCATAAAGCAAACCGAAAGCGTAAAATGATATTTAAAAGTAATAATAATGATGATCACTAACCTCCTGTGTTATAAGAGATGTTGAAAATAACCTACTTCAACAGCAATACAACACGTTTCTTAGGTTCAAGAGATCCTGTGTCTCGTAATTGCCTGACCACTTTTCTGCAAGAATTCGTTTTCACGTAATTATCGTACATAAAAACTCTCTGTTCAAGACTATATTTGTTTAACGACATAAGTAATGAATGAATAACAATTAACACACAATAAAGCACTGGCCATGAGTAGCACATTACAATAACACAGTATAAGCAACACGCGTACTGTTGAACGCAAACAGAATTGAACATGAACGAACACTGACGTCTGGTAGCCGACAGTGTTGCTAACCATTTTTCAGCAATGTCCCTACAGACGTAGTCAAAATGTCCCTACAACTGACCAAATGTCCCTACGCCAAGTAAAGTAACTAAAAAAACAACACCTCATTAGCATGCAAAACAGAAGATAAAATATACACATTTACTTACCAAATCTTTCTGCTCGGTGCTTCCACAATTAATGAAGGAGCGAATTTACAATAAATGACCCCTCCCCGATTTTTGTAATATTTTGCATACTCACTAATTGAGGCCTCCTAATCACGAATTTCAAGTTAAGATTTGGGGGGTCACGTGTAGAAATTGCAAAATAAGTGACATTGAGTGGTCCGCGATCGGCACGATTGCTTATTATTTACCGGAAGATTTTGTGTTTCCAATACTTAAAAAACGAAATATACATTCCTGATATTACTACGACCCCAAATTTTAACTATGTTTGCCTATCCTAACCTAACCTAACCGTACCTGAATGGTTCGTGGGGCTATCCGTCAATGGTTTGTTGGGCTACCCGTGCATGTTTTTTTCGAGCCCAAATTTTAACTATGGTTGCCTTGCCTAACCTAACTTAACCTAATCTTACCGAGAATGGTCAGTGGGGCTATTCCTGAATGGTTTTGCGGTAATTGTGATTACGAACTGATAAAAAATATTATTTTCGTAGCACTTTAACGGGAAACGTTCATCATCGAAGACGCTATTTTCGTATCCTGCAATTTTATGATTGATGTACTGTTGCCAAATTTACCTGTAATCAAATCAGTTCTTCTACATCGTGATTGTCGCTGTCACATGTAAGCACGTTCTTTGGGCAATATACTGAAATCCATAAGTTTATTAATTAGCCCACAGCCATCCTCCTGCACACTCCACCTAACAATCTGTACAACATTAACAACTTTTTTACTGTTCTCTTCCGCCATTCTTACACGATCCATGCTCTCCAAGTATGAAATCAACAGTGTGGCAACGCTGTAGACAGCGTAACTAATTGTAATTTGTTCATATCAACAAATATGGCTACCATACTTGTATACGGAGAATCATTGCAAGAATTGAAAAGCTTATTTTACAACTTCTACACGTTAATGAACATTTTTCCCCCTCACCCCAACATGTTAATTTGAGATAAATCATCACGAATAATTATTTCGTGAGTATAAGACGTATCATAGAAATTACAGAAGGGTCCGGTATTGTAAATTCTTGCCTTAATGAATAATAGGGTTGTGCAGGACAGAATTTTTTGGGTCGGGACGGGATCGGGACGGTAATTTTTTTAAATCCCGACATTCGGGACTGAAAAATTTGCAATTTCCCGACCAAGTCGGAAAATTTTCGGGACGGGAAATGTTCGAAATTTCCCAAAGCACTGGAAATCTCGAATTTTACAAGTCATTTTCACTTTAAGTGATTGTTTTTGCATTTCTAGAATAAAAACTTACAACTTTCGATAAGTTCCAGAAACTTACAAGGCAGAAAACGTCGAGAATTAACGACTTTTTAAAGTAAAGAATCCAGCACACCCCTAATGAATAATGTTGAGTCGTTTACTGTTGATTATGTTATTTGAAGTCATACATGCTGCTGCTGTGAAGAGATAGATGTTGGTTGGTGATGCTGTATTTCCTGCATTCTTTAACAATTTTGGTCCCATTTTATTTCCCTTTTTTGTTTTTGTATCACTTAACATTGAAAATATTCTTTCCGTTTCCGCGTTAGAATGCGGCAATGTTAGCACTATTTTCGCGAGAGTGGAAATGTTTTCAAAAAGGAACTTGCCTTGAAAGTTTTTGGTAACCGATAACATGTTCCAAAATTATGATGGAGATCTGTTAGTTAGTTCTTTTTTCTCCTTCTCGCTAAAGTATCCAGATAAACAAATTCATAAAATGTAATTTACCAAGATTGAAAAAAGTACCTACGTTTTCCCTCATTTGGCAAAATCTGTCCCTACGTTCCTACGCGGGCGAAATTTAGTGAAAAGTCCCTATGCGTAGGGACATGTCCCTACGGTTGGCATCACTGCCGACACGTGCAGTATGAAGCGCCCTCTCGCGGCTGACAACTCACCCAACCTCCGATAAGCTGCCGGCGCTGTCGCGACAACTGAGGATAAAGTAGCGATGACTAATCTAAGATTAGATGTCAGAAATAATGTGCCAGAAATATTTGTAATTGCGAGGACACCTTTTCCAGCATCCTTGCGACAAGGTACGTGCTTATTTCAATTGTAATTGTAACTGTAATTGTGAAAAGTGGAAACATTACAAAACAAGCGGTTTCTGTTACGGACTTCCTGTAATGCAATTTGCCGGGACCTGTTGCATGAAGAGTCCGCTGAACGGCCGCCACGCTGGCGGTGAACGACTGAAATAACCTCCCTGTACATCTGAGCACACTCAACATGTCAGATTCCTCAATCAGGTCCACAAGATGGCTTCCTTCAATTTTCAAAACTTCACATTTGGCTTGTTCACATCCAAAGTGCAGAAAATATTACACTCACTTAGTCTTATTTCTCATAAGATTCTCATTTTAGATAATGCAATATTCATTTACTAGCTAGTTAATGCTGATGCCAGCAGATAATAATTTCCAGCTCCCAATTATTAAACTAGGCACTTTACACCAGTTCCAAATCTTTCCTTTTTCGTTATACAGATTATTCCATTATAAAAGCATTTTCAAGCTTCTGTTATCAACAAAATGTCTCTATATAGTTTAAACAAACTATTAAAGATTAACTTATCAAGTATAATCTCTCAAAATATCCAGATTTTTAATGATATCAAACCTTCATCAATAGTCACATTTTTACTTATACACCATCCATCTTGAGATCTATTTAAAAGTCACAGACAACTAGTATTAGAGCAACTAGTTCAAGCCAGATTTTTTAGTTTGTCCATAAGTGCTTAACAGCTTGAATGTTTGTGTTGTAAATGTACATATTTGCTCTGTTACAGCTATTTTACTATGTATATCACAATATACTTATCTAATGATTACAATTACTATTTTTTGAATGTTGGTACAAAATACCAAGTATGACATCATATTAAACATTGAACAATTTTAAAGAGTTGACCTTTGTATATAAACCTTGATGTCAATGCAAATGTACATAATTTCAATAAATTTAATTATAAATTTGAATGTAACTTATCTTGCTTGCCTGAAAGAACACATATGATTGATGATATTTGTTTTTTCATATTGTCAGTCAAAAATAACTGTTATGAATATGAATTCAGAATATTGCACAATTTGATAATTTTGTCATGATATACAAATTGGCTTTTTTAAACATCATATTTAATGAAATTAGTTTAAATAGTAATTTCAGACACTTAATTGCATTATATGAATAAAATTTTGAGCAATCATATGACTAAATTATTATAGATATTGCACAAATGTGGAACTTTGGACTTAGCCTAACCATTTTCAAATGTAGTTATGACAATGTATTATTTTTATTGTCATAACGTTACTTTTCCACATTTTAAACACTTGTTTTTCACCACAGAAATCACATAGCATTTGTCACGTGACCAAGCTTCCAACTTCGTGTGCTCTGCCCTGTGGTCTCAATACCTCATGAACTTGACGTTTTCGAACTGTACTAAGTGACGTCACTTCCATCAATACCATACTTCAAGTATGTACTTTGTACCTTTCGGACAGAACCTGAGTTGCCTTCAGTTTCACATCAGATACAGTTATTGCGAGTAAGCTCCATATTTGTAGTTATAAAAGGAAAAGGGAAAAAGAGAGGGAAAAGGAGAGAATTAAGAATTGGAAAGTTATAGTTTAGAATATCGGAATACCGTAAGTTTAATTCCAGGTTAGGATCACGTCGAAGCGAGGACCAGCGGAGACGAAAATTTCAACAGCGCTACAGGCACAAACATTCCTATGTCATCTCCTCATGCTGCCTGTCCAGTCAATCGAAGTATTTAAATCAAATGGTTTAGTGTTGTTCTTATTTTACAGGGGCAAGCCCCCTTTGCTTGTTTGAGTGTTGACGTTGCTCTCCAGAGCTGTACCCCCCCTTACAAATGCACCTCTTTCAGCTATACTTATAACACCATGCTCTCACATAGCCTGAGGTTAGATCCCCCCCCCCCCCCCCCTCAGCTACTTTAGATTTAGACAATATGGACACATGCCTGATGATATAAGAATCCAGAACATCGGTGTGGAGACAGTCATTTCATAGCACAGCCGAATTTAGCACAATGTTCTGGTACAGTTTGCATTGTGCCATTACCTGAATAATCTATCCTGGCAGTAGATTGGAAGAGGCTCTAAGATTATCCAGGTCCCTTAGCCTGGCCTCCAAGAAGTATCAACCTCAACATTGGAGGATCATCATCAATGACAGTCAGAAATAACCATTATCGCACAAAGCCAAGGGTTATGGACTGCTGTGAAAGATGCCTTCATGCATGTGATCCTGCATTACCCTCTGCAAAACATCTGCCAGAACATGGTGCAGAATTCGGCTGTGCTACGAAAATTACTGTCTCCATTCCGATGTTCAGGACTCTTAAACCATAAGGTGTGTGTCCAAATGAAGCATTCAACTGTAACGAAAAGAAAGGTGGGGAAGGGAGTACACTCACTTCATGACCACACTGTACAATGAATGAAATGTAAGATCTGTAAACATTATATTGCAGTTCCAATGCATCAATAAAATATTGCTTTTATTTGTATTCAATCTTTGAGCTGTGTGTTCTTACCAGGTTCGAGATTATAATGCATGCAGCAATTGCAAAATAAATATTTAGTAGAAAATTACATCAAAGTTAATAGAGTTGTAAAAAACAGTTCCCTCAAGTAATGGAATGTATTTAGATAAGTACTTACATCAATATAGTAATGTCCTAATGAAAAAATAAGAACTGTTATGGCTGTTATTATGAGATATGCCACTGTTCCCAAAGACATTAGTGTATCCATTTCTTCCTCAATTTTCACTGCCTGTGGGAAAAAAGGACACAATTAATACTATATTAGAGCAAGTAAAACAAGCAATAAAAATTGAATGCTTAAATAAAGTACATAAAAAGCACAAATAACTTTGCACAGCTACACAAACATTAACAAGTAGGGCTGCGTCGACACACTTACAAAGAACGATGCTTGAAAATCATAGTAATTAAAAGTTGTTCAAAATAATGATTAATATTAATGGGAAAAAATCTAGTCTTAAGGGCATGCAATACAATTTCCACGGGAGTCTTCCCAAGCCCTTCCGTCCATGGCAGTGTGCCAACTTAGATCTCTTGCAGCCAGATCTGGCTCTTTCGTGCACTCTAGCCGGACCCTGTGGCCGAGTGGTTAGCACATCGTGCTGCGACGCCAAGGGTCCCGGGTTCGAATCTTGCTCAGGCTTGGTTGTTTGCGAATGTCAATTCATCAATTTCATCACTCATCCCCATCTTCACAAATTAGCCAAGAGGCACAAAACGCGAAGTAAAATAAACTAAATCAATCAATCTTTCGTA
Source organism: Lepisma saccharinum (assembly GCF_977018435.1). Lineage (NCBI taxonomy): Eukaryota > Metazoa > Arthropoda > Insecta > Zygentoma > Lepismatidae > Lepisma > Lepisma saccharinum. The sequence goes on from NC_139244.1 coordinate 3,408,262, forward strand.
CACTCGTTCAGCTGTGAACTGTGATGCCTACCCCTCGTGCCCCACTATGACTCCATCTCTGGTTCCGACCCACATGGACCACCTTTCGTCATAATTATACATTTTGCATGTGATGTGATATTGTTATATTGGCTGCGTCGCCCCACTCCCTCTTATCTCTCCAGCTACTTCTTTATAGTGCAATGCTAGACGTGAAATTGACATAATATTGTTGTCAGGGAATTCTTTACTTTCGATTTAATACCACATCGGTGGATTATTGAGATGGGCGATGCTGCCGGATCTAGGTGTTGAAAACTAAGAATAAACTGTCATCAATTTAGAGTTAACGATAATAGCAGTGCCCCACCCCTTTGACAACTAACATTACCCTAGAAGGCACTTTATCCAGCCATCGTAAATCTAGCTCCATGAGAGTCAGTTTTAACTCCATTTAAGGTGAAATCTAGTTCTTTTATGCCCATCAGGTTTGGCAACACTGCCAGGAGGCAAGGGAAAAAGCATTGATCATATGGGAGTATGATTTGATTCATTCTCTTGTGAATATAAAACTACCGATGGAATAGAAAGAGATGTCAACGGGAAGAGGGCAGTTTGAAGATGAATTTCACCAGCGGAAAAGTCGAAACTTCCATTTGATTAGCCGTAACTTGATTCCCCATAAGGAATACATGGGATTCCGAAAATTATTATTCATCATATTTTTCAAACATCGTGTCCAGCTTAATAATCAACATAACAAAATGTTTGCACTTGCAACATGGAGAGAAATTCATACTCTTGGATACACCCAGGGTTTTTTTTAGTAGCAGTGCCCATTCGGGCGATACTGAAATAAATGCACAATTGGTGGGTAATTGTATCTTGTCGCCTTTAACTTCAGTAAAATTTTCAGCAGTTTTATTGAGAAACCAATGTAGTGTTATGCTGATATCAGCTGATACTGATTAATTTTCCCAATAACTAAGATTCAGTGTATTAAGACACTGACATAAAAAAACAGGACATGCTAAATTATAAACCACAAAGTGTATGCTACAGTGGCATTAAGCAGCAAATTTATTTGAAAGAGCAAGTAAAGTAAAGTGCTCCCCTGTGCTTTGAACCAAGCCATGAAGGCGTATAGGGGTGTGGAGGTAGGGCCCCACACTTTTCTTGATCACGGCCAAAGGTGGGGGTGATGTGATCAGCATCACACCCCTTGCCACCTTTACCACCCAGTAACCCAATTTATATGATGCTGGGTTGGTGCCGGAGTCACTTCATCTGACTACCATGCAAGAGACCTGGGTACGATCCTCAGCAGGGGAGAACCAGCATGTATCTATATTAGATCAACATGAATGAAATTTGTATTGTTTACTATTTCAGCCTTTTCTGCCAATTTTGGCTACACATGCTGATGAGAATGAATTGTGATTCATGAAGAATGCTCACAAAGAACACCCAAGTCAAAACTCAAACCAGTAAATTTCGGTGGCAAGATTGAAAGTTGGTCATTAATTAATCTTGACCTTCAAGTCTGAATCAACATGATTAAAAATATATACAGGGTGTACCAAAAGTCCCATTACCCCCCCCCCCCCCTTTGAATTGTAGACAAACTTGCAAAATGTTATTTTAGCAGCATGGGTATGGTGAGAGGATGGTATACCATTAAATCAGACCAATGTCCACCATTTACTCCAATGGATCTGTGTGCACACCGCCATTTTCATGGCACAGTATTATTCGCCTCCAGGTGCGATGTGAAATTCTCCGTAACTTAAGATGTCAGATCTGGATTTCAGGTGGCCATTTTAAGAGAATACCTCAATGATGTGTTCAGAGACAAATGGATTGGACGAGGATCGCCAAATTTACCACAACCTCTAAAATGGCCACCACAAAGTCCAAATCTGACATCTTGTGATAATGCGCTATGGGGACACATCAAACAGAAAGTTGCCCATAATCGTTATCAGACAACTGGAGAACTTCAAGAAGTTGTTCGCAGTGCGTTTGCTCCCCTCACCATGTTATGGAGGATTTCACATGGCACCTGGAGGCGAATAATACTGTGCCATGAAAATGGCAGTGTGCACACAGATCCTCTGGTGTAAATGGAGGTCATTGGTCTGATTTAATGGTATACTATCGTCTCCTCATACGAATGCTGTTAAAATAACATTTTGCAGGTTTGTCTACAATTCAAAGGGGATGTAATGGGACTTTTGGCACACCCTGTATGTATATATTGTAGAGATATGGTGATTACAAATACGAGAAAACCTCGTCAAGAGAATATTTTACGCTTGTTTATTCACTGGAATTGTCCGACCAACGAACAATCTCAAGAATGCGCAAACTTCGTAACTTCCGTGAAGCAATGACTGAAAGGCAAACGTGTGGATCTAACATGATCCAGCATGTTCGAAAGGTGTAATAACCTTTCGAAGCCAAAGATTATAAAAGGAAGCTCGCCCCAGAGCTCGCTCTCATTGAACTCTCATTAGTCTCTCATTACTCTTGGATTACTCTACCACACATTACAACTTACTGAACTACGATGACGGTACACGAAGTTACGGCTGCATAAGAATGCAGCCAGTCGCGCGGGATTGCTCGGAACAGTGAGTCAAGGGTCACAGTATCGAACCTTGACATCAGTCACAATTCGGTCTGCAAGAAGCATCTGGACAAGAACATCATTCGCCTACCAGGTATGAACAAGCGTAAATAACCTTTAAATTCAACCTTCCATTATCTCATTCCTCTTAGTCGGAGAAGGTTCAACTCACAAGTATATTTAAGCTCTACCTAAATGTGTTATTGAAGCATCCCTGTGACCTCATATCCCAGGTAAGACGAGATTACAACAATATATATACATACATGTAAAATTTAAATCAAATCTGTCATATTTGCAATAGAACCTATGCCAGATTGTACTGTACCCTGCAAAAATTATTATTTAAACAGAACTCACCATGATTTCCTCAGGTGGAAGTTTCCTTGGAAGAAATTCCATGAAATTAGTGAAGTGATCTCATTGGTGACGAAAAAAACGTGTGTTCGACAACACAATTTGCCAGTAAAAGCATGAAAATGTAACAATGACATATTTTCCCCAAACATATTGTTCTCGCTAAGTGAATAGCTGTGATTCAAGTACCAAGGTGCAATTTCAGGGTGGCCACTCTAGGACCATGATAAAATTCAAGTATAATTCCCGGTTTACAAGGAGAACTTTACAAAAACTCAAGGATACAAGCAGATGTTTTCTCTTAATTCAACCTTACGTATTACCGCCTCTCACCACCCCCACCCCCCACGCACGGAAACATTAACAATATAAAGGGTCTGCGTGACTTCAATGTATCCAAAAAAAGCTAAACTGTGAAAAACTTTCTTCGGAGCATTCGTAAATGTATGAATTCATTTGGATATATAAAAATTGCAATTTTTCATGTCTACGGAAAAAAATTCACATAGAATTCATGCATAATTCCCAGAATTCAAGGAATTCCCGGTGAGTAGCCACCCTAGATTTTCATACCGGGTGGTCCAAAACTCCCAGAATGGTCACATATCGTGAGAAATACACATCGAATCGGAAAACGAAAAAATACGTGTTTAATAAGTGAAAGAAAACTATTCAATGATATCACACTTGATTCCCCACCCTTGCCCCCTGGGGGTGGGGTGGGGGGCAACTGTGACATTTTAAATGGAAACCCCCATTTTGTATTGTTGAATCGGAAAGAAGACTTTATTCCGAGTCAAACGAACTATCAACCATCCTCCTAGCTCAATTAGGAACGGAGATATGGCGACATTAAATTTTCACAAAAAAAAAAAAAAATTTTTTTCTTCCCGAAAATTTAAAATCGCCATATCTCCGTTCATCTTGCCGATTCTACAATACAAAATGGGAGTTTACATTTAAAATTTCACAGTTGCCATCATTGAATAGCTTTCTTTCACTTATTAAACACACATTTTTTCATTTTCCGATTTGATGTGTATTTCTCACGATATGTGACCATCCCGGGACTTTTGGACCATGCAGTATATATTTTTTACTATGTTAATAAAAATAAAGTTACTAAGTAATAAAAACCAGTTTTGGTATGTACTTACTATGTTCGCTACCTTTCCCCACATCATGTGGCTTCCTCAGGGGAGAGGACGAGAATAGTCGAGATTTAAAACATGGGAAGTTAAATATGGAGAAACTACTCACTGTATCCACGAAACTGTTTCTCCTTCTTCGTTCTATTAATTTCAGTGGCCACCATCCTCGTTGGAACTTGCTGTACTGTTGCTTGGCATGCGATGCAACACTACAGCAAGTTCCAAAGAGGATGGTGGCAGTGGCCACTGAAATTAATAGAACGAAGAAGAAAAAACAATTTCACGGATAAAGTGAGAACTAGTTTCTCCACAATTATATACTACCGTGTCTCTCTTTTCCCAATTATGAATGGGAAGGTAAGTTAAGGTTAAAAAGTCAGTTGCCAGGCAGACATGGAATAGGAAGAAGTGACAGGGCACTGCACTGCATTTTATCTTTCTATCGTCTTTTTAACCTTAACTTACCTTCCCATGTCTTAAATCTTGACTATCTCTTGACTTGTCCTATCTCCTGAGGATGCCAAATGATGTGCTGAAAGCTAGAGAACATAGTAAGTACATGCCAAAACTGATTTTTATTATTTAGTGAAATGATGGCATGTGGTGTAACTTATGCCTTGTATAAAAATTAAGTATTTAATTTTTTTTAAAAAAAATGATGACAATGTGTCTATCACATTCAATTTTTCTACTTTAGACAAACATTTGCCATATAAGCTCCCAGTAAACATCAATCACATTCACTCGGCTCACAACAAAACCCAATACATATAACTCTCAGCTCTGTTGATGGACACAAAACACCTGTCATAGCTGAAGAAGTTGCAGTCGGTTAACGTTTCGTAACAACTCACCTGCTCATCCATTATGCCTACGTCCTCTGTTCTCTGTGACTCAAACACTGAATGGCTTGCGTGGTCCTGTGTGGATTCTGAGCCAAGATCTGAAGAGCTGCCAACGACTCTCTCACATGCTGAATCGATGCCAAATTCCGATTTAGAATCACAATACAAAGCTGTAAATAACAAGCAGCATGTACAGGTGTTCATTTATATGTAAACATGGAAAATAATTGCACACGAAAATAAAATAAGAAACATGTAGAGAGAATATACAAAAGCAACATGTGTAAAATTTAAAAAAATTGAAGTACATATTTCTCTTAAGTTTCTTTTTAGCATTTATTGGAAAAGCAAAATGCCTACAGGCTACAGATTTAAAGGGGGGAAGAAGGCTACAGCCCAGACCTCCATTGTGAAAAAAAAATGTTTTGAAAAATGAAAAATACACACTTGAAAAAGGTAAAAAAATATGAAAAATAAATTAACCATCTGACATGACTTGGTCTAAAAGGCACAACTGGAATTACATACAAAATTATGGTAACCCCAGTGCTTAATACACACAAAGCCAGGCCTAGTATCTACTGGTTCAGTGGTTCCCACTGTACTGCAGCACCTTGAGGTGCCGTGGCTGACTTACAGGGCCACCGCGAAATGTTCCAATATTTACACTCAAATGATATGATTGTTCCAAGTATGTGCTTATTTAGTACTTTTTACATGTAAAATGTTCCTGAATTTGAAATATAGGTTTATTTTTTAATTTAAGGCAAGCACACTAACTGAGCGTTGCAAGTGTTACTTAGGCCTTGGGCCTAAGGGTGACGTGAAACAAAAAAGTTTGGGAACCCCTGCATTAACCACTTATTTCATTTTATTAACACAGGGGTTTCTTAAGTTTACCACCTAAGTCAGAATGTAGGCCTACGTAACACTTATAATGCTCAGTTAGCGTGGTTAGGTTGCTTGCCTTAAGTTAAAAAATAAACACATATTTCAAATTCAGAAACATTTTATATGTAAGAAGTACTAAATATGGACATACAGTCTGTAACAAAATAACCGTACCACTTAACACAATGGAACGCAACCCGTGTTTTAGGTGATATGTAGACATATCCGCTCATATTTTAGTTTAGATTAATCCCGGGCCTTGTATTATATGTCTATATATGAAAAACCAGCTGATTTCAGGGCCATAATCTTGCCTTCTTTGCGTGGTGAAGTGTCACTTAGGATTTTCCCCATGCTTTTACACTGGTCACAGTTACTGCATTTTAGTAATTGAGAATAGTGCACACTACCTCTCAGACTACCTGTAACACACTTTAGTAATCTAGCGAGAGAGTGAAATCCGTTACACAGATTTTCCACCCACTATTTACATGATTTCCACCAGTAAACATGGCTGCACGTCAGCCATTTGCACACACAGGTCAGAGACACCTGTTGGCAGAGAGTGGAATGAAAGACAGCAGTGAAAAATAACAAAAAAGAATCGAGGAACAATCCCAGGTGCAAGTTGCCTACGTTTTGCACATTATTACAATGGCAATTTAAACATATTTCAATATTCCCCTCATTTTTAGCGATGGTGCAGTTATTTTGTTACAGACTGTATTTAGACAAATCACATCATTTCAGTGAAAATATTGGAACTTTTCGCGGTGCCCTTGTAAGCCACCCAAGGCACCATGGTGCACACTTTGGGAATCGCTGCGTTAATGGCTAAGTGAATGAGCCTATCGCATTAAAGCATGAACTCAGTTTTAGGAAACCTCTACCTATACTGCAGTTTAATAAGTATGGGAAAAATCTGGACAAAATTTACATGTGTGAGAAAAAAAAGCACACATTCTATGTAAAAGAAAACTTCCTAAGTCTTTATCGTCATTTTACTGTATGGAATCAGGTGACACTGTCTAGTTTTACATCTTAAGAAAATGAATACGTGGACCCTCAACTTTTCAGGAGTCTAGGCTGGAAAAACTTAAAATACTTGAAAATGAAAACCCCAGCAATGTAAATTGGGGTTGCACTGTATCCATAAATATATGATTAAATCAATTGAGAAGAGGAATGCTTAAAGTTTTGGAGTTCCTTCTTGTAATTCAATACCAAAACTTCAAAAACATTTGCTTTTTCATTTTTTGAGGTAATTGTTCTCGTACATCATTATCCTTCGCCTCTGGCTGGATCGGCATTTCTCACACATCTAACTTTTAAATAATTTTAATGTGATAATTGGACTATCTCAGTGTGATACACAGTGATTTTCTTTTTTATATATTTACAGTATTTACTCATGTATAATGCCCACTTTTTTCCAAAATTATTGCCCCCAAAAACTGTGGTGCGTATTATGCACGGAATAATTCAGACAGCCAACATGAAACCGTACAAGGTCATTCCATGATCTTGTGAGACTTGCATTGATTTTTCTTGTTTACGGAACCCTATCATGTTATATATAGTTGTAAAGCTTAAACTCTGCAGTTTCTGAATTTGGCAACAGTAATGTGTAATGCAGTTGAAATAAGTCCATCACAAAATGAAGGAATGTTCCGATTTTATGGTACTTTGTATGAAATAAAAGACAAGGAAAAAGAAAATAATAATTAAAATGTATTACTGGCCAAATAATATGACATATATGGAGTAGGGATGGCCAGATCCGGATCCGGTACTTTCGGATCCGGATCCAGAATTTTCGGATCCGGATCCAGTACTTACGGATCCGGATCCAGAACTTTCGGATCCGGATCCGGTGCTTTTGGATCCAGATCCGGAATTTTCGGATCCGGATCCGTTTTGCCATCCCACATGCGCTTCTTTGGAAAGTAACAATGTGCTTATAACATATTGTTACCTGCTAATATACATATAACAGTTGGGCTGAAAAGTTCGTAGGCTAACATAGTAAAAAATAATTTTTTGACAAAATTCGATTTTATTATTCAATATAGTTGCCTTCGAGGGCGATACAACGATTATAGCGGTCATACAATTTTTCGATGCCATTTTTATAGTACGATTTCTCTTTAGCCTCAAAATAGGCCTCAGTTTCGGCGATTACCTCTTCATCAGTGCTAAATTTTTTTCCGGCGAGCATTCTTTTAAGGTCTGCAAACATGAAAAAGTCACTGCAGATCTGGAGAATATGGTGGATGGGGAAGCAATTCGTAGTCTAATTCATATAATTTTGCCATCGTTTTCATTGATTTGTGACACGGTGCATTGTCTTGATGAAACAGCACTTTTTTCTTCTTCAAATGGGGCCGTTTTTTCTTGATTTTATCCTTTAAACGCTCCAACAACGCTATGTAATAATCGCTGTTGATGGTCTGGCCCTTTTTGAGGTAATCGATGAATATAATACCATGCGCATCCCAGAATACTGATGCCATAACCTTGCCAGCCGACTGTTGCGTCTTTCCACGCTTTGGATTCGGTTCATCACGTGCAGTCCACTCGGCTGACTGTCGATTGGACTCTGGAGTGTAGTTATGGAGCCATGTTTCATCCATTGTAATATATCGACGGAAAAATTCGTGTTTATTACGGTTGAATATCGCTAAACATTGCTCCGAATCATCAAAACGTTGTTGCTTTTGATCGATTGTGAGCACGCGCAGCACCCATTTTGCACACAGCTTTCGCATGTTCAAATATTCATGCACAATATGTCAACACGTTCCTTTGATATTTTTAAAGTCTCAGCTATCTCGATCAACTTCACTTTACGATCATTTAAAATTATTTTGTGGACTTTTTTGATGTTTTCGTCGGTAACAGCCTCTTTGGGGCGTCCACTGTGTGCATCGTCTTCGATGCTCATTTCGCCTCGTTTAAATTTAGCAAACCACTTCTCAACGGTTGATTTTCCTGGTGCAGAGTCCGAATAATGTTTATCAAGGCAAGCCTTGGCTTCAACAGTATTTTTTTTCGCCAAAAAGCAATGCTTTATTAACACACGAAATTCTTTTTTATCCATTTTTTCACAATAACAAAAGCTGCTTCACTCACAATGCTATATCTCACGAACTAATTATCCGGCAGCTGTGAAATTTATACACGTATATTTTGAAGGTTAGTACTAAGTAAAAATCACATGGATTTAATTCTAGTAACGCCATCTATGAGTCAGCCTACGAACTTTTCAGCCCACCCGATATATATAATATACATACTCACATACATATATAGTGTGTGCGCGCGTGCGCAATTTGTAATTAATTAATACATTTACAAGGGAGGTCTAAGTCTCCCCCTCCGATTTCCATGAAACTTGCAGGGCCCAAATGAAGAAATACGTGTTTTTTTGTTTCGGCAAAAAAATTGTTCTAGGGGGCAACCACCTCTCAAATGTCAAGATGAGGACAAATTGAAGTGGGGATCTGACCCCTGTGTTCCCTCCGATTTCCATGAAACGTGGCAGGTGTATAGTAGGGATGGTCAGATCCGGATCCTAGCGGATCCGAAATCCAGATCTTTATTTTGATTTGTAGAACTGTAACTGTAGAACAATTGTATAATTTTTGTACAACATTTCTATCTTGTTATATGTGTTAAAGGTTTCATCCTGGAATGGAATTTCTCACATTTATGTGTGTTTTCATCCCCCCCCCCCAAATGTCAAGATGAGGAGAAATTGAAGTGGGGATCTGACCCCGAAACCACGTAAATATGGCATAGGAAGAAACAAGGGGCATACGGACTCTCTATACACCTGTCAAATTTCATGAGAATCGGAGGGGGACACAGGGGTCAGATCATCCTCACGTCAATTTGTCCTCATCGTGACATTTGAGGCGGGTTTTGCCCCCTAAAACAGTTTTTTTAGCCGAAACAAAAAAAAAACACGTATTTCTTCATTGGGCCCCTCTATACACCTGCCAAGTTTCATGAAAATCGGAGGGGGACACAGGGGTCAGATCCTTACTTCAATTTGTCCTCATCTTGACATTTAAGGGGGTTTTGCCCCCTAAAGCAGTTTTTTAGCTGAAACAAAAAGCACGTATTTCTTCATTTGGGCCCGTTTATACACACACCTGCCAAGTATCATGGAAATTGGAGGGGGACACAGGGGTCAGATCCTTACTTCAATTTGTCCTCATCTTGACATTTGAGGGGGTTTTCCCCCTTAAAACTGTTTTTTTAGCTGAAACAAAAAAAAACACGTATTTCTTCCATTGGGCCCCACTATACACCTGCCAAGTATCATGGAAATCGGAGAGGGACACAGGGGTCAGATCCTCACTTCAATTTGTCTTCATCTTGACATTTGAGGGGGTTTTGCCCCTTAAAACAGTTTTTTAGCTGAAACAAAAAAACACGTAATTCTGCCTTTGGGCCCCACTATACACCTGCTAAGTTTCATGGAAATCGGAGGGGGATACTTAGATAACCTCCCTTGTAATTATTTAACACTGCATATATTATAATGATTTATTTTAATTTGTAGAACTGTAACTGTAGAACAATTGTACAATTTTTGTATAACATTTCTATCTTGTTATATGTGTTAAAGGTTTCATCCTGGAATGGAATGTCTCACATTTATGTGTGTTTTCATTTCCAATACATTCGAATGAATACATATTCGTTTCAATGGCATTTACAAAATCACCTCTGACGTGTGTGCACGAGTGTGTTAGCCGATGCGTAGCAAAGTATTTTAGGAACAACACTTGAAAAAAATTCTTGTAGGACTAACGAAAAATTTCTTTGTAATAGAAGATCATAATACCTTTTAAGTTGTGGTAATATTATAATGGGATTCAGGTACGAAACTCTCGGATCCGGATCCGGAACTTTTGGATCCGGATCCAGATCCGAAACTTTCAGACCCGGATCCGGAACTCTCGGATCCGGATCCAGATCCGAAACTTTCAGACCCGGATCTCTTGGATCCGGATCCAGATCCGTAACTTTTGGATCCGGATCCAGATCCGAAACTTTCAGATCCGGATCCAGATCCAGATCCGTAACTTTTGGATCCGGATCCGAACGGATCCGGATTTTTCGGATCCGGATCCGTTTGGCCATCCCTAATATGGAGTGTGTAAATGCCTTAATGGAAGCAATCTTGTGTTGCTAACTGCTGCTTTGAGGGTCCTGAATGTGCTTCATGTAGTCATGGAAAAGTTTGTTTCGAAGGGGTTTTTCTTACAAAAAATAAAGGAATGAGCAAAACCATGTATAAAAGTTTAAAGGCTATTTCCCACGATTTTTCACTTTGCTTGTTTACACAAGATGATATTGTCCTCTTGGTCCACTTAGGTGACTCGTTGAATAGGTATGTCATTCACTCTTGATCGGCATAGCAACCGCTTTACAACCTACGATTTCTTGCACCTGAATTATATTGCGCATTATATACGAGATATAATGGTTTGTCACTTTTATCCATCAAAAACCAGGGTACGCATTATACATGGGTAAATATACTATTTATTTTCTATAATGTATATATAACCTGCATTTTAAAGTTCTCTATGAAATGTACTGCTGTTAAGAAACAATAGTGACTCACCTGCTTCATCGTTCAGTGTAGCTGCACTTGTGGCATCAGAAGTTTCTGCTTCAGATGAATCTGCCCTCCCTTCACTCTCTGTTGAAGCAGCATATTGAATCGTAACGGTCTCAGCGAGAGCTGCTGATTCGGTGAATGGTTCTTCCTGCAATGGAGTTGCTGGAGAACCATCAGCAAGCAATTCGGAGGAAGTTTCACGCAATACTTCAACAAGCTCCTCAATCAATGGTTGAGAATTTTCTAAAGCTTCACCTGAGGTTTCGTCATTCTCTGAGCCTTTCCCATCATTGTCTTCGCTTGAAGACTGAGTTCCTTGAGAAGAAATGCCTTCAGGGGGATTAGACTGGTCGATATTGGTTCCCGAGCCTGGTTCAGTACTCGTGGAGCTTTCTTCTACATCTGGTACACTACTTTGTGGTGGTTCCGTTACTGGCAGCTCGACACTGGCACTTTCGGTAAGTGATTCAGCAGTAGTTTCCTGAATCTCCACACCCTTAGCTTGTTCAACACCTCCTTCCACCGTGCTCTCTGTAGAAGCTTCAGGATCAGTCCCAGTGGGTGCAGCCTGCTCTGATGACGTACTCTCAGAGGGGCCACCTAATCCTTCTGCACTGCTAGGCTCGTCATCTTTCTGCTCGGAATACCCAGAACTTGGCCACAAACTCCAACTATTCGAGCCGGTCGATTTCACTGAATCCTGAGACTCGGTTGCTGTATTTTGAACCACTTTCTCTGGCGGTGGAGCTTGAGAAATCTCTCCGCTGACAGGTTCCTCCGTGCTTGATTCTTGCCTCTCTTCTACTCCGCCATGCAGAGTTTCCGAAGAGACTTGACTAGACTTGTCTTCTTGCTCCGCTGCTGTTGGACCTAGACTCTGCTCAGTTACATCCTCTGTGACTGCAGGAGATTCGGTGGTACCGCCGGAACTTGGCCACGGTATGGTGAAGCCAAAGAAGCCTGACGAATCACTCTCCTCGTTCTCTGCTTCCTTGATTGCCTCCCCTTTGGGTATCTGCATCTTCTGTTCCTCTGGCACATCCTCCATCAGCTTTCTGGTTATGTGGAGCTCAGCAGATCCTTCAAGTTCCTCCTCTGAACCATTACCAGCTGCATCCGGAAGCATCTGACCAACGTTGTCAGGTTCCATGCTTGAATTATTTACCTCTTCACTACTTTCATGATTCTTAGTTTCACCATGCGATGGTCCTGGGACTGTAGGAGGTGTTTCATCTTCACGGATCTCTTCAGTGGAACTATCACTCAGACCCACACTTTCACGACTATCTTCCTGATTCTCCATAGGCTTCTTGAGCTCCGGTTCTTCTGACGATGTCTCAGGAGGATGTGTAATCTCCTCTAAACCGCTGTCAACCTCAACAAAAGAATCTTCTTCATCCTCATCACTTTCATCCTCCTCCTCTTCATCATCATCTTCCTCATCATCGTCCCTCGCATCCTCTGCTTTGTTATCTGGATGGTCATTCTCGTCTAGCCCTAGAATATCAGAAATAGATGCCAAATCGTCACTAATAGAGGAGCCGTGATAGATACCGGAATCGTAACCAGAGGGTTTGCCATTCTCGAGATTGTTCTTAGGAGCTTCGTCTGACAATCTGGCAGTTTCTGTCTCTTGCGCAGCTGGTTCACTCGCACTAGGTTCAACTGGGGAGTGGTCAGCAGCCGGTTGGGATCGCTGGTTATCAATACTCGGTGACACTGCCATGTCCTCGGGTCTCAACGGATCTTCATTGTAGATTGTGGTGCCGTCAACAACTTCGAAAGAGGGTGTGGATGCCAGGGCAGGGTGTGCAGCATCCTCATCCCTCGGTTCAGCATCCACTGCAACAAACAGAAAGGAATGATGACTGTCATGAGTAGATCTAGGATTTTTAGGTTCTAAAAAGTGTGGTTTTAAGTTCCTAATATAGGCTCTAAATATCCTAAAGTAGGTTCAAAAGAACTTAAAATGGTTCAAAATTTCTGAAAAATAATAATTAGGTACAATCACTAAAAACAAAATTTCAAAAGAACTGTAAGAAACTTGAATAGGTATATGTAACAACCAAATGTTCATTTATATTCGTCAATTTGCCAATTATCCACAAATTATTCCAATACCGTACTTGTGCTGTTAGCAAAAGTTACTTGTTGATATGAAGAATGGATTAGGTGTGTACAATTTGCTGTAACAATCTTTCTACTGTTATCCACAGTCAAACTCCAGGTTTTATCTGCGAGTATCATTTTATATGCTGAAAATGTTATTCCGACAGAAACATAGTCGGTGGTGCACATTTGAATGCCGAAATGTTACTTTCCAAGGCGTGAGTGCCACAAAGCACTGAACTGACACGAAAGCGAACAAGACCACTTTGGATCAAGCAAGTAACAGTGGCGCCAGATACTTTGCTTTGCTTAGAGCTTCAAAAAAACATGAAGGACTTGGAGGTAGGGAAATCGACACAGTGTATGTTTCAAACACATTAGTCGTTGATTTATTTCATCACCAAACAGATCAAATGCCTCTGTGGGATATAAATATCCTGTAAAACCTTATAAAAATACATAAAGAACTAAAAAAAAAGTTTTATTTATGTGCATGAACCTACAGTAGGTTCTAACAAGCAAAATAGGTTATTTGAAGCATTACAAAACTTCAACAGTTGTTGAGTTTTTTAATAAAATGCTGATGCAACTTGTTATTTATTTACGGCAAGCACTTTGGAAAAGTCATGCAGCTCTGTATTGCAACCTACTGACTCACCTGGGTTCACAACTGGCTTCATTATCCTGTCGATCTCCATGTCCTCTGCTCCCACGTAGGCTGGCTCGCTGACAAGCGACTTGATCCTGTCACTGTCATCTCCCAATCCACCATCGTTCCCATCCACTGAACTTCCTTCCTGCTTCTGCGATGGGACTTCAGTGTGTGCCTCGTCAGATGTAGAGTTGCCTTCAGTCGGAAGGGTAAAATTCAGATCTTTCTTCAGAATCTTCAATTCCCTTACAAAATTCTTAGGTACATAACCTCTTTTGCCACGAATCTGAAAATCAAATATAATACATTATGCTTGACGAATTTTAAAAGAGAGAGAGATTGAGCGAGCTTGCGTGTGTGTTGCCATATGACACAGAGCACATCATGCACTTTCCTTATCAACTTTTAGCTCATTGACATGCATCAGGGTATCGAAAACAGAATTTGACTACTCTGTAAGCGTGCAATCCTAAGGCCACCTTTCACAGTGCTACTGCTATCTATGTGTTACATCCAAACTAGGAATGGGGCAGATTAATCGGTTCTCTATCACAATCAGCTGATATAGGTATCGGTAAAATTACCAATTTATTTTACCAATCCGATATATCTATTAAATAGAAATGGAGGTGTATAGGGGGGTGCGGAGTTAGGGCCCCACACTTTCTCTATTACAGTCGAAAGTGGAGGTGATGTGATAAGCACCATGCCCTGGCTGCCTTTAGCCCCCAGTTCCCTCCAGGTACCCACTTTGGTATGACTTGAGATGACTGAACTCCTCTCAGATTTTCTTCACATTTGACATACTCACTAATTGAGGCCTCCTAATCACGAATCTGAAGTTAAAATTTGTCGGAAACGTCTAGAAATTGTGAACCATTGGCGCTAGCCCCACGAACCATTGGCACGTGGTTAGGTTAGTTTCGGTTAAGTTAGGCAAAGTTAAGTTAGTTAAAATTTGGTGTCGTGCTAGTATCAGGAATATATATATATATTTTCCTTTTGAAACAAAAAATTTCGTGAAAATCGATGGTTTCCATTCCAAAAACTAACGCCTTATTTTCGCTTATTTTGCAATTTCTAGACGTTTCCGACAAATTTTAACTCCAGATTCGTGATTAGGAGGCCTGAATTAGTTAGTATGCCAAATATGAAGAAAATCGGAGAGGGGTCCGGTCATCTCAAGTCGTCCCCCCACTTTATTCGACGCAGTTGGGTGCCGGAGTCGCTTCAACAGGTGAAAAAAAAATCCCTGTTCTCCTCCACTGGGTCTCTCACATGGTAATCAGATGCCCTAACGACTGAGCTACCATGGCTCTCATTTCAATAAGTCTCGCAATAGTTACAAATTCACTTATGTGTATTTATTAGGGATGGGACGATATGAAATTTTGGCCGATACCGACAAAGTACCGATATAAAATTTACCGATACCGATAACCAATATTCTACCGATCCGATATAAAATTAGAAATGGCCCCGGAAGAACCTGAAAGGTTCATTGACCTTAAAAAAATGTGTTTCAAAGTGACTGCAGTGCAAGAGAAATTGCATATTTAGACATTTACTTTTTAAAAAAGTAGGGCATGGAGATCATCCATAAAAATTACAACAAAAATGGCAGAATTTTGCACTAAACTATCAGATATTTATCGATATATCGGATCGGTAAAATAATTGGTAATTTTACCGATACACCGATATGCCTATATCGGCCGATACCGATAGAGTACCGATTAATCGGTCCCATCCCTAGTATTTATTATACTCTATTTATTGCCAACTTTGAACAATGTTTATGCAATACCAAAGACTAGGAGGGGTGCAACTTTCAATATTAAAATTCATTGCGTACTTCAAAAATTAATTTAAGCAGAGTACAAAAGTGTCACATCAAAAAACTGGTATCTTACAAATATACTACTTAATAAAAATATGAGCTGAGCTCTTCGGTCCTTCTCAGCATTAGGTGTGTTAAAAGAAACACAAATATCAATATGTACATTTTTCATCAAAAAAAATATCTACGAACTACATTTCCTGTGTGCGCCTAATTTAAAGGACATATATCAATGTTCTTCTTAAAGGTTCGCATAACCACTTTTTGTAGATGCAAAATAATATAATGCAATCATTATTAGTGGATTTTATTTTTTCTTGTGACACTTCATCCTAGTTTCCCATGACTTTTTCAAGCTTAGAGCAAGATATAAACCCACACACAACCTCACATGGCTAGTCACTTTACACTTCAACGGGGTTAGGTGGAAGAATAGCCACAGGTTGAACCTCACCCTTCAATAAAGAAAATTTGAATTTGAATATAGTA
Organism: Lepisma saccharinum; assembly: GCF_977018435.1. NCBI lineage: Eukaryota > Metazoa > Arthropoda > Insecta > Zygentoma > Lepismatidae > Lepisma > Lepisma saccharinum. The sequence continues at coordinate 3,424,842 of NC_139244.1, forward strand.
AACTGCACGAAGACATGAAATAATAAATTGAGGTAACAGTGTGTGATTAGCAATAAATAAATTTGATAAATTTCTCGTATCGGATAAACTGATTTCTTCAAATTTACATGAGAAATTACTTACCGAATGTAGTTTCTTTATAGTTGTGGAAGTTCGGGGAAGTGTTTTCTCGCATCGTTCATTGAATTTTGCCGGTAAATCATCTAGTTTTCGATATAAATGTGTGACCGAAGCACGAAAGCTCTTGCATCAATTTACTTCCAGGTGGATGTAGCCTGTGTGTGATGACATAATCCTGGTCAGTGTTTCCAAACACGGGTTTTTGTAACTAAAAAAGGTACATTTCCGCAAATGGTTTGTGGGGCTATGTGTCAATGATTCGTGGGGCTATGTGTCAATGGTTCATGGGGCTATGCATATTTTTGTCGAAACAAATTTTTAACTATTGTAACCTATATGTGACCCTACCTAACCTAACCTTACAGGAAATGGTTCGTGGGGCCATGTATGAATGGTTCATGGTTTGATGGTTATGCATCAATGGTTTGTGGGGGCTATGTAGGTATTTTTGGGTGCAGTGGGGTGGAAACACTGCATGCCAAGTATGGTAGTGAAACTGTGACCGCCATTTTGCGTGTTACCAAAGGCAAAAAAGAAACGAAGAAAACTTACTCGATATGTTGCAGATAGAGCTTATTTCCGTGAAATAATCGAAATGCCACCTTCAGCAATGTTTCTCCATGCAGAATACGTAAGTACGAATATTCATATTAAATGAACTAGCAAATTTCAGCAGTTTGTCCGATACGAGAAATTTACCAGAAATTTGAACAATATGGTTTACGATAATATATATATATATATATTTTTTACTTACCTCTGCCCCCCAAAGGTCCTTATTGTTCCCAGCAGATTTGCTGTAAATTTTCACATCAACATTTGGAGGGAAGGATAAAATGTCAGGATCATTGCTGTTGTAAAGCAGCAGTGTTTTACCAACAGAAACAGGTTCTGTAATAAAGAGAAACCAAACATTATGACATTAAAATATGCAGTAATAATGCCAGAAAAAATGAATTGGGAAAACTAGAGAGAACAGGAAGGAGAAATATTTTATGGCAACTGGAGTCATTTTTACTAGATGTCACAGAAAAATATGTACTAATTTAACTATTGCTACTTGTTTGGGTATGATTTTACAATACCGGACCCTTCTCCAATTTCGTCCATATTTCGCATACTCACTAATTTAGGGCTCCTAATCACAAATCTGCAGTTAAAATTTGGCGCTCTCTTGTGGAACTTTCAAAATAACGTGTAGAAGGTTGTGATTTTACAATACCAAAAAAGGCATAATTTCGTTAATAATTCTAATACTCACTAATTATGTATCTGCAGTTAAGATTTGGTGGTCACGTGTAGAAATTGTAAATAAACGTGCAGAAGTTGTAAAATTACGTTGTCATTTACCACGATTTTCAATACATCAACAACCATTGGAAACCATGTTTGCTCATATGAACAAGTGATGTTCGAAATTTGTGAGTTGTTGGTGTGAGGAAGATGGCATCTTTGAGGGTAGGAAATGAAGTCATTTTGTAAGTTTTGCTTTGAAAAAAAGCTATTTTTAGTCACTTTCATTTGGGTACATATTAATAATACGGGGGGGGGGGGGGGTATTCGTTCATATTTCATATACTCAATAATTTAGGACACTTAATGACGATTGTGTAGTTAAAATTTGTTGCTCAAGTGCTACAAAACTGACATTTTTTGACGGTGCCTGGTCGGAATTAGCCTTCAACCCCTAGAACGATGCACGGGTAGCTCCACGAACCATGCACGGTAAGGTTAGGCAAACATAGTTAAAATTTGGGGTCGTAGTAATATCACGAATATATATTTCGTTCTTCAAGTATTCAAAATGCAAAATCTTGCGATAAATAATGAGCAATCGTGCAATGCCGGTTGCGATCACGGAACCCCTTTTTTTGGCAAATTTAACATGTGAGCGACCAATTTTAACTTCAGATTCATGATTAGGAGCCCTAAATTAGTGAGTATGCAAAATATGAACGAAATTGGAGAAGGGTGCAGTATTGTAAAATCGTTCCCTTGTTTGCTGTAAACAAACCTATATGGCAGAGTGGTTAGCACAGTACACTATCATGCAAGAGATTCTGGGTTCAAATTACAACCTGGGCATGGGCATTCTTTGTAAGTTTCCCTTCATCAGTTTCATCATGTCATCACTCATCCTCCTCTTTGCAAATGGAAAAAAAAGTGACGGAAAGTGAAGTGAAACAAAACAAAATCAATTATTTGCTGGGGGGATGGGGATAAATCTATAAAATAATTAAAATTGGCTTCCCAAACTAAGGAGCAAGTGCAAAGAATGACAGAAGGATGAGTAGAAAGAGTATGTCTTTTCTACATAGCCACCACTCAATGTTACACATTTTCCCCACCGTTGCAAGCACTTGCGAATACCATCCTTGTAAAATGCTGGAGGACAGAGGATTGTCACACAAAATTTGAAACTTGGTTAAAGTAAGGAGCACTGTTTGGATTTCAAATACAAGTTATTTATGTATTACTAAGTATCATAGACTAGTGGGAATTAATGTAGAAGTAAATCGGAATATTAGCATAATGCATTTAGGGACTTTGTTTTAATGCTAACATTAACTAATTTAACTACGAAACCACATATCAAACAAAGTCTTAAGTAATCGCTAAAACTCTGCAGCATATGTTAACAGAAGTAAATTGAAATCGAACCATGTTAAGATTGTGTTAAGATTGGATTCGTAGCATGATGAAATCGCAATAAAACCAGAGGAACTTGGGCCCACTCATTTGCTATTCTATTAAAGTATATTTTCTTTATTGCTATTACAGCCACATAATAATTTCTTAACTAGTTGTCACATTGCCTTGCATTTATTATTAGTGGTTTTTATAATGTTTCCACTTAGCTTCCTAAATCACTCGTTTGTAAGTTAGCCTATTCTATATGTAGCAAAATATGCTTCAGTTTTTAGGGACATCCCAGCTGCGATTTCTTCTTTCACTTTCTTATTCAAGACTCAACATTCTAACTAGATATTTTCATTTGTTTTGGTATCCATTGTTTTGCTTTAGTGTTATATGTTTAATCTCATTTCTCAAAGTAATAAGAAAATGTGTTAAGAAAGGTGTCAATGGCAGTATGCACATTGTAAACTATGTCCTTTACCTTATATCTATTTGTGTTACTTAGTGTCACTTTTCGGAACTTTTGGCTAATTGCCAAATGAGTGGCGACATGACAAAATTTGATGAAGGGGCAGACCTGGGGGGAACTTCAGTGGTGACATCAGAAGTTGACCACTTAATACACTCAGTAACCGAGGGAATATCCTTCTGTTTAAATACGAAAATTTGTATTCATCATAATGATCAATATTATTAATTTTGTTAAGTGCTAGAGAAAATATTTTTGCATTGTAATCTGACAGTAAGCATCCATATGTCATCCAAGGACCACATCAGGCACACATCCCAATAAAATTTTTCGTGATTGAATTTCAGTAATACAAATAAAATTCATTGACCAAAGTGTAAATGAAAGTCCTTAGTCAAACTACAGTTGTTAGTGGTTTTCATGTGCTAGTGAAAACATTGCAATGTAAGCACTCCATGAAGCATAACATGACGGCTAATGTACGTGTGTCTGCAAGGGTGTACCCAGGGGGTCCAGACCCCCCCCCCCCTTTCCCTTCCTTCTTTTTGAAAATCTAGGTAGATTCAGCATATATTCCAATGAGACACTTCATGTGGCAGTCATACAAAATTCTTTCTTGTGTGCACTGTTTGTGGATTCTGAAAATAACATCCACTAAAAGTTTTTTTTAGTTTCAGACTGGTTGGTGATTTATCAGCTGAAAATCTGACTTCAGTGAGAAACTGTTCTGGTACAGAAAGTGAAGTTTGTGTTTAATTTAGAAATAATACATGCAGAGGTGGAATACTAAAAACAAATATATTGCATTATGGGTAACGATTAGATAAGCCAGAGATGGATTTCTTCAAATTTACAGGAGAAAAGACGAGAAAGTACTCATGGAACTGCGATCTTGTGGACTTTCTAAAGCCGGGGAAATAGTTTTTCGAATCGTGCAACTTATTCGGTCTGTAAGTAAAGTATTTTTCGTCATTCATGCATCTCCGTTGCACGATAGCGCGTGCCACCATCGCCGTCGACTACGTGAATTGAATGTTCTGTGCGTTCAGTTATGTAACCCCCTGTCAGTGTAGCAACCAAGCGGTAGTTTGACAAGATGTAATTTTTTTGTTGAAATTTATTTTTCTAAATTTTCTTAACCTCACTGAACCTAACCTTACGTGAATGGTTTGTGGAACAATTTTTGAATAAAAACGTTTTGTGAATAGCTTGTGCGGCATTTATAGGTTCATAGCATGCAATACATTTAAGTGTAGTGAAAGTTAATTTCTTGTTGTTGTTGAAATTTATTTTTCTAAATTTTCCTAACCTTAACATTCCGTGAATGGTTTGTGGAACAATTTTCGACTCAAAACGTTTTGTGAATAGCTTGTGCAGCATTTATAGCTGACAATACTGCATATCAGCTGACGACAGACAACGTGAGTCAAGATTTGGACGCCAAATTAGCAACGACAAATAAAGAATTATAATGTTAAAAATAACGTGTTTTTCATGGGAAAAAAAAGTGATCCCCAGGTTGAAAAATGTTCTGCTATGCATATGAGGTAAGTAGAAATGATTTTTATTTGAAAAAAAAAGCTGAATGTGTCTCCGACTTATCTAACTGGTACCGCATTATGTACCAGACGGTAAAAAAAAAAAACTATTGCCGTTGTGTGAAACTCAACTTTTAGAATAACATGATTCATTTCATGTTTATTTGAAATTTCGGTACTACTTTACTATACCTGAGACACCTGGAAATGATTCCTTTCGCACTTTTTTACATTGCTAACGTACTATTCTGCATTCCGGAACACTTATTTAGGTGAAATAATGGAATTCGTAACGAAAAAATAATGTATATTTCTTACATTTACAAGTACTTACTGTTCTTGTTTATTTCCACACACAACATGGCGGTAGCTTACCGTTGATCACAATAGCGCGTCGGAAATAATTTTTTTAACATTAAAAACAGTTTAGGAATTTTAAATTGACTTTTTTACTTACGAGGTATGCCTACTAGGTTAGGTTAGGCCTGTTAGGTTAGGTTCCATTAGCACTCCTTTCGTTCAATTTAGCATATACGGACAACATCGGCTTGTAGCAGCAGCAATATCGCGTATTGTGCTCTCGTAAAAAGCAAATGGCGTGAGCAGAAATAGCACGTTGGAGAGAGATTTTCGTATAAAACCACATGGATTCACATTAAAATGGACCAAAACTACATTCCGGAACATCAACAACACTCCAGAAAATGAATTCCGTAAGTACTTTCTCCTGTAAATTTGAAGGAATCCGTTTCAGGTATAGTAAAGTGTTACCGAAATTTCTTCAAACTTGTCAGTTAAGTGGAGCTGTCTGAGTGAACCATTCCAAGCACTTCTACCTGCTGTTGAAAAGGTTTTCGGTTTTCCTGTACAGTTGTCAAAAGTATTTAGGGAAATTTCAGATGAACAGTTCAGCAAAATATTTGAAAATGCTTCTGAAAAGTGTCAACAGACGTGTGTGTGTGTATACAATAAAGAGAGAACAAACGCACTTTTGCTCCAGATTTCACAGTTGACATGTACATTCTGTAGATGCAATACTAATAATTCAAAGATACAGTCCCATCAATCTCTCATATCTTTATGAATATGACAAGAGCAATAGGCTATTACTCACTCTTTTGACACGTAAAGTTTGTAAAAGTTTCTCTTTTTTCAAGTGCAGATTTCTTAAACTGATTAGTTTGGCATTCTGCACTATATGAATCTTTAGTAATTCTTGCAATACATTTGCTTGTTCTGTATATTCACAACTGAAATCACAAATTCATAATTCATGTGAATTATAAACCATAAAAGAATAATATAAAGGCTGGGAGATTTTACACGGGCATATGCATATCTATGCACACACACACACACATACATTAACTACAGTGCTATGCTTCGTGCAATGCTCAACCTCAAACAAAGCATTAGTGCTGGTTGAATTTTATACTTGTACATGAGAAACACTGATAACTGCAGTTACACTAAGTGGCTGTACTTACGCATTGGTTATGAAAAATTTCACTTTTATTCACGACATTCAATCACAAACCTTTCTTGGGATTAGAATGTGGGCTTCATGTCTTTGCATGGTATATGGACGTGTGTGTATATAATGAATTTATTTCTCTATTTCAACTTAGAAGCGTTACTAAAATATTTATTCTGCTCTTATCAACTTATAGTACGACTTTTCTCCTCGCATTTTCAAACCAATCATTAGGGTTACATTTCACACACTTGGTAAACATGAAAGATGTGAAAATTTCACCTCAACACACTGGTCATTTGAGATGTAAATGTCAGGGCGGGTAGAATGATCTAAATTTTATTGACAATTGTGTAAAAATTGGTAACCTATATTTACACCGGCTCTTTGCCAAAAAAAATGTATTCATATGCTACTGTACGACTGAAACTTCCACGTACCTTTACATGCTTCATCTCCGCACAGTCTTTTATCCGATATTTTTCCATGGATGTTATATACCAGATTGAAGAAAATAAATATCAAGAAAAGGAATTCCGAGAACCACACAAACTTCATTTTTCCTGCATTCTACACGTCGACGACAAACCACAACACTTACACTCACTGCCCCACCACTGCACTCGAACCACGGGCTAAACCTATTTCTAATCTGTGGGCTATTACCAAGGTAACTTAATATACTATAAGGTAGCGCCATCCGAAAATTGCCGATCATGCACGAGCGCGTGACGTCTTATGGGAGGATCGGTTATGCTCGGTGCCCCTTCGGTTATGTTCGTTCGGGGCTTGGCCGAAGCAAACGGCCGCTATAATTTCTATGCAAGGTTCAGAGAGGGAAAGTGTTTTATTACTTTGAGGAGGGGGAATTATTAATTATCGAAACTTCGGGATGGTATTGAGGCATTCCTTTAATGATTAGTAACATGACTGATTGATTTAGTTGGTGTTTCAACAAGTCCACTTTATGCACAGAAAGGCTGATCGGGACTGGATCTACAGTTTAAAGTGGTATCCGAACTACTATGTCCCTCCACCGGGCATTGAACCCGGGATTCCTTGATTACAAGGCAACGACGCTACCATTGCACCATCGGGGAGGCACTAGTAGTAACATAATTGAAAACTCGCAAACGTATTGTGAAAATCCATACTTTTCAAACTTTCTGATCGATGTGTTACAAAGATAGTTGCGCATGTTCTCATTTACCATGTCTTCATTCTATAATCATAGTATACTATAATTTTAACATGCTAAAGAAGAATTGCATGAATGAAAGAGTTAAAAAGGAAATGATCGTTTCATAGATTTATTTTGTTTATTTGTTTCACTCCGCTTGTCTGCCACTTTGGGCTAATCGCGAAGACAAGATAGTAAAATGTCACGTAATTGCCTTATAACGACAGTAAAGGAAATTATACATCTTGAATAAAATGTATGTTCCGGTTTTATAACATTATGTACACGATATTGAGCATTGTATGAAATAAATATAATGCCCATTAATGAAGTTTTACTACTTCGTTCAATTTAATATTTCACAAATATAATGTGGATGATTTTGTACCTTTCTACTCAGTGTAAACAATGGATGTCATACTCTCCTTTCGTGGAAAATTTTCTTTAAAGCAGTAAGCTCTTTGTGGTGTAGTTTACGAACTATATACTTGTGCCACGAGCTCGGCATATAGAATAGTTTTTCCTTGTTATAGACGACTAAAATGTATTTGGAAATGTAATAGGAAAATCCAAGACAAAGTCCAAAAATGAAATTTTACTATTTAACGATTCATACCCTTGTACAGTCCTTCATTGTGATTTCTTGTAACTTATTTGCTATATTTTCATTTATGCTTCAGATATATAATATTATCTTAACCTGTTCTAAATGTCACATGTACAAGGGAGAAATATAATTATCAACATTATTAACCTAATGTCAGTGAACATCAAGTTAAATCTAATTAATGATTATCAATTAAATGGACAGAGCAGAGTTAATAGAAAAACTATTCTCTGAAGAATTAATTATGTCCTTTGAATTCGTAATTTGGCGCAAGTTTAGATTGCAGGGTGATAATCTCTTCATTACACACTTTCCCCAAGATATTCGTGAGTTTTCTTGTTACATTGTCGGTTAGGTTATGTTGAAGATTTTGAACTTGTTTAGTTTTTTTGGTTAAAGCAAGTTGCAAGAGCTTGTTCGTAATCTTTAACTTATTAATTTCTTTATGTAAACGTGTGTTGTTCTTCTGTAAGCGATGAATAGTGTTTTCCAACAACGAAACATTGCTAGGAGTTTCTGTACCTACGTCTATTTTTATTTTTTTCGGTGACATAGTATTTAGCTTATTTAAGGAACGTTTCCTTATTTCAATTTTAGTGATGGCACTGCAGTTGGCTTCAGTACTTTTTTTGTTGGCAAACACAGAAGTTCTGCTCTTAGATCTCGCACATAGTCTTCTTTACAAAAATGGGCACTGGATACTCTCGTATTTTTAATATTAATATTATGTTCTCGATCACAAGCACGAATCCACTGTTTACTTACACGATTATCAGCCGGAGATCTATGATATTTTATATCACTTCCTTTAGTTTTTTGGTTATAATTCTCACAGCTTGTTACTGCACAATTAGGCATGATTATAGGTGGAATGAACAAAACAATCTCATTTCAAGAGAAATAATACAATAAAAATATATCTCATGCGACAAAATCAATAACCTGCTTGTTCCGATTTTTGCGACGTGTTAGTAGCTAAATGTACCCCGCACCAAACTTACTGCACATAGCAACGAGCACCGTCAAACCCGATCCTCCCAGATGACGTAATGCATACGTACTTCACATAGCAACGAGCACCCCCTGGGCTATTACGTGGTGAAACACAGTTGCAGGAAAAAGCCTTGCAGATGTCGCTACAAGCGTTTTATCTTTGGAAGGGGTCGAGGACGGCACATATTTTGCTAAACATTCTCGTTTCCTTATTTTATTAATATTCTTTTCTTAATGCATCACAATACTCTTCCTACGAAAGTAACGAAGTTCTCCAAGCAAGAATTAATGAGTTTCACAAGAGAGAAAGTGAATGCGGATGGAATGTCATTCATCCTTCCTGACAGATATATAACACGAATTGCAACAATCATGTCAGAAATTATGCATGTCTTGATAATAATTGTCATTTCACTTGCTTTCAAGGATCTACATGATGTAACAAATGTAAAACGATATCAAACTAGCATTTAACTTCCCAAGCAGAATATTGTTAACACGAGTTTTAGAATAACCTTACGGGATGCGGAAAGACAACATTAGTTGCGTGATTAGTTGCTTCGGTGAACACGTGCGTTTTATTTATTTACATATTTTTAACCTTTTAAAAAATTAACTTGCAGGTCGCACGAACTATTGCGGTAGTTTATTCATAATTTAAAAGCGTGGGGAAGGGAAGGTGAAAGCAACTGTGCTGTAAGAGCGGCGCTGAAAATGTCAAAAACTGCCATGGTTAAAAAAAAGAAGTGCAGATCTGCTCTGAAACTTCACACTAACAAAGAAAAATCGTTGTTTTTTCGACGACGTTGTGGATAAGACCCGAAGGAACGATCCACTTCTTGTCAAAATGACTATATTCATCGGCGTGCCGAGGGAGGGGGGGGGGTGGTAGTTGTCGTAACACACTCCCTTTGGCCTACTATTCATAAAAAAATGGCATCATTGAGTAGGGAGTGGTATTTCTTAAAAAGCATTAAAACCAACATTCTTCAAAAAGTTTAAACATGTGTTAATCTTTCTCCACCCTACAACTAGAGAATAAATATTCTGGTAATACACGGGGAGAAGGGTTTGTTGGGATTGACTTCCCCACTAACAATATACTGAGGCCGCGGTGGCTCAGTCGGTAACGCGTCTGACTACCATGCTCAAGGCCCCGGGTTCGATCCCCAGCCCGTTCAAATCCGGGAACTTTTCTAACGATGGAAGCGGCTCCGGCGCCCACCCAGCGTCGAATAACATGGGTACCTGGGGGTAAAGGGGGTCAGGGGCGTGATGCTGATCACATCACCTCCAGTCATGACCGGATCAAGAAAGTGTGGGGCGTTACCCCCACACCCCCTATACGCCTTCATGGCGTGGTGCTAAGCACAGGGGAGAACTTTACTTTACTTTTTTTACTAACAATATACTGGGTTATTAAAAAAAAAGTAGCAGCAGATTACAAATCTTCATTGTGAGCATATTAAAAATGCAAACATGTGTTATGCATTACCAGTGTGTGTACGTACATACAGTCGCCTCATCTTCTCCACAGCAGTCATCGGAGAATGTGGTGAAACAAAGTCAGACTCCATATGACTAAATATTGTCAACAGTCCATTGACCCACAGGATTCGAACAATCAGCGACTGGCATGGCCGCCACTTTGAGTTGGTCAATATCCACCATCAGATACCATACAATGAAATTTGGATATTTTAAGCCTGTTTAACAACTTCTGCGCCTCCTTCAAGGCACTTCACATATTCACAGAAAGCTTAAGTCTCCTTTGCATCACATCCAATCCAGATGCCAGAATATGGAACCTATGTGTCAGCTGCCATCCGAGACTTCAATGCATTATTTTTGTTCATGAGAATGCAAATTGGGGAATGAGAAGTTTTCTGTTGTCCCCATGCGAAAGTTGCTGTTGATTTTGTTACTCTGATAGTTAATTCCCTTATTACATTGTAACATTAATGTACACTAGTTCCGGTTCCAGCTAAAAAGAAATATTGATGCTGGAAAAGGTGTCTCCTGACTTGGATTAAAAAAAAATGAAAAAAAAGCCAAGTGCAAGAATCAAAGTTTTTAATAACCTGCTAGAATTTTCGCTGGATTCCATACGGGAGTGCTGGAGCAACATGGCAGTCAGGCGAATTCATTGTGCATGCTGGTAGTTCACCAAGCAATTCCATAGTGCAATGCCAAGTTAAATTTAACAAGCAATCACTACACCACAAGCAAATTTACGTCCCACCTCTACCTACAAATCTATGCTCTGAAGGATCGAATTGTTCTGGTTGTGTAGTCTATAACTGGACCAGTTAAAGCATTTGGGGAATGAAATTGATTATCATTTCAACATTTATTGCATCACACTGTGCTCATATTGACTTCAGAAAATTTTGATTTCTCTCTCCAGTGATGCACAGCACAACTTTGTATATCTTGTACTGTCTCCACAATTAAGATTTGCAACCTGCTGCTTCTTCTTGAATCAACCTGTATAATACATAACCCAACTGTAACGTCTCGTGCCCGTTTGCACCATCATCAATTTACTCGCGAGTAAGAGTAAACTCAGAGTTGCCCACGAATCGGCTGATTATCTGTTGCTCCAACAGAAACACCGAGTAACTTGGCAGTAAAAGGAGGGTCAACTTTAACCTCAGAGATCGGCGAGTAAAAGTGGAGTAAGCCCACGTGCAGCAGAGTAATGGCTGCCATCCGCAAACAGCAAAGTACCACCTCAAAACTAAATGAATGTTAAATAGGACGTCATAGATTCAAACTGTACATCTCAAAAGCGATAAATATAGAGCATCTTATTACATATATACTTTGGGAGATGTTTCCTGTACATACTCTGCGTACATAGTTTACAAAATTGCCCATGCAATACAAGCATAAACATACATCCACAAGCCCATAGCCATGTAAACATTAGCTATGGAAAAACGTCTGTGAATGCTACGTGGAGATAGAAGCATATAAACAAATATAGCTGTAACACTACTTACTATGATTGCAAGCTGCACTAACTTATCAACATTTATTCACATAAATATGTTTATCCTAATCTTTATTCCGTGCTTGAAATTTCCTCATGCCCCTTGCTTGTCACTGTTTAGGTTACCAATGTCCAGGTACTGTTACTTCTATCCTTTACTTGTTTCCTTCCAGACCACGCCTTCTCGAAAGGAGTGACCAATCACGCACTTCCATCTGTATACGTTTAGGCACTTGCTTTGAGGCTAGCTTCTCTCCTAGGGTACATCCAGAGTTTCGTGACTCGCTATGTCCATCGCAGCTTACACGTTGGTGCAACAGAAGATGATCGTTACTCGAGGATTACCTTGACCCACGGATCATTTTACTCCCGAGTTATTACAACGTTATTGTGAAAACAGGCATCGGTGGTCAGGTATGTTGGGTGACTAGCTTGCCAGCACTGAAGGTTCCAGGCAGGGGGTGCTGAAACCAGAGGTGTTGTTCCCCCCCCCTTTCCTATAAAGGGCACAACATGTAACTTTCAACACAATTTCATTTCGTCACAAAATATTATTTGCGTGATGGAAATTCCATAAATTATTTCATAAGACTTAGGGAAATTAAGCAGGATTCTGCTCTGAAATAGGCATATTACGCTTTCTGTACATTATTATTACGAGCAAGAATAGAGGAAGCAGCATGGAAATACTGTAGTCCTAATGTTCTTCAGTGCGCCAGTCCATCGAAAAAGAGACAGGTGACTTTGTTTTCTGCACAAATGTAAGCTACTTTAAACTCCATTGTCCATACATTGTTGATGTATCAGTTACCTCACCTTATCAGCTTCTGAGGCACCAAATTTGGAATGTTTTGGCTATCACTTGCATTTGAAAGAGAAAACAAATTGATCGTCTTTGTTCATTTAGCAGTGAATTGTGGTGGGTGGATGTTCTTGAGCTCAGGAATGAGAAAGGAGAACGGAGACAGGTAAAATGATAGAAGAAAGCCAAAAATGTAAGCATTAACTTGGTTTACGAACACTTATATAAAACTTAATTGGTTTATTAGACATATTGATCTTATGAACCTATTAATTAAACATTATTATTATTACATGTAAAACATTTGGCTCGGGCCAATCCAGAAATGTAGTTCTATACGTGCCTGGCATGAGAAGAATAACTACAATAAAACAGAGGCTGTCTTTGCCCCGGATGATAAGGAGCATGGTTTCGTGTCTGCAAAGGCATTTAAGTGGCCCAATCCTCTCCCAATCTCGGAGAACTAGAAATACTTTGTGAAAATACCACTATGATAACAATTTGGTGGAACATTAATTGTGTAAATTGAACTATTTATCGAACTAGGACGGTAAAATGAATAATGAAACATTAATCAGTTTTTAATTTATTATATTTTCTTCATTAGCAAGTTCATAAAATATCTATAAACAATATGCTATAGATATTCCATGTTCTGACCAGTACCCATGGTGCATAGTTAGGACATCAATTTAAGAACTGCAGAAAGACTAGTGTGCTAGCTTTATTTTAACTCTGTGGCACTGTGTCGGTATGGAAACTGGATAATATTGATGCTAAAGGGATCATGAAATATTTAATCGAGTGTTGTTTCCCTTAGTAATAGTCAGCTAGAAGTTGAAAACATGTTTTCCAATATGCCACTCTTATATTTAATCAGGATTAGTGAACTTTGTTTGTTCTATTTCATACTGCATTACTGTGGCTAATGTTACATCATTTATACAATGCATATCTAAAGTTAAAAAATTAAGTTTGTGTATATAAAGTGTAGGTATGTGTGCAGATATTAAACACTCAAAGGATTGTTGGAAAAAATTACAGTACAGAAACAGATTATGATAATCAAATTCTCAATAATAAGTTACACAAAAAGTACTATGTTACATATTTATATAATCACAATATTGTTTTTTTGTCAAGCTCAGAAAACTTTGATGTGCATATTTTTTTTGGCTAGATTAACAATTATTCAAAGATTAATCCAAGTGTATTTATTCTTTAGTCTCTACTATTGCCCCATTGCAAAAATATGTTTTTTATGCTTTCTTTAGTTTTGCCCCCCCCAAAAAAAAAAAATATCTGAAGAAATCGGTGCTTATGGTTCCAGGTTCAACACTTAAACCTGCGCATTTCCTCTGTAACCATCATACATACTCATTTATACTTGCATGTAGCCAAAAGTACAGAAAAGCAACGTAAAATAAAAAAATACAACTTCTTTTCATCTATAATTTAATTGTATTCTTGGTAAGGGCCAACTCTGTAACAACTTGACCGAAATTTAATGTAATATTAATAAATTATTTTTAACAGTGGGGGCATATTTTGGCTTCGTAAGCAGATTTTGGTTTATCGCTAGCCGAACACAATGTGTTACAAGTAGTAAGTCAATATTTACAAACACTGCAACTGAGATTCTCCGAAAATGTATTAGATTGCAGAGAAATTGCAAGACTAAATGTTTTGGTGTCAAAAAAAAAATTCTTGATATTTTCCCTGCAATGGCAGAAATCGCAACAATTTTTGTGAACACAGTTGTTATATGATCTCTTCCCTGCCTGCTTGTCAAGACACCCAATTAGTGTACATGAATATGTCTGGAAGAAGGTTACTATATTTTAACTAAAGCTCCCACTTAGAATCTCACTTAACCAAGTTTTACAATGTTGGAAGAATTTCTATTTGATACTTGAAACGTATCGACTAAGCACACAGCCATTAAAATATGCAGTTGGGCAGATTTGCTCTGGTGCCACATGTGAGGAAAAAAAAAACAGAGCGGGACAAAATTTGCTGGTTCCCACACACTGTATGGCAACGTCAACTGGGTTGCAGTGCCTAGTTTGAGTGTCAGACCGACCTCTATCTGGAGCATACAATTGGAATCCCTGATCTTTCTAGCAAATACTGTTTGTATCACATGGCTTACAAAAACAACAATACTCTTTGTATCACATGGCTTACAAAAACAACAACTCTATGTGATCTTTCGTTCCCTTAAACCTCTGAACACAGTTTGTGCTCCGATGTGGCAACAGGGCAAACTTCTTTATTCATGTTGGGGGGAATAAAAATGTGGTTAAGACGACGTGAGTGAGTTACTAAATTATTTCCGCGAAACTTACTTGGAAATGTTTGATTAATTTCGGTGGCCTCTGCCAACATCCACTTGGGAACTTGTTTCACTGTTGTGTTGACTTCTGGTTCTTGTTGTTTACTTGCTTACCGCTAGGAGTGCTGGTGTAGCCACTTTGTCTGCTGCATGTGATACATTTAAGTTGTTGCAAGAGCGGGAGCCAAACATGATTTGCCCGACCACTGCCGATATTCAGATATGTGGAAAGTGCATAATTGCATGTCTCTCTTGATTTTAGTGTCAATCAGTGTGTGTGCTGTACGCCTGACAAACTTTTTGGATCCTGTGTAACTTGAGGTGGTTTGCTAGCCCGGTAGTTGGTTGGGATTTTTTTTCATCGGTTAAGTACTGTTGTATGCGTTCGTTTATGGATCTGCCAACGTAATGCGAGTTTCACTCTCACTGGACGTCATACTCTTGGGTTGTCAAGTGGTGAAAGGAAAGATCTCTTGTGTTTGTGTAGGACACTGGCTATTTTGTTCACTGGTTCGTGTGCAAGTTTCATGTCATACTGTTTCCGGGTCTTGGCCAGGCGGTTGGATCTTGTCTGCTGGTAAGGGAAGGCAATTCATTTTGTTTCATTGCAGCTGTTTGGGTGGTTTTGATTAGGTTGTCGTGCCTGCATTTCAGCTTTGCTCCTCCATGTAGAGAGTTGGTGCACTGTGTATCCATTCTGAACACCTATTTCTGTAACCATGGTAACTTCTTCCTTCAGGTCTTCACTTGTGCACTGCGAGAAAGCTCTTCGGTAGAAGTTAAACCATACATTGGCTTTATGTTTGGGTAAATAAAAGACACTCATCTTCTTTGTAAAATAATTTTTATTAACTTAGTCCTCACAAAGAGCATTCTAATTGTAAAAGCTTTAACACACAGCCCACGCCACCTGTTCTCTGCTTCTTACAACAGAAGTAAAGAAGTCAGGGCACCAACTGGTGGGCTCACAGACACACTGCTTGCTACAATAACTGGGTGAAGATCTGGATTACACTGTCATGGAAGGTACACAAACTGTTCACCCTCCAATATGCATGTTAATTCAACCCACGACAGAAAAAAAACAGTGAACAAAGGACCATACGAATTAAAGTGTTTACAATGGGTGTTGCAAAGCCAATTGTTGAATTTGGAACAAAGTTATTACATCGAGGGTGAATGCCCACACCAACTTTGATGTAGTATCTCAACATTATACATATCACACACGGAGACTGATTTTTTCTTAATTACCTGTACAAAGTTGTATAAAAAACGAATGAACACTATCTGTGTTGTGCTATTAAGAAAGAAAGAAAAACACTGTTTGAACATTCAATGACTTTCTTTTATATTATAAACAGACGCACCCCATTACGGAGCAAAAAGGGAGGATTCCTTGAAATTCACTTTTCCTCAAAGGAATTTACATCAACACACATTCTACAAATTTAATATTTTTTTTTCCACTTACATAAAAAAAAGGAAAATATATATGCCTCAATGCACAAGGAGGAATATATGGATTTTCTTTCTTCCATTCTAGCATTAACACAAGACTATCTTGTTATTTTTAACAGCTCAAGCATACAGTATATAGTTGTACACAATCAGGAATCCACCGTTACGCCATTAACATTATCTAGCAAGATCTTGGAAACGGGACACTCGCTAGCATCTACACCAACAGCTCTAGTCACATTCTCTTTTAAGGGGGGGAGGGGGAGTTTATTCTCATTCTTGCACAAAAAAACAAAAAAAAAAGAGTGCAAATAACGTAAGCTATACATTTTTATACAAAAAAATATGAAACTGGGAGGCCAACAAGCAGAAAAAAATACAAAAGAAAAAACCAAGATGCAAATGCCATGGTAACTCAAATTTTCAAAGAGTAACTGTAACTATCTCTGTACACAGAGGTGGGGATGCTACAAATTTACAGTAACCCTTATATCCCCTACAAAGGGTGTCATTCATCAATGAGGTTGAGAGTCATTACAGAAATTTGCGTCAGTTACAACTTGCAGGGAAAAAAAATGTTTCAACCATAATACAAACATCAATTAATTATAACCTCCTACTCAAGTAGACATGACTTAAGCTAGTATTTTTCAAATAAAAAAAAGCACATCAGTTTCACTTAGAATCGAGGAATGGGGACATTACTCTTTCTCCAGTCAACATTTTTACTTGCATCCTACACACACATACCGCACCTCACAGAGGGCACTATAACACATTTTTTGTGGTGTTTGCACCTTACCCACTGCACTCAATAAATACAATTAAGCATGACACCCCTCACACCGCACAACTCATCAACCATACACGATAGGTGCAGCAGTGATCACCGGTGCAAATAAAGCTGCGATTAGTCTTGCATTTCCTCTGGCATTTCGTGTGGGTTCAAAATGCCAGGCACAGACATCTGGATACGTCTCTTCTCGACTTGCGCCTGCTGCAAAGCCTGCTCTCGCTCCTCCAAGAATAGGTCTGAGTCGTCCTCCCCCGTGTACTCCTACGAAAGAAGAAAGTTACGATTACAGGATGAACTTCTTCAGTACAATTTAATTGTAGAACATAGTTAAATTAATTGTAGAACATAGTCGAGCCCTGGCTGAATGGTAATTTACTGGTAGTAGCTAAGCAATCACATTTTTCTCCTTCTTTATAAAAAATGTTATTTAGTGTCGCTCTTCTGCCATTTTAGCTAATCGCAACAATGATTGATTGATTGAAATTTTTTGGGTGCTTCTGCAGGTTAAGCCATTCTGTACCCTTCCAAGTATTTCCACTTATCTAAAACCCTTACATTGACATTGTATCTGAAGATATGTTGGGCGATTACGCAGAAGTAGGTTATTTACTGTAATAAGCTTACTTTTCATTTCAGAGTAAATTACCTTACATTGAAGTTTCAAAAAGGGTGTAAAGACCCCCTTGAGAAAGGTTAAAAGTGTAAGTTGTAAAGGGCCCTGAACAGAACAAAAGCAACACATTAAAATTGTAAGGTTGATCTGAAAACTTCCTCGGAAACAGTGTATAAGTAGAGGCATACACATTTAGTTTTTGACAAAAACACGAAATGTGAAATAACTCATTGTAATGCTAATTTTTCATGTTTCTGAAAGGTGTGAGGTGCATTTTCCTAGCCTGTTTTGTCCCGAAATGATGCAAAACGAACTGCAAAATGCGAAATAGACTCTTAAACACGAAATTTACCATTTATATACCGACGTGACACTTTCTGAAGTCACAATTATCCTGCAAGTTATGCAATTCACGGAAAATTGATTACTTCTGCTGCAAACATTTGAGAAGCAAAAATGGACCCCTTTGTACAGGAATAAACTTAATATTCAGGTTATGATTTAATGTGCTATTACAAGGGATATGTTTATTTTGTGTAATAGTGCAGTTTTTAAATCAAATTTTGGATTATACTCACATTTTTAAAACCAAAATGTCATTTTATAAACCGCTTTTTCACTGCTATAACAGCAAAATTTCATTTTATTTACCGCTTTTGAACCCAAAATTGACTGTTTTTGTACTGAAATTTTGCTTTTTTATTTACCAAAAATATGTGCCTCTATGTGTAAGGTATGATCTCAAAAAGCTAAAAACATTTTCGTTGGGAAGATTAAAACTCTATTTGGGGAAATTACAATTGGCACATTCGACAAGGTTGTCATGAAATTGATGAAGGGATACAAAGAACACCTATGCTCAGGCTGGGTTTCAAACCTTGGACCCCTGTCATTGTAGCACTGTGTGCTAACCACTCCACCATGAACGTTGGCATGTCTACAGCAGTGTTTTCCAAAACGTTTAGTCTGCACCACCCTCCTACCAAGTATGGCAGATTTCCGAAGCAACAGAAAAAAAATAGGATTTTAACAAAATAAGCCACTCCCTAATCATGAATGTAAACAATGTGAACAAAACATAACTCTCACCACATGCCAACATTTTCACACAAGTAATGTTAATTTTTGGCACGTACCTGTACAGGTCAAAATACAGCTACATCCCAAATGTGAATATTACCTACGTGAGAATGTCAATACTACACTTGACTTACACTCACAAATACCACACTATCGACCACTTCTGTCAAATACGAATATGGGTTACGGGCTCAATTCAAACTGGAACACTTACCCTGATCTGAACGAGAAAGTCACGCAGATGCTCCTTGAAGGCAGGTATGTCTTGATTGAAGTTGAAAAGTCCCTGCACGGTGATTTTGATTTGGTTGGGCGTGAGGTGGGGGAATGCTGCACGGAGAAGGCTGGCCACGAACTCCTGGACAAAGAGCACATTGTCTGACGTGGGTCCGAGAGGAACCGTGATCTTCCCAACTTCAACCAAGCTGAACATATACGCCAGAATAGTTGCATGCATCGTCAGACCTGAAAAAAGTAACATGAAATTTGGGTAATACAAAAGAACAATAACAAGTGAAGTCGTTTGAACTGATAATGATACCAACATCGAGTCTCACTGATACTAATATGAATAATGTTTAAAACAGTTATAAATGCTGAAACAGTAGAACTTGCTCAAGATAGGGAAAGATGGAAGGCCTGTGTTGCTGCAGCCATGAACCTTCGGGTTTAAGAAGGCTAGAGAGAAACAGGGATTCCACTAATTTGACAAACCAAATTTCCTGACCTTATCAAGTAACTTCTAAATAAATGTACACATCAGTTTTGTAATGTTTCAACATATTAACTAACAAGGGACGTTATCTAAGTGTCACCCTCCGATTTCCATGAAACTTGGCAGGTGTGTGTATATAGGGCCGAAAGGAAGAAATACGTGTTTTTTTTTGTTTCGGCTAAAAAACTGTTTTAGGGGGCAAAACCCCCATCAAATGTCAAGATGAGGACAAATTTAAGTGAGGATTTGAACCCGACACCACATAAATATTGCATAGGAATAACACGCACATATAATTGGAACACACGCAGCACACAACTGTAGGATTGTTGGTACCAAACGCAAGTAATATTGTGAAGGACAATGGCGGTTGAAGTTCTGTGCTAATAGTACTGGCAGATACACAAGTGAGACACTTGAGATATGAAGTGCATATCACTGGCAAACACAGCTCTGTGCTGTGTGTGTTCCAATTATATGTGTGTGTTCTTCCTATGCCATATTTACGTGGTTTCGGGGTCAGATTCCCACTTGAATTTGTCCTCATCTTGACATTTGAGGGGGGTTTTGACCCACAGTTTTTTTTAGAAAAAAAAAAAACATTTTTTCCTTTGGGGCCTCTCTATACACCCGCCAAGTTTCATTAAAATCGGAGGAGACACAAGAGGTCAGATCCCCACTTCAATTTCTCCTCATCTTGACATCTGAAGGGGGGGGGGGGGGGGTTGCCCCTAAAACAGTTTTTAGCCGAAACAAAAAAATACGTATTTCTTCCTTTGGGCCCCTTTATACACCTGCCAAGTTTCATGGAAATCGGAGGGGGACACAAATAACTTCCCTTTAAGTCTAAATGTTCAATGGCACACAATGTTTAATGTTCAGAAATCAAAATTTAAAAAATGTACTGTTCAAAAATGAATTAAAATAAAAATATAATAAATTAGGACTGACACCATGCTGATACAGTACTTGAAAATTGTAACAACTCAAAGTTAGGGACGAACAGATATGAAATTTTGGTCAATATCAATATTCTACCAGACATAAAATTCCAAATGGTTCATTGACCTTAATAAATAAATGATACCACATAAGCCAAGTTTTTGCAATGCAAAAGAACTTGCATACGTAGATATTTACTTCTTTCAAAAAGTACAGGATGGAAATTATATGTTTATATCCAAAACAGTTGTAACAAAATGGCACAATAAAGAAAAAAAAAAAGTGCTCCCAAGTGCTTTGCACCACCCCATGAAGGCTTATAGGGGGTGTGGAGTTAGGACCCCACACTTTCTTGATCATGGCCAAAGGTGGGGGTGATGTGATTAGCACCACATTCCTAGCTGCCTTTACCTCCCAGTTTCCTCACTTCATACTATGCTGGGTTGGCAAGCTGGGAACCGGTTCTCTTGCATGCTAGTTGAACGCCATAACAACCGAGCTACTGCAGCTTATTTACAAATTTGCTCAAAATGGCACATTGCACTACATTGTTAAGATATTTATAGATACTGATATATATATGATCCGTTAACTTATCAGTAATTTTACCGTTACACCAATATGCACATATCGGCTGATACCGATAAGAGTACAGATTAATTTTTCCCCTTCCTACTTCAAAGAGTTCAGAATATTTATAAATTTTCCATTAGAACTTTATCATAGGTATTTGCCAGAGTTTTAAGAAAAAAAATCATATTTTCACACGAGAATCATGGATTTTGCATAATTTACAGGATATAAATACGGAGAAACTAGTACTCACTTTTATCCGCGAAGCTGTTTTTTCTTCTTTTTCGATTAATTTCAGTGGCCACTGCCACCATCCTCGTTGGAACTTGCTGCGCTGTTGCTTGGCGTGCGTCTTTTGTTCGTAGTTCTCTGGCTGCCGTTAGGTGCGCTGTGCGTCTTGGTACGTCGTCTGCTATTTCCGGGCGATAACTGCTGCAGTAGTGGAATCCAAGTATGGTGCGTTTGCCCGCTATCGATGTTTAGTTCGTGTGGGAAGTGCATTATGGCGTGCGTTTCCTTGATTTTGGTGTCTATGAGCGTGTGGGCAGTGTGTTTGACTCGAACCTTTTGAATTTTATGGCTATTGTATTTGATATGTCTAGCAAGACCAGTAGTGGGTTGGGCTTTTTTCGCATCTGCTAGGTGCTGTTGGATTCTTTCATTGACAGATCTGATGGACCTGCCGATGTAATGAGCCTTGCACTCACACTCAGCATCATATACACCTGGGTTGTCAAGGGGGGAGAGGAAGTACCGTTTGTGCTTGTTCAGTTTGTCAGTTATTTTGGAGTTGGGTTTGTGCGCTACTTTGATGCCAAATGGGAGAAGGGCTTTGGCTATGCGGTTGGAAGTGGTGGGATGGTAGGGGAAGGCAAACCATTTATATTGCTCGCTGGGGGTTGGTTGTGGCTGGGTTGCTTGTGGATGGGTTGATTGTGGTAGGTTAGGGTGTCTGACCTGTATTTCCACCTTACTGCACCAAGTGGAGAGTTGTGATTCAGTGTAGCCATGCTTCAGGGCTATTTCTGTGATGGTGGCTATCTCCTCTCGTAGATCCTCTTCTTTGCCACAGTAGGAGAAGGCTCTTCGATAAAAGTTTAGCCACACATTGGCTTTTTGCTTAGGGGGATGGCTAGAGAGAGCATGTATGTACTGGTTGCCTGCATCCGGTTTTCTGTAGACGGTGGTTGTGAATTTGTTAAGTGCACGGCTGATGGTGATGTCCAGGAAGTTGATTTTACCAAGTTTTTCATGCTCTACGGTGAAGTTGAGCCTGGGGTGGATGCTATTTAGTTTGTTCACTAGGAGGTTGAGTTCTTCTGCCTTTTTATATACAACTATTGTGTCATCCGCGTACCTTCCATATCGGATGTGTTGTAGTTCTGGAGTGTGGAGTATCTCTTTTTCAGCCAGGTGCATGACGATGTTGGCTAAAGGAGCTGATAGCGGGTTGCCCATCGCAAGGCCCTCGGATTGGTTGTAGAATTTATCTTCAAACTGAAAGTAATTGTGTTTTAGACAAACTTCCAATAGTCTGGTTATCTCTTGTACCTCTAGGGCCGGGATTCTGTTAGTTGTCAGCCATCTTTCCACCGAACGCAGTGCTAGGTCTATGGGGATTGAACTGTACATATCTACTATATCAATGCTGGCTAGTTTTGCACTGTCAGCTTGCACTATTGAAGTTACCAGATTTTTAGCATCGGCACTGTTGCGGAACACGTATGTAAGTTTGTGGTTGAAAAGAGATATTTTGTTTTTTAGCCAGTTTGTTAGGTGAACTGTGGGGTAATTGAAGCCAGCTATTATAAGTCGCATGGGGATTCCAGGTTTATGAGTTTTAGGAATGCCATAGGCAATGGCAGGTGAAGGGTGGGGATTGAGGAGGAATTTGTGGTCTTGTTCACTAAGTATGGCACTAGATTTCACTGCATTTTTCACAATTCTATTGTACCTGTCTGTGGGGTCTTTTTTGATGACACTGTACGAGTCACTGTTTAGTTTGTCTATCACTTTCGTGGAGTAATCACCTTTGTGCATGATTACGAACTGGTTTGTTTTGTCAGACCTAGCACTGCGTTCGGTGGAAAGATGGCTGACAACTAACAGAATCCCGGCCCTAGAGGTACAAGAGATAACCAGACTATTGGAAGTTTGTCTAAAACACAATTACTTTCAGTTTGAAGATAAATTCTACAACCAATCCGAGGGCCTTGCGATGGGCAACCCGCTATCAGCTCCTTTAGCCAACATCGTCATGCACCTGGCTGAAAAAGAGATACTCCACACTCCAGAACTACAACACATCCGATATGGAAGGTACGCGGACGACACAATAGTTGTATATAAAAAGGCAGAAGAACTCAACCTCCTAGTGAACAAACTAAATAGCATCCACCCCAGGCTCAACTTCACCGTAGAGCATGAAAAACTTGGTAAAATCAACTTCCTGGACATCACCATCAGCCGTGCACTTAACAAATTCACAACCACCGTCTACAGAAAACCGGATGCAGGCAACCAGTACATACATGCTCTCTCTAGCCATCCCCCTAAGCAAAAAGCCAATGTGTGGCTAAACTTTTATCGAAGAGCCTTCTCCTACTGTGGCAAAGAAGAGGATCTACGAGAGGAGATAGCCACCATCACAGAAATAGCCCTGAAGCATGGCTACACTGAATCACAACTCTCCACTTGGTGCAGTAAGGCGGAAATACAGGTCAGACACCCTAACCTACCACAATCAACCCATCCACAAGCAACCCAGCCACAACCAACCCCCAGCGAGCAATATAAATGGTTTGCCTTCCCCTACCATCCCACCACTTCCAACCGCATAGCCAAAGCCCTTCTCCCATTTGGCATCAAAGTAGCGCACAAACCCAACTCCAAAATAACTGACAAACTGAACAAGCACAAACGGTACTTCCTCTCCCCCCTTGACAACCCAGGTGTATATGATGCTGAGTGTGAGTGCAAGGCTCATTACATCGGCAGGTCCATCAGATCTGTCAATGAAAGAATCCAACAGCACCTAGCAGATGCGAAAAAAGCCCAACCCACTACTGGTCTTGCTAGACATATCAAATACAATAGCCATAAAATTCAAAAGGTTCGAGTCAAACACACTGCCCACACGCTCATAGACACCAAAATCAAGGAAACGCACGCCATAATGCACTTCCCGCACGAACTAAACATCGATAGCGGGCAAACGCACCATACTTGGATTCCACTACTGCAGCAGTTATCGCCCGGAAATAGCAGACGACGTACCAAGACGCACAGCGCACCTAACGGCAGCCAGAGAACTACGAACAAAAGACGCACGCCAAGCAACAGCGCAGCAAGTTCCAACGAGGATGGTGGCAGTGGCCACTGAAATTAATCGAAAAAGAAGAAAAAACAGCTTCGCGGATAAAAGTGAGTACTAGTTTCTCCGTATTTATATACTACCGCGACTCTCTTTTCCCAATCATGAATTACAGGATATGTTGACTTGACAAAGCGGTCGCATGGTATTCTTGCCAACTGCATGATGCATTCTCACCCACAAAAGTACTGACTGATGCTGCTGATTCAATTCCAAACAATACTTTTTGATACTAATTGCACACATTGATGTATATGCATCAGCTCATCCATCCCCCCCCCCAAAAAAAATAATTATGAAAGGTTCAGAACAAACCAGAAATACCTGTTTCAATAGCTCACCTGCTGTATGTGATGTGTCGGTCACAACTGAAAATATATGCTGTAAGATATCTGTGAAGTAAGTCTGATAAAAACTTTGAGCTGCCTGTTCGTGTTGCGCAACGTTCTGGAGAAGCTGGTACAAGATCTGCAAAGAGACACAAATGAAATAAGATCAAATGGTAACCATTTACAACAATGTATAATTTAATGTAATAAATACGTAATTATCAGAGGCATGCATATTTTGTTTTTGACAAAAACACGAAATGTGAAATAACACACTGTAATGTTAATTTTTCATGTTTCTGAAAGGTGTGAGGTGCATTTTCCTACCCTGTTTTGTCATGAAATAATGCGAAATAAACTGCAAATTATCCTGAGAGTTATGCAATTCATGGAAAATTGATTAATTCTACTGTAAATATTTGAGAAACAAACATAAGACCCCTTTATACAGGAATAAACTTAATATTCTGGTAATGATTTAATGTGCTATTAGAAGGGATATGTTTATATTGTGTAATAAGTGCAGTTTTTAAATCAAATTTGAGATTATATTCACATTTTTAAAACCAAAATGTAATTTTATATGCAGCTTTTTCACCGCTGTAACAGCAAAACTTCATTTTATTTACCGGTTTTGACCCCGAAATTGACTGTTTTTGTACCGAAATTTTGCTTTTTTTATTTACCAAAAATGTGTCTAGTAATTATTTATGGAAAGACCTTAGAAAATACATTCCTGTACGCCAAATACTCGATGGTCCAAACTGTTTCATTGGCAGCACGTAGAAGCTGTCATTTATCTAACAACACAAATAGTGTAAGAGTCTAGGAATTATCAGAGAGCATGTTGAAGCATACTAAGATTTTTTCTTTTTACAATGTAGTGATATAATCTTGAATTTCCCACCAAAAACAAATTTTAAAATATGGGGATCTTCAGATAAACACTGATTGTCTCCTCAGAAGTTAGAGGAAACAACCACAATTTCATCAAGTGTGAAGAATGAACTAATGAATCAAAATGTTTGAGTGTGTCTGCGCACTTGTCCATTATGTAACCTTCAGAATACATGTGGAAAATCACCTTACGAGTTAAAAAAAGGGGTATATGCTAATTATAACAGTGGGCTAAAAAAACTGTTCATTATGTTTTGTTTTTATGCTTAATAAGAGCCACTTGAGAATGGATATAAGTGAAAGGTTGCAAAGGGTCTTGCAGAGGACAAGCAGGACACATTAAAAAGGTAATGCACAATTTCCTCAGATACAGTGTAAATGCCGAACTGAAGATTTCACCATCACAATTCACAGAGTGTAACTTCATATGCGAAGATGCCATTCATTGACTTGAAAGTATCCATTGTTATGCTGTTCCATTGGATATTGTAATGTTGTTTTCTAAGAAACATAAATACAGTAGGGGATGGGCAGATATGAAATTTTGGCCGATACCGATAATATATCATTTACTGATACCGATATTCTACTGATCCGATATAAAATTAGTAATGTTGAAGAACATGAAATGTTCATTGATCTCCTTAATTAATGTGTGTTTCGAGGTGACTGCAGTGCAAAAGAAGTTGAATATTTAAGACATTTACTTTCTTTGAAAGAAGGGCATGGAGATTATCCATAAAAATTACAACAAAATGGCAGAATTTTGCACTAAATTATAAGATATTTATCGATATATCGGATCGGCCGATACTGACAGAGTACCAATTAATCGACCCCATCCCTAAAATACAGTAATGTATATGGCAGGATCCATGCTGTGCAAAGACTTACTTGTAAACCAGTGTCTGCCACGTTCCTCATCGTGTGCTTGAATGCCCAAATAATTGAATCCAGAACCAACTTGAACTGACCGGGAGGTATACTTAGGAAGGCTGGGAAGCAATGGTTGTTAACAGCCTGGAAAAGACAAAATGCAATTAGCAGATGTAGAAATTACTATTAATAAAAAACAAACCCTGGTTTCTACACGATGTTAGATTTTTCATTCCATAAATGTTACAAAATCTTGACCTTGCACATAGTGAAGGCAATGTGATCAGCACCAAAGCTCCTACCACGTTTGCCTCCCAAAGTACCAATTGATAATGCTGAGACAGAGAAAAAATTTACAAGAAAAACTAGGTGGTTACGGTTAGTGCATTTCTATTTTCATACTGTACTAAACGTTTCTCCTCTTTAAGGGTATATGTGACGAAGCTAAAAATTTACCGATGCCGATGTACTCACCGATCATTTTTGGAACCGATGCTGATATTTAACCGATTCCAATACATAAGATTATTAAACAGAAATGGGATGCTATTTTCAGCAAAACAAAAATAAATTTGCTATGTACATTTATATTTTCAAGAGATGTGAATGTAAATTTGCATCTACAAAAGCTGGTTATATGAACCTTTAAAAAGAACATAGATTCTCAAGAGATTTAACATTAGTACACAAGAAGATCTTTGAAATTCAAAATGAATTCCTGTTCTTAATGTTGGAAAGTTACTGCTGCCAGATTCAACTTTAGAAACACGAGTTTTGGAAGCACTTCTGGAAGTAACCTACATCTTCTCTTATCGCAAATCTGATCAGCAACACTGAACACTCATTCACTGAATATTGATGCAGCAGGTATCCCGAGTATTTTCTCACCACTTGCTTCAGGTTTGAATACTCATTTTTGAATTTTGAATACAACAGCAGATCCTGGTCACGTGGACTAGTTGGTTCAGCAATGTAGTGTTTTATTTCTGATTTTGAGGTAGGTTGATCCTCTGAATGAAGTTTGCAATAATTTTATCCTCTGAATGAAGTTTGCAATAATTTTATTACAAAAAATCTACAATCATGAAGAATCATAACCTAATTTTCAATAAATCTTACAAAACTAAAATATAAAACTTATTGGGAGGTAAAACTCTAGTATAATCTGTACCGGTTTAAACATCGGATTTTTGCCGAAGCCGATATCGATATGTCAATTTCTGTAATCGGCTTCGGCACATCCCTAGTAACTGCTATAAGGAGGTTGGGGAATAATAAGATGAAACTGATGCCCAGGTGACGAATCAAACTTGGACCCTTGAGTGGCACAATAGTCAAGTGTACCACTCAAGGTGTAATATAGCTATATATAGGGACATTAAGTTTTCATTTTATTTTTCCCTAAATTTCGAAGTTATTTTTTACTGCAATTTGGTGTTACAAACTTTGTTTTGGTTTGAGTTGATGTTTTAAGTCCACTCTATGCACAGTAAGGCTAATCGGGACTGGACCTACAGTTTAAAGTGGAATCCGAACAACTGTGCCATGTGCCTCCACCGGGTATCGAACCCAGGACCCCTCGATTACAAGGTGACGACGATACCACTGTGCCATCGGGGAGGCCAGTGTTACAAACTTAAAATCTGTTATTTATACACGAGTTTTTACTGTTCCTTCTATGCTTAAATTGTTCTCTTTGTTTTAGTTCTGGAAAATTAAGAAATTTTCATTTTAATGAATTAAGGCTTACCTTTGTGAGAATGACCAAATTTCTTCCATTTGGAAAACTATTTAATCTCATCGGGCCACTAAATATATAATGTTCATTGAATGATAACACCCCAATCTTTGAACACAATCGAACACATGATATTTCCCTAACAATGCCAAAAAAAAATCCCAGACACCTCAAAATACCATTCTGTGAAACCTTCCCCCCCCCCCCCCTCCAACACAACAGATGCTTCTCCCCTGATAATTTTCCACTTCCTACGAAATTTCTTCTGGAAAGATCCCCCAAGCGAATTCTATTCCAGGATGAGCACTACTTGTGCATCCCACTGTACCGTAACCTTGTGAATAACACAAGGAAGCAGGGACGAAAACATGCCCCTTATCCCCCCAATAATATTTAAATGACGGTAAGAGAATGCTCTAATGATTTCCTAAGTGGGCTACTTTGTCAAAAACATTAACAATTATTATAAGCTAAGGGAAATTATAAAAAAAGAATGACATTTAATCGAACTGGGAAAACTAGCTTCTATAACTGGGAAGTTTTCATGTTATACATAAAAACGCAAAAATTAATAGGAAAAGAAACAAATTTTAATGAAAAACACATCACAAACTGGCCTTTTTTTAAAAAAAATAACCTTACACGTCTATGTAGAAAAAAAATTAGCGACACTTTTTGCTAATCGTGACAATGAGGATTAGTGATGATATGATGAAGGGACAAAGAACACCCATGTACCGGCTGCGATTGAAACCTGAGAATCCTGTCATCATGGCACGTTGTGCTAACCACTCTGCCACAAAGTTTGGGGGACCAAGATAGAATAAAACTGACGTTATGGACCACTTTTCACCCATCTATGACTGTAGAATAAACAATAACAAGAGACTAAATATTTATGTCAGTGTACTGAACACAGACATGGGAAACTGGAACTCACCTGCAACATGAGGAAGAAATTGGTCCTGTGTTCAGGATACTCCTCGAAATCCTTGTTTATCATTTCCAAGGTACATTCAAATACTGCATCGAAAATTTTTGGTACTTCACTCGTTATGTGAGCTTCAAGTTTATTCACTATGGTAGCCATTGTACTAAGAACTTCTGGCTCACGAGCCGAAGGGACGCTCGTCCTCTGGTAGTCCAGAAGAACGGCATCCAACAACGGTGGGATAAAGTTCTCGAGCACCTGCAAACAGAAGCACATTCAATTACACTTACTATAACATGTTACGGACAAGTTCTGATACAGGTACTTCACTTGATAAAAATTTAGAGAAATTTAGAATTTTTCAATCTTACAGGTAGAGGCATGCATATTTCGTTTTTTTACGAAAACTACTAAATGTAAAATAATACACCGTGATGTTCATTTTTTATGTTTTTGAAGGTGTGAGGTGCATATTGCTGCAATGTTTTGTCACAAAATTATGCGAAATAAACTCTTTAAAACACTTTACGGACACTACACCTTCTGAGGTCTGAATTATCCTGCCAGTTATGTGATTCGTGATGAATTGATTAATTCTGCTGTAAATGTTTCAGAGGCAAAAATGGACTCCTTTATACAGGAATAAACGTAATACTCTGATAACTTTATAAATGTGCTACTAGATGTGAAAAATCAATTTTATGTAACAAGTATAGTTTTTACATCAAATTTAGGTATATTCAGCATTGTAACCCCAATATGCCATTTTATATACCGAAATATGCACAGTTTTTGTACTGAAATTTTGATCTATTCACCATAAATATGTGGCTCTAATAATAATAATTCATGTACTCACCATTTGTGGATCATTCGACCTGCTAACCCAGTCGGAGATCAGCTTCAGTGTTTCCTTCTTCACAACCCTCATGCTCTTTATAAGCGGCTGCTTCGTCACGCTCTCCCCATTCACCGTGATGGCAGCACTAATGTTCTCACTCATAACCTTGTACACATTCAGCATGTCGAGATATATTCGCCCCAGCTGAAAGTAAACGCAACCAGATTATATACAAGGTGTTCAACATGCATATAGCAAGTTAAAAAAGTCTTCCACCTCAAGTTCATGTAAAATACCCCTTTCTCACATTTTTTATACAATGTAATTGTTAAGATAGCTTTGCTACATATGGCCAAAAAGTTATTATTTATACATGGTAATTGATTCCATGCCAAAATTAGTTTTTCAAAAAGTTTCATGCAAGTTTTTTTTTTTTAAGAAAAAGTTAAGACAACCTTTCATGACAATGTCGTAATATGCAAAATAAAAAAAATGCATATTATGCCAATTCAGCATATATAGTGATACCTTGCCTGAAAAATTCATCCAATAATTCTTTTTAGTGTTAACTTGGTTCTGGAAAATAATGCTCCTTATGGAACTGAATCTAATCGGAAATCGGATAACAACTTACACACACAAAAAAGTACACTTTTACTTCGAACACTTCAAATTAAATTAAGCTGCACTCCTGCAATATGTTACACAAAGATGTAAGTACGCACTCAAAAATTATGCAAATCTTGCATTCCAACTACATATGAATACAGCCTATGTATGGCCAGTTCCTCACCTGCATTACGTATGGGTGTCCGAGAGCCTTGCAAGCTCTAACATTTGTCTTAAGTATACTTCCCAACTGTTTAACAGCATCCTGGTCCTTTAGAACATCAACATTCTGGAATAGGCAGAAGGGTGAAAAGCATTGTCAGTGTGTGGCATACAAAAGTAATAAAACGTTGTTTATAGAAGACTTGGATTTGAAATGCATTCAATGAACACATGTTAGTTTAATGTCTGCTCAGATCTTCTTAGAGGACCGTATTATTGTTAATCTATCATTATTTAATCGAGTGTAAATAAAGAGTTCATCATGGCAGGCTGCGATATATATTTAATAAACACCACCACAGAAGAGAGAGAATTTTTAATTTGTTTGACAAGCATGCACAGTATTCTGGGATAACTTTCTCAAATTTCAAGACTACACCTTTCATGGTGACAATCGTAGCAAAATTCGACTTCTTATCTTGTGAAACATATAAGCTACATATGCTAGTAATTTTTCTTGCTGAAACATGCAAATTATATGCATTCACATAATTTCCAGATCGATTCATTTTGATATTTATATTGGGTAGGGCCACTTTTTGTGGAATGCCCCACATGCATGTCTGCAAGAAAATGCATACACAGAGACCAACCAGTGCACTATTGGTATTGCCTAAAATAGATGAATTGGTAAAATTGTTGATAAACTTGCCAATCTGATGTATCTATAAATTAGGGATGAGACATTAATCGGTATTGGCTGATATAGGTGTATCGTTTTATCGGTAAAACTACCAATAATTTTACCGATTCAATATAGATCTATAAATATCTTACAATTTAGTGCAATACTGTGCTATTTGTCATATTGTTATAACTTTTGTGGATACAAACAATATCCATTCTATACTTGTCTAAATTTGCAGCTTATTTGGCACTGCAAAAACTTGGTTCATCTGGTAACGTACATTTACTAAGGAGGTCAATGAACCATTTGGAATTCTATATCGGATCAGTAAATATCGGTACTTTATCGGTAACAGCAAAAAAATTCATATTGATCCATCCCTACTATAAACACTAGGCTTGAGCCGATACAAATGTCAATGTATTGGTATCACAAAATATTGGCTGGAATGCACTTTACCGACACTAGTCGGTTTTGGTCTTTCACGGGGTCCACAAGAATGTCGTGTGATAAAATCCAGTTCTTCACACAAAACTGGTGGAAAATAAAAAGAAACTTCGAATTTCTCTCATTTCTAGGATAATTACACTCAACGAAAGCATTGCATGGCATTTTTGTGGACCACACGAAAGATTAAAATGCCAGAAAAGTATCAGCAGATAAAATCCTACCGATACCCAATACATCAGCCATAGTTTTCTTGTAATACTCTCGAATGCATACACTATACTCGTCTCTCCTGTAACAGTTTCTGTACCACCTTAAAAATTGACAATATCAACAATACAGATATATTTCACTTTGAGGTAAGGTTAAAACAAGCTTACCTTTGATGCTTGGCTAATGATATCGTCCCACACTTGATTCGGAAGCATCATGTATTTCTCGATTAAATGTTCCTGAACCACCTGGTCCACTTGAGCGCTTATCATGTAGCCTACCGCTTCGTAGAATGTCTGAACCTGTAAAAAAAGAAAGTATTTAATGTGGTGTTATTTCTAGCTACACTGTACAAACATTGACGGAAACTTCAATCTAATTAATCCTTAGATGCCTATGTTCTTTTCTGTAGTCTTTTCTCCCAACAGTGGAGCTATCTTTAGTGCAAAATTTCAAACAAGCATATTGCATAAATAAAATTTCATATCTTGGAGTACAATTATTATTAATTCCAGTATTAATTATTAATAGGGACATTGAAATTGCGAAATGTGAAAAAAAGATGCAATTTAGAACATTCTGCACGTAACTACACCCCCAATGGTGAAATATGCATGAGTTTTATTCGCAAAGTAATGCAAAATGTGTGCTTTTCCACGAAATGAACGCTTTTTCGTGAAATATCATCAAATTAAGTAGAAAACACGCAAAAACTGGCAATCGAGGTTGTGCACGCAAACTGTCGATTTCTAACGATACGATTGCCTAAAGTTTCCTACCACTTGCAGCTGTAGAATGTTTTATCTTCGATCACATCAGGAAGACTATGCAAATTGGGATTTCCCATGCACATAATCTCAGTTCGAAAACTTCACTCCCTGTCAAGTTGCATTCCATTCTTCCCCCGAATGTCTACTACAACTTCCAGTTTCACTGAACTTGCTAGCTGTAGCAGCGATAAGATTAGTCTGTTCCCGCACATCAAGGGAAACAATAGTGTCATTTGTGTTCAGTCATGAATGAATTTTGTTTATCATGTGATTTTCAACATGTGTTTGTGTATGTGCAGTAGTGATTATTTTATTTGTTGGACAAAAAGGATATCCTTTAAATACATACAAGGAATAAATCACTTGAGATAGGCAATTTAGAAATGAAGCGATTTTGTGTAGATGTTTTCTTTTTGGTTGGACAGCTAAGTATTTGTGTATGTGTACAGTATATAAAAATGAAGTAGTTTATCAATTTCTAGCTCTTTTGTATGTTGTTTCCTCTCATAATGAAAAAGTGTGTGCCAATTTTTTTTTCACCGCTGATTTAACATTTTATTTACCGCTCTCCTCAGTTTTTATTTACCATAAATTTGTCTCCCTAATTATTAATATTATGTGAAAAAGAAAGAAAAAAGCGAGAAGAGCCAATAAATATATGTATTAAACATATTAATATTATTACTCATCTCTTTCCAAACTGCTTTTCATAATTACAAATGGGTGGTGGACTATATTAAAGTGTTCCAAGATTAATATGGAACAGGGATGTACCTATGAAATGCAAGAAGGTAATATATAACACATACTGTGTGCCAATAATTATGTATGGAGCAGAGACTTGGACAATGACAGAGAAAAGAAATATGCAGGCAGTGGAGATTAAATTTTTAAGGAGTATATTGGGGAAGACTAGAAGGGATAGAATAAGGAATGAGAAGATCCAACCGACAGTGGGTGTGGTGAAGCTTCAGGACAGGATAGATCAGGCACAGATGAGGTGGTTCGGACACATGAAGAGGATGGATTCAGAAAGACTACCAGTAAGAGCTTAGAATGCAAAAGGAGTGGGAATAAGGCCAAGATGTTTGTGGAAAGAGCAGATAGAGGAGTGTGTTAGGAGATGAAGACAAGATTGGTACACCGTGGAAAAAGAGAAGTGGTGGAAGACCAGGAAAAAATGGAGAGGCTCAACTTTTATGCCAACCCAGCCATAGGCAAGAAACGGTGAAGGATGATGATGATTTAGTACATATTGATGGATTGATCCGATTTAGTTTACTTCGCATTTCTGCCACTTTTGGCTACTCGCAAAGATAAGGTTGATTGACAAAATTGATGAAGGGACACTCACAAAGAACACACATTTGAACCAGGGACTCTGGCATCGTCACACATGTCAACCAATCTGCAATGGAGTAGGTATTTAGTAATGTCTCGGTAAATACAAAAACATTTCTTTAGCGAACTTCTACACAAAGTTACCAGCATTATAAATTTCCCTTGTATCCCCTTCAGTTAGTGATATTCAACCATTCAACAGTTCAATGCATAATTCTTATTTCCTTTATGCTTGCAACATTAATTATAACCTTCCAAGATATATCAAATTAATTATTAGAATTGATTCTTGTCGTATCATAATACTGGGGAAAAAAATATTTTTCTTACTATACAGCCATGGAAAAAACTTATATTGCATGCATGGTATTATACATGTATTCACAACTACGAAAAAAAGCAAAACTTTATCTACACAATACCAAACAGTGAAATCAATTTGAGATTTGAAACCTAATTATGGTGTGAAAGACTTACCTGCTGGGGTTGCAAATCGCAAATTATTGTACTAATTGTGCTAAGTATTTCTTCAATGAAGGGCATGACCTCCCCTACTTGAACGGTTACAAAATGCCTTCTACATTTCAGTGCAATTTTTATGAAAGTATCACATGCCATATCTTGTACACCATCATGGGTTTCTAAAAAGAGAAAATTCAGTAATTTTTAGCCAAAAATCAATTTTTTTTACAAGGAACAGAATTTGTGATGAACAGTCTGACAAAATTCGTATTGTTTAGTTGGCATTACGAAACACACTGTGACGGACACAAAAAAAAAATAATGGGTAAAAGTGATACCGCTACATTCAAAATGGTGAACGCCTTAAATATAGGGTGTTACATAAAAATGGATCTTTTTAAATTCAACGAAACAACCTGTAAAAATACATTTTATTTTTAATAATACAAACACAGCAACTACATCCTTACACGTTGATTGCCATTTGCAAAATATTTTTCAAACTAACTGTCAAAATAACTATAAAACCATTTTTATATAGAGAATGTATCTCATCAAGACTATAGTTCAAGAAAAAGTTATATAATATCAAAACACTTCAAATTTGAAGGATGTTCAATATACACAGTCAACCATGTTAAATCCAGTTACTTGATGACACAGTTGATGGTAGAACATCACATTGATAACCATTTTTCAAACCATTTAGTTTCATGCCAGCTCAGATCTTCTTAGAGGACCGTATTATTGTTAATCTATCATTATTTAATAAGTGTGAAGATTTCATCATGGCAGGCTGAAATTTACATTCAATGAACACTATATGAGAACTGTTTGGTATATTTATTGTAATCTTTCCAAAATATTGAAGAAAGTTGTTTTTGAGATCTGCTAGAACACATCAAAATCTTGCAAATTAATTTGCTTAGAATAAGAGCTACACGTTGCAATTTTTGTTATAGCAGAAAAACAATATATTACATGGTACCTTCTCTAATACAAGTTGTGATATTTTACGTATCTGTCATACCTTCCCAGAAAAATGACCTACACATAAAACAAGACAGAATTTATCACTTTGGAGCACCCTGTATGGTGCATTTTTGTACCCAAATCTTGATTAATTATTTTGCGACAAATTCTCCCCTTAAGGTATCATGTACCAGGCAGTTTTGATATGTTTCTCTACATATATTTCTTTTACTACGTGAAATTTCGTATTTCCGTGTTGCACAATTTAATGAATCATCTCCACTCCAGACGCCATACCCTTAGTGAATGAAGAAATTAACCTGAAATATCCATTAATTGTGCAACTCGGAAATACAAAATTTCATGTAATTCTTAAACCATGTTTACGCATCCATCATGAATATTTCTTTAAAATACTTAGAAAAGACCTGATAATACAAAATCTGCATTGACATCACAGCACCAGTAATTTCCTAATCGAATACTCACCAAACACTCCTCTCACACACACGCACGCATTTATACAGGCACGCAAACTGGAACGTGCAGAAGACACTTTCTCTCACTACTTCACATCCACTTGAGGTTACATATTTACTCGACACTAGACAAAATTCTCACCGTGCATGAATTCAAATAGTTTATTCACAACAGTCTTGAGGAATTTCCAATGGGCCCTGAGGAACCTTGGGTACTGACCGACGACGTACATAATATTCGAAGCTATAATGGCCTTATTATCTTTTCCCTTCTTCTGCTCACAGAGTCCCAACAAATCCTTTATCACAGTCACCAGGAACCTCTTCTCGTCTTCCTCGTGCATTGCTCCCGATATACTCCCTATCGCCCAGCACAGCTGCAACAAAAGAAAAATCAGTATAACAGCTTTCTATTCTCGTTATACTGCTTGCAGATGGAGAAGAGTAGGGAAGCACTTCCGGACTCAGATTTTTACCTTTCAGTCTCATATTATGCAAATTCACACAATTCATTCGGAGTTTTGGACTTTTACCCACTGTGTTAATTCTTTTAATTGCCTACGTTTCAGAGGCCGATTCTGCCTTTGACTTCAGGGTCATATGTTAATCTGATAAATCCCAGTTCAGTCCCCGGACACATGACGTGTTTGGGGATGGTGTCTATTATGGAGAGTGAAAAATTGTTGCCTTGGAGGATTATTCTCAGTGGGCAAAGCTCCACCTAGTTCGCTGGTCATAAAGACCTGTTGTAAATGAAGGTGCCAGGGAGGATTATCAGTGACCCAGGCTCCATCTCCTTTGACGGTAATTAAGACCTGTTTTTATATGTAAGTTGGCAGGGAGGATTATATTGCAGTGGCCCAGGCTCCACCTTGTCAGATGATTGATAGTGCTGGAAATCAACCCCAAAAATGCAATATTCTCCTTCAGTGCCGCTTACGTGCAACTGTCAGACCCTGAATGGTTGTGGGCATACAGTTCTTTCAGTACATGTGCTACAACTGATCCTCGGTTGTATGCTGACTAGCCAAAGCAGGGTTGAGATGTATCTGTACAGTGGTTAAAAGTCCAAAAATCACAATGAATGAATCACCACCAATCAGCTAAAAAGAAATATCCATACAAGTTTGTAAAAAAAAAAATCTAGTCAGTGATTTCATGTTTACTATCCATACAAAACATGCTAATATTTGTAAAAAAAACAACATGTTCTGCATTTATAAACTTACAAAAGCTGAATTTAACAAAGAATACCCATTCTTCCCATTAATACAATGTGATGGTCGATGTAGCTTCGATGTAGCTTTTCTACACATGGTCAAAAAGTTATAATTTATTAGGGATGGGTCGGTATGAAATTTTGGCCAATACCAATAAAGTACCAATATAAAATTCCAAGTAGGCCTTGGAAGAACCTGAATAGTTAATTGACATCCTTAATAAATGCATGTTTCAAGGCAGTTCAAAAGAAGTTCCATATTTACACACTTAATTTTTTAAAAAGTAGGACATCGAGATTATCCATAAAATTATACTAAAAATGGCAGAATTTTGTATTAAATTACAAGATATTTACAGATATATCAGATCAGTAAAATAATTGGTAATTTTACTGATAAACCGATACATCGATATCGGCAGATACTGATAGAGTACTGATTAATCTGTCCCATCCCTACCAAGATTTGTTTTGGACTATTGTCAATTGAAGTGTGCATAAATGAATGGTTAGTGGACTTATTTACAACTATAAGCAAAAATGGCCCAGCAACTGGACTTTGCGAGCACCTTTTGATTAGACAGAGTGGAATGCAAGGACATTTAAAATTGTAGTAGAGATATATCGGCAACTGTTAGTTTAATGTCTGCTCAGATCTTCTTAGAGGACCGTATATAATCTATCATTACTCAATCAAGTGTGAAGATTTCATCATGGCAGGCTACAATTTACATTCGATGAACACGAAAGGAGAGACAATTCTTATTTGGTTTATTACAAGCATGCACAGTTTCCAAGATACATTTCCCAAATTTCAAGTCCACATTATTCATGGCATAAATAAGTATTTTAATATTAGAAAATAATTAAAATCAATCTGTGCCAGAAACCACTGTACAATATCTTAGGAATTGGACATATTAATCTACCACTTGAAGCTGAAATGGATGTTGTGTGTAAAACTGGCAACTAAAGAAACTGAATTTCATTCAACATTGTTGCAAATCATTATGAAAGATTTTTATATGAAATATTCCCACAAAGGACAGGAGTTGAGAAACTAAGAAACTGATATTTTCAGATTCTACTCCTGGCAAACAAAACAAGATCATTATCTGCCTCATTTCTCAATTTTTATCATCTTCGGAGATTCTCTGACTTTGCAGTTACCTTTTCACTCCTTGATTGATTTCCCTCACTTTCTTAAGATTTTTCGGTCAATGGCAACCCTGATTCATACTTTTCAATGAGCATTCACAATTTTACCATATTTACGCATCTATAATGCACTTCCATGTATATTAAAATATTTTTATATTTTAATAAAAATGTATTTGGTCTAGGAATTAATTCGTGCGCCTGGACAAGAGATGGCGTAACGAGCGTATCGTCCCACAGTTCCGTGTATCCACACATGCGTTGAAAACTCCTGCCAGCGCGCATCGTTCGTAGTATAGGACAGTTGATTGACGTGTCAACAACAGCATTTTGTAGTCAACTGGACATGGCGCAGTTCGTGCCAGATAAAGTGTTTTTGCGGGGTGTTCTGCTTCATTACTTTAACATGTAGAAAAGTGCTACCGAAAGTCATCGTATTTTGGTGGAAGTGTATGGTGACCATGCGCCAGCTGAGCGAACGTGTCAGAAGTGGTTTGCATGGTTTAGAAGTGGTGATTTCGGCCTGGAAGACCAAGAGCGACCTGGACAGCCAAAAAAATTTGAAGATGAAGAATTGAGAGCATTGCTCGATCAGGATTCGTGTCAAACGCAGGAAGAACTTGCAGAAGCATTAGGCATTGATCAAACAACAGTTTCCAAACGCCTGAAAGCCATGGGAATGATTCAAAAGATGTCACATTGGGTTCCACATGAATTGAAAGACAGAGACGTTGAAACACAAAAAAACATTTGCGAATTGCTGCTTCAAAGACAGAAAAGAAAGGGGTTTTTGCATCGCATTGTTACTGGCGATGAGAAGTGGATCCATTACGAGAACCCGAAACGAAAAAAGGCCTGGGTGAAGCCAGGTGAACCAGGTCCATCACAACCGAAACGAGATATTCACTGTGCAAAGGTTCTGCTGTGCATATGGTGGGATATGAAAGGTGTGGTCTACTATGAGCTGCTGCAACCGGGTGAAACTATTAATGGAGAACGTTATCGACGACAATTAATGCGTTTGAAGCAAGCTCTGGCCAGGAAACGACCAGAATGGGAGAACAGACATGTTAAACTTATTTTTCAACATGATAACGCTCGTCCACATGTCGCAAAACCAGTCAAAACCTATTTAGAAAATGTCGGATGGGAAGTTTTACCCCACCCGCCGTATTCACCAGATGCTGCTCCTTCAGACTACTACTACTTGTTCAATTGCATGAATAACAATTTGATTGGACAGCGGTTCACTTCTTCAGAAGATATCGAAAAATGGGTCTCTGACTGGATCACTCCAAAGGATGAGGACTTCTTTCGCCACGGAATCCGTAACTTGCCTGACAGATGGGCGAAAGTGGTGGCTCGCAATGGACAATATTTTTCTTAAGGTATTTATGTATTTTGTGTTTGAACTAAAGCTTCAATGTGTGCGTAACAACCGCACAAATTAATTCCTAGACCAAATATAAAAACCTAAATTACTTACGACAAGTGAGTACAATCCGTCGATATATGCGATGTTTCGGGGGTCTTACCGCCCTCTTCTTTAAGCTTTCCTTAGGCACATATCACCACATTGCCACGTCAAGTTATATCAAACATGGAAAAGGGTGTGGGTTGAAGTGGTAAAACATAATTGGATAAAACTTGTCCTCGTCAAATATAAATTGATCGTATCCCTTACGATATTACTATAAAGAACCCCCACACAAACGAATAAAAAAGGTTAAAAACTATAAAATTCCAATCCCTCACGGTTGCGTGGCCACCAGCTGTTACTTCCTTATAGAATTCTTATAACAGCTGGTGGCCACATGGCTGTGTGAGGGATTGAAATTTTATAGTTTTTAGAAGTGATTTTTTTTTTCTGGGATGAAAGGTTACAGTACTAAGTTGGTTTGCTATTGTGTTCATCATAAGAACTACACAAAATATTGTGGTATCGTGACAAATCATAAATGATTGTGCATCCATATAGTTACACACATGCATATTTATTTTGTTAAAATAAAATTTAGTTTTATTGTCACCCATAAAAAGGTGTGAATACAGTGTACCCAAACAAACAGCACTGGTTGTGGGTATCGGTAAATTTTACACTGGTAGTTTATCAATAGCGGTAAAAATGTCACATCAATTAATCACTACTTATATTTTAGAATTTACACACTGTACTTGGGAATACAGCTTAAATAGAGTTAAAAGGCCAATCACACGTAGGCACACTTACCGTATTCAAATTCTTCCAGGACCATTCCGTTCCATTCACCTGATTCTGGAGCTTCTCAGTCATAATTCTTTCGGTGTCTGCGTAATCCAGATGGGTGAGGTACACAAGGGTCTCCCTCATGTTCTTGTACAGGTTGATGGAGTCGGTGTCTTTCATGAATTCCCTCACCACCTCACCGTTCTCGTTCTCCACCACCAACACCTCTTCGGGCTTCGCCATTCGACTTATCATTATGTACCTCATCTGCAAGGAAAGGGTTTACGAAATTCAATCACAAAAAAAAATTCAGCAACATTGAGCTCAAAACCTGTAGGTAAAGCTTTTATTCCAGTGAACATATTTCATATCTTCTAGAGGGTGTTTAAAAAACCAGGGTGCTGAAACTTTGCAATCAAACCATGTTCAGTTTCCCTTTTTTTAAACAACCTTATAACCATTATGAAGTTACGATAAGGTATGTGTTAGTACATGTAAATTCCACCATTGTGAGAGGGCAGCACTGCAAAGTGTCAAAAGCTGACAAGTGGGGTCGAGGAATTACTCTTTTTCAAAACAGAAACTCTCTGTATAGACTGTGAGCGGTGCACGATGTTTTGTGCGATCCACGTTTCGAAGTGGACTGACTGGTGGTAAGGTTGTAGTATTCGTGTACTATGTTTCTTTCTTGTGTAAAATGAATGTTGTTCCACATATGGGCTTTCTGAGCAGTGTGGTGATACCCTGTTCTCTTGCCTAGCAGCTTTTGTTATATTTTCAGTTTCGTCGTTGTTGTTTATTTCAATACAGGACTAAATTGTAATCTAAATTTTTAGAAAATATTAAAAATTTGTTTGTTAAATTGTAAAAACATTCTTGTTACATTAAATATTTTGAAATTAAGAATTTTAACTTGTAAAAAGTTCACCAAATTCAAATTTCTGTACATGGGGAAGCAGGGCAAATACCTGAAAGTTCTATTTCACCTTCTTTTGATATTGTGAGCACTTTAGCACGTAGGCTATATTTGTCCACTGCACAATACAGGGATATGCATTAACTAAAACAATAATGAGGATAAAACTAACAGGAAAAGAAAATAAAATAAAACTGCAAACATTCAAAAACATTTAATTCCACTTACACGTGATTATTAGAAGCCTTCATGAAATTGTGATTAAGCATGATGAATTTCAAAATTTTATACTGATTATTGGCCCGCAAAAATTTATTTAAAGCCAATTATGTTACAGACAATAAATTCTTCAAAAGCAGTAAATAGTAATTATATTAAAAAAAATTAAAAATACATATTCATCTAAGCCACGGTAGCTCAGTCCTTAGGGCTTCTGACTACCCAGAGACCTGGGTTCAATACCCGGCAGGCAAGAACCGGGATTTTTCCACCTGTTCAAGCAGGTGCTCATCCAGCATCGTATAAAGTGGGTACCTGGAGGGAACTCGGGAAAATTGATTGAATGATTTGGCATTTTAAGTCCACTTTATGCACAGTAAGGCTAATCGGGACTGGATCTACAGTTTAAAGTGGGATCCGAACCACTATGTGCATCCTCCGGGAACCCTTGATTACAAGGCGACGATGCTACCACTGTGCCATCGGGGAGGTCCGAAACTCTGGAGTAAAGAGGAGCAGGGGCATGGTGCTGATCACATCACCCCCATCTTCAGCCATGATCAAGGAAGTGTGGGTGCCTTAACTCCACACCCCTACAAGCTCTCATGGCTTGGTGCACAGGGGAACACTTTACTTTTTATTTATGTGCCAAATCAAATCTGAGGTAGTGAATAGACACCACCGGATGAACTAGCATTTAATGAGACACTGGCATTATAGTGGAACCACAAGCAAAACAACCTGCACAGACCCGCAACTCGTGTGCACCGCACTCCCAGGATGAGGGGAGGGGACCATGCTTGCTTATGGCCAGAGCTGAAAGGAAGAAGGGAAAGCTGCCAAGGACTTTTCGTCGAAGGTTATTTTCCTTGTGGTCACTCTATAGCAACAGTATTGGGATTTATATCTGTTCCATCCTAGTTCACATAACAGATAATTCCTTTCGTTGCTTACCTTGGTCAACACTGGTCCATAGAACTGTCTCCTCGGAACGATTGTGGAATTTGGTTTGGACATGAAAAGTGGAGACGTGGGGGCATTGAAGGGACTCTCCCTGTACAGATCGGCACTCAGGGCATTCCAATATTCCAGGCAAATCTTGAAAATCTCCACCTCGTCCACTTCTGAGATCAGTACCAGGTAATGAAGAGCCTGTAAAGAGCAGATAAATAAGGATTGTTCTAAATGTAACGAGCAGAACAAATGATGTATCACTGCAAATTTACTAACCTATTCTGACTCATATTTTTTAAGAAGCGTGACAACTTGTCAAATAATACACTTTTCAAGTCTAAATGTCTTGGTAATTATGCCAAATGCATCAACATTGTGTAGCAAAAGTGAATGAAATTACCACTATCTTCATCTTCTTATTCTCACTTGTGAAATGTAATTAAAACTAATGTTACTCCTCAGGTATATATTCTTGATCTTTTAATCTACAAATGTGCATAATTTCTTTCAAGAGATAAACTGCTAATTCATTTAATACATACAAGCTTAAAAAATTAGACTCCAAAAAGTATTGTGTTGGTAAATAGACTAAATATTACAGGTAATAGTTTAAGTAGCATTTTGAACTTCATTATATACCATTTTGTAATAAAATATGGTAGATTCATTTAGTTGTACAAATTGTTCAGAAACCCCAAAATCAAGCATTACGCACCTTTGTCTCTACATATTGTGTTTCCCTCAAGAATGAAATCTGCATATCTCAAGTGACCACGTTTGCAGATCTTGACAGCCAGCCATGTGGCCAGTGAACAGTAGGGACTTGCATATTTTCATTTTTGACAAAAACACTAAATGCGAAATAACACATTGTATTATTAAATTTTCATGTATCTGAAAGGTGAGAGGTGCATTTTCCTACCCTGTTGTCACGAAATGATGCAAAATGCACTGTAAAATGCGAAACAGGCTCTTAAACATGAAATTTAGTTTACAGACACGACACTTTCTGAAGTTTGAATTATCCTGTGAGGTATGCAATTCATGGAAAATTGATTAATTCTGCTGTAAATATTTGAGAAGCAAGATTGGACTCCTTTATACAGGAATAAACTTAATACTCTGGTAACTATATAAATGTGACAGTTTTAGTACCGAAATTTTGGTTTGTTTGTTTTTACCAAAAATATGTGCCTCTAGTGATAAGTTATCAGCCATCTCACTACAGGCCAGAGAATACAAATAACTAACAAAGCAACAGAATGCTTGGCATTCGATTCTTCAAACTTCAGTATTCTGTTTAGGTTCTGGTGTTACGTTTTGAACGAGTTGTAATACAATGCAGATTTGTCAATTGTGGTACATTTTACGACTGTTGCCAGGTAAGAAACTAAGATGAAATCCAAATAAGTAATACTAATCCAAAAGAGAGTTGTAGTACAGACAATAAGAGCATGATCCCATTACCTTCAATAAAACTTCATTCAGTTGTTTCTTCTCTACAAGCGT
Source organism: Lepisma saccharinum (assembly GCF_977018435.1). Taxonomy (NCBI): domain Eukaryota; kingdom Metazoa; phylum Arthropoda; class Insecta; order Zygentoma; family Lepismatidae; genus Lepisma; species Lepisma saccharinum. The sequence continues at coordinate 3,469,481 of NC_139244.1, forward strand.
TCCATGTTCCTTGAGGTACGTGCACAGGAACATCGCCAAATTCTGAATAAAGTTCTGTTCCGAATCTTGACCACATGCGTACGCTTCTCTGATATTTGTGTTCAGCGGAAGCATCTGAAAAATACAAAAAGGAAAATTAAGTGAATAAAAACTATTAAACAAAACTACTAATTACTAAAAACACACAGCACTGGTAATATTTTTTTTTATACTTTGGACAAATAAAAATAGCACCATCTGCCACTACACGATATTTATATTTAAAAAAATTTGTACTGGTAGCTACATTGGAACTATAATTATTAAAATAATCTCCACTTACTTGTTCCAGTTGTGCCATAGTTTGTGTGAAGAGAAGAAGAAACATCTCGTGATAATTGGTCACGGTCACACCAGCTATCTCAGTTAAACACTTCAAGGTGACATTACGAAACATTGGTACATTAAGGAACTGCAAATAGAATAAAACCAATAATTAAAAATCACGTTGTTACCAGTCTCTAGTACAATTTTCAATAATTTTAATTATAAACCGATTCACCCATATTGACTCATTACAAAATACAGGATGAGCTTAAAAGAAACAGACAGATTAAATGCTTTACAAATCAAAAACAGTTTGATTTATCAGGAAGCATTTAATACAGTTTTATTGAGAGTCTCCAAGTTTACGACCTCTGCTCTTTGTTTGTTTTCATGACGTCAGCATCACGTTAGCACCCATGTTGTCAGTCGAGCAATATGGCCACTAGCCAGGTACAAAAGGCTTTCTGTGCGCTTCAATTTGTAAAAAACAAATTCTGTTACTGTCGTACAGAAAAACGGTATGGCAAACAACCACCCACAAGGCAGTCCATCTACGACTGGAACAAGAAATTTGGGGAAACTTGTTGTCTGTTTTAGGGGAAGAGTTCTGGGAGAGGAGAACTGGATTATCGCATTTCTATCTGTCGTGTTACAAAAGGGTCACACATAGAACATTTGTATATTAGCCATGTCAACTTCAGGACATACTCTTCCATGTAAGTATTTCAGCCATGTTATGAAACTGTCATTCTTTTATGCTCACCCTGTATATTGGGTGCATCTTAACTCTCCTGATACAGGGACATGAGTCACTTAACAAAAACTGAACTAACTGGTGAAGGTGAATATTATGGAGAACGAAGTAAAACACACACACACAAACATAAATAGCTGTAAACGTGGTGTAAGTATTACCTGCGTGAAATTTAAAGTTTCCACTTTACACAATTGGATAATTATTTCTGATTAATTTCGAAGACTCACTCCCTTCACTCACTAAGGGTATGGCATCTGAAGCAGAGACTGTAGCATGCCACTTCTTTGTTAGGACCCCCACCTGGGAACTTTCTCTGCTGCAGATGCCATACCCTTAGTGAATGAAGGGAGTGAGTCTTCGAAATTAATCAGAAATAACTATCCAATTGTGTAATGTGGAAACTTTAAATTTCACGCAGGTAATAAATAGCTCTGGCTGAACACTAATTTGTACACAGGTGGACACAGCACACAACATTATATTAACAATAGGTCCAGACACTGACATAACTTTTACCTACAAGAATGCCTTGTAAAGGTATCTGTTTGGCAGTTAAACAAAGAGAGATAATCCATTCTAATTCACTTGCAGTTCATTTTACCATGTAGTTTTTGATAGCGGTTGATTTCGCCATGTCTGGTAGCACCTTCAGGCATAATCACAGTTTACGATCAAAAACTGTAGAAAAATGAATTGCTTGCAGTTTTCAGGCTCTATCATGAGAAACATTAACTTTCGAGTGCCTTGCCAGAAGTCTCTCTGTATACCTGTGGACCCCATAAAAATTTCATACGATACATCTTTAATGCATGCATGTATGTAGATCTCAAAATCAGTCTACAGTAGCACAGGAAAAAAACTTACCTTATAAATGAGTGTGCTAATTAGCTTTGTTTCAAAAATATATCCTAAAGGTATCCAATTTAAAAACCTAAGAAGGGTTTCCAGAGTAGCACCGACCAGAGGAGCATTCTGGGAATTATCCTGAAACAAAAAACAAATAATTATTGAACTGTAATATCTAGGGTTGAAAACATAATTAGGGAACGAAAAATCAGGGTTTGACTGTACACTAAGCATAATGAATATGAAAACAACAAAACTCAAGGCAACGTACCATTACGAACTGACACAGAGTGAAAATCTGAGAGAATTCTGAGCACATAGTGTCCTTCAAATGCTTCGCCTTTGTCTGTGTCATCTGCCCACTTGAGAAATCAAACACCTCCTCACTCAGCAGTTTCAAAATGGCCATGTTGTTTTGGCATAAGCTTTCGTTCGTTTTGCTGGCACCAACTATGTCCGGAATGAACGACTCCCAGTTCTTTGGCCACTCCCGCTTCAAAATCTGAAAAATAAATCATGGTTATTCCTACTGATACTTAGGAGGTATGCATATTTCATTTTGACAAACACAAAATGTGAAATAACACACTGTAATGTTCATTTTTCATGTTTCTGAAAGGTAGGAGACCATTTTCCTACCACATTTTGTCAGGAAATTAAACACAAAATTTAGAGTTTATTTACTGATGCGGCACTTTCAGAGGTCTGAAATATCCTGAGTTATGCAAATTATGGAAAATTGATTAATTCTGCTGTAAATATTTGTGTAGCAAAAATTTTACACAGACATAAATGTAATATTCTGATAACTATATAAATGTACCATTAGAAGCGAAATATTAAGTTTGTTTAATTAGTAGAGTTTTTAAATCAAATTTAGGATTTTATTAACCATTTTAACACAAAAATGTCATTTCATATACTGCTTTTGATTCCAAAATATGACCAGTTTTTTGTACAGAAATCTTGATCTTATACTCACCATAATTATATGGAGGGTGTACATGCATAGCAGCAAAATAAATTCCCTGCTTTTTACAGAGCATTCTGTGGTGCTTTTATATGTCCATAAAGGAAAGAGAGTTCAATTGCACTTATCCATGAGAATGAAGTTTACTCACTCTTGTTCAAAATAAAGGAACTAGGGCTGAACCAATACCCCGATTACAATGCTTGCACATTGAAATAATTAAAAGTTATAAAAATATTGAATAATGCCTGTGTGTAAATATTTCACTTTGGTTATAACCTAGGGATGGGACCGATTAATCGGTACTCTATCAGTATCAGCCAATAGAAGCATATCGGTGTATCAGTTTATCGGTAAAATTACCGATTATTTTACCGATCCGATATATCGATAAATATCTTATAATTTAGTGCAAAATTCTGCCATTTTGTTGTAATTTTTATGGATAATCTCCATGTCCTTCTTTCTAAAAAAGTAAATGTCTAAATATTCAACTTCTTTTGCACTGCAGTCACCTCAAAACACACATTTATTAAAGAGATCAATGAACATTTCAGGTTCTTCAAGGACCATTTCTAATTTTATATCAGATCGGTAGAATATCAGTTATTGGTATTGGTAAATTTTATATCGGTACTTTATCGGTATCGGCCAAACTTTCATATCGGCCCATCCCTATTATAAGCATCAATTTACCAATAGTTTTGCTTAAAAATATACAAGAATTACATCAGAATACTAAAATGCATGTTATGGACTCAAATTTTTCATGCAAAACCTGCGCAAAATAAATAGAAACATCGAATTTAGTATTATTTCCAGGAAAATTTGATTGATTGAACATGAAATGATGGATGCGTCAGCACTTAGGTTTATTTGCACCAGTCACATTACAAGGGTTTCAGTCCCTTACCATAACTAAAATTAAAAATGTGTCAAAAGGACTAAAATATTCCTCCCTGGGTTAAAAGCTGAGGCTGCAAAGGGGCACTCAGCACATATAAAGGCAAAATGGGGCAACACACACACAGCCCTACAGAGAATTATACTGGCCGTATGTCTACATGCCACAGTCCCGTTAGTCTGCAAACTTCAGTCCAGGGTGTACTACGTGAAAGTGTGCTTGACATTTGGTACTATCACCCCTTACACCACAGAAAAATTAACACACTCAAAATATCCCAAGGCATTTTTACAGACCCCAAAAAAGAATGAACGTAACAAGTTAACTTACCTGAACCAAAATCATGTTCAACTTATTCAGGTAAACCTTCTCCCTTTCCATAGTCTCCGGGTCCGATGATGTTTTGATGATCAATCCAACAATGTACTTCTTGATGCCTGCAGAAAAGTTAACATTACAAATATATTCAATATTCAATCTGTGCAGCAGTAACAAAATACATCAACACTTTTTTAACATAGCAAAAATCTATTTGGTTCTGAGCATTCCTTTCAAAATATTGTAATTGTGCCAATTTGTAAAGAAAGAATTTCACATAAATGTTGCATTTTCTGATTTAACAGCGAAAACCAAAGATGACTGACTATTAGTTCATTATTTTAAACATAATTCGTGTCCTAGCATGATAGCTTTTCAACTTCAAGGAAATACAGGGTCTCCAAGAACGAATGGTGGGATTGGGTGAAGTTATTGTGAAAGATATGTTTCACAGAATACCTTGAAAGGTGTTTCATTATATTCAGCAACTAAAACAAAAAGGCCAAATTGTTGACAACTGGGGGTAATTTTTTGGGAACTCTGAACACAGGATTCTCTCCCCTGTTTCCTTCGATATCCTTGGTCTTTTTGATGATTTCATTGTCTCCACACAACCTGCCTCTGGGAATTGCAAGAATCATCGACTGAGTTCTCTTCTCGTGTGGTGGATCTCTTTGATCCTGGCACGTAAATTGCCTTTTCATCAGAATCAGCTTTGTCTTATACGGTGTATATTTCACCACGATCAAATTCACACCTCAACTTCCTCTGAGGTAGCACACAATGACTGCATTTTTTCCCAGTTGGTTCCTCATTTGCTGCCTTGTGGTGCTGCCTGCACTGTTTGAGTAGCTGAACCTAATAGAACAATTTACGTATGTAAACATATGTAATGTAAATTTCACAATAACCTTGTCAAGTCCCACCATTCATTCTGGGAGACCCTGTATATAAAATTTTGGAAATAATCGAAAGGTACTTACCTTCGCATTGATTTCTCGGTAAGACCTTCCATCTTGTCTTTATAACTTGCTCCAATATCTGAAGGGCGTAATACTTTGTCTGCTGATTGGTGGAGAACTCAAGAATGGTATCAACCCTTGTCCATGCATCTGGGTGTTCCTTGAGGGTGGTCAGCACCTCCTGGGCAATTTTTTGCTGAAAACAAAATAGAATCACTGGAGTAAGCCAGCATTTCTTGCTAAAAAAAATATGTGGAGGGGGCATTTCACCTATTGACAATACACCTTTACAAGATCCATGTCGGGCTTTAAGGCGACAGTATTGTCACATGAGATACAGCAGAAGATTCGACTGTGCATTAAACATCTGTTGTAGTACACCCCAAAACAAAAGTTAGTAAGCCACTGTCACTATTTCATACAAGAGCGAGAATTCAACAAATCCATTGTGCTAAAAAAACTAATTTTAAAAACAATTAAGAACAAATAAAATAAACATTAACATTTGTACAGTGGAATCCTTACTTCACGTTCCTCGATCTTACATTTTCTCCAATTACACATTCATTCTTGATGGTTCCAACATAGCAAAATGTTAAAAAACAATCTCAATTTTTTGTTATCCCAGTTTAATTTTTCCCAGCTTGGTGCACTGAAAAACTTAAATCTACTGTACTTAGAATACGACTGAACTCTTATTCCAAAGGAGCAAAATGGCCCTTTCCCTATTACCAGCTCCAAGAAACACTTAAAACTTTAGCCAACCCACCCCCGCCTCTGTATTCCCATTCAAGCTTTTCAAACTTGCCCCAAAGTAAAAAAAAAAAAACGTACCCTGAGAACTAATTAACATAGACAAATGAAATTGGTCTTGTTTTCATTCTTAAAGACAGGGCTCTTACTGGATGTAAAATTTATACCTTGTGCCTCCCAATAATTAGTGTTAAAGGAAGAAGAAAACTGATTTTTTCCCCACAAAATTTGGCACAAGGCCGCAGCACCTGTGCCCCTTCAATAGGCCGAAGTGAATGAAAAAATTAGTATGTAGCAGCAGTACATTCCTACAACCATTGAAAGTTTCGTTGAAATCAGACTGATACTTGTTGGGTAAAGAAATAATAATATATAAAGCAGCAGTGTTGCCAGCTTCGAGGCAATGTCCGGAAGTTTTCTTCTAGCGTCGGCAAGTGAATTGCTGCCATAACAGAAACACAGGTGTGGTTCCAAGTTCAACCTTCGGGATGCTAAAGGTTAAAGTAAGAAAGTGTACAGACACAAACCACAACCACTTGACTCTCACGGAAGACCATTCATGAGCTTTTGACTGTACATTCCCTGCACCTCTTCCCAACACATGCTTGTAAAGTAACAACAGACAGCAGGTCTATCTATTAAGATTTGTTGCATAACTGTTTTTCTTTCATGTTAAATTTCTCTTATTGTCAGAGATGTAGCATTGATTAAATTACAAATAAATGTCAGATGAAAAGGAGCACGTGTTCTCTAGAAACTCTACATTTAAAAAAGTGTAAACTTGCTTCTAACAATCATAAATGACAGGAAAATTCTGCAATGCAAATAACAATAATTATGTATACAAAAAAGATATGGGGGGTTAAGACATTTTTTAAAAAGTAATACCCTTATTTTACCTTTAAAAAATAATAGTGACATGAAAGTTACAGTCAAAGATTGTCATGCCTTTCTCATTACAAAAAGAAAAAGAGTAATACAATAATCCTCAGGTTTACTGGTTTCCAAAATGCCTTGTGTGTAGCCAGGAAGGTTCCCTGAAGTCTGTCAGTACCAGATAGCTTATAATTATACTCTCGCATAATGCAAAATTAAATTTTTCATTTGCACACTGACGAAAAGAGAGAAAACTCTACATAGAGGTCTGTGACAGAAAGTCCCTGTTTTAAGTAAAATGACTCAAGCATAAATAACACTCACCTGTTCGCCAATGCCGCTATACATGCATCCTACCACATTATCAAGCAGGTTGATATCCAGTTTCTGGTTGAAGTCCAGCAACTTCGAAGCTTGCTCTGCAAGGGTCGCCATTAAGAAGCAGTACTGCAAATAAGGATGAATGGGTAACAGTTACTACGTTCACCAATACATAAAATAATGTGCCTTCAAAATACTGTGATAATTTCATTTGGCATATGAACAGGGTGGTATTTGCAGAGGGGATGGGGAGAATTCCCCTTCTGGATGCTTGTCCCCCCCGGTCTGCTTGATAAATTTTATCCCTGTGAGGGGAATGTGATTTGGGGTGGGAACAGATTATAGGCAATTTAGTTACTTTTCCCCACTTCGACATTCAGTTTCAACACTTTTCTGTCAGACAACTGGAAGCTCCATGTGGAGAATATAGATATGGCCTCAGGCGCTACTCTATTCTCAGAACAGTCAAACAAGTGGTCAGGATCTAAAAACACCTCCCACTGTGCAAATTAAGCTTCTTGCTTTCGGGGAAGGGGGTGAGGTGCCTACTCGGTGGCGTTGTTGTGATTTTAATTCAGGAGGTAGGTATGTTTTGGGATATCCAAATATGTGTGTTACCAGTGAGTAACCTAAAGAATTGACTTGCGGTTCTAACTACAGTAAAACCTCATTAATCCAGACTTTGCGTAATCCGGACAGGCAAAAGGAAAAAAACAGAATGCAAGGTTTTAAATGTGGCTAGAAGTCAATAAGAGAACTTCCCAAACAAAAGGCAGTCAACCACTGATGAAATTCTGTTCACATGTTTTGTTGATATAAACAGAGTTTTATTGCACTTTCTACTGTTCTTTTAGGTTATTTCAGTTAATCCCAACTTTCGTTAAACCGGTCAACTTATACCCCTTCCCATTAGTCCGGATTAACAAGGTTTTTTACTATACTTTGATTCTAATCTAGGTCACTAAATCTTATAACATGTAAACGTAATTTAGAAAGATTTAGTATATTTGCATACTAAGAAAGCTCAAATACACACAAAAGCTATTGAACTAGTAACACCAAGTTTAAACTTAATGTCCACATCTAAACATGGTGTACATATTTAATCCATAAGGCAGGACACTTTTTGGCAGAGAAATCTTTGATGACTGGACAATCAATGGACACGAATAATTTTTTCAGTCGTGCTTGTTACAAAGTTAAGAAATATATATGCTTTCAATTCCATTTTTTTGAGGGGGATAAAATGTTTTGTGAGGGGGGAAATCTCTGGTATCCCCTTATTAATTTGCACACTGCCCCTTTCTTTGTCCACTGAAATTGGCCGGAAAATAACACCCCAATGATTGTGAAAGTTACAAATGAGTTGTCAGGTGACTAACTTATCACCACAGAACGTTTGTATTTGTATGAGTGGAACAATAGTACACGAAGATAGCCTACATGGAATTTTTGATGCATGCATGATAGCCCTTTAGGAAGTCTTTTTAAAAGAACCGTGTGCTCTTCTGTTAGAACAATGAGCTAGATTTTGTTGTGAAGCTAGAACACAAACAAACAAAGTTAGTGAACAAAGTGAGCATTACGAGTAGACTCAGCAATATCAGGAATATGCCTTCAAAATGAATGAACTCTGATAAAGCTGGTGGCTGTGAAGACTGTGTTCATGAAAGGATTGGTTCAGAAAAGTGCATCTACACAAGAAGAGAGTAGTAATAAAGTGACGAGTTCCTTTTGATTGTTGGTTGCCCGTGAAAAATTTCACAAATGGAAAATTGCACGGCCATGGCTTCATGTGTCTATTGATGAGGTTACTCATGCATCATCTTTCAACATCACTGAATTCAAACACATGAGGAGAGTTGGAAGGTGGTATCCTTTGTTGTAAATATTTTTCAGTTTCTGCATGCGTTGTCAAGTTGGTAGTGTTGTAATTTTGCAGCAAAGTAAACACGTTTACAAAATATCATCACTAAAAAATATAGAAGAATCAAAATTGAATTCATTATTTTGATCAGTACCTTAACAACAGTTGATCATGAAATTACGTACACAATGATGGAAGTTAGATATACAGTAGTGGTAATCGCTATTGTCTTGTATTCAAGGAGTCCCGGACGAATTAGGATTAACTTGGCGGGGGCACTTGTGCAAATAACTAATTTTCAGAATTAACAACCGAATGGAACTTGTGTTAAGTTCCTGGGACCTGAGAAACAAGTTAACGAGTAATTTTTAGGATTTTGCAAATGTGACAGTTATCTAGCCAAGCAGTCTTGGATGCTATTTTTATGGGGTAGAAAAATTTTTGATTCTGCCACCTACCCCCACTGCAAGGTTATGCCCAAGTTCAATTCAGATCCCCAAAAGTTAGGTTCCAGACTAGATTTGTGGGGGGTGGGTGTCAAAATCCAACTTGAAACACTGTACGCCCAGTCCCGATTAGCTGTTCTGATCATGAAGTGGACTTGGCCTTTCTGTCAAGATACACACTTAAATCGGCAATTTTTCAGCAATTTTTTTTTGTTATTTTTTACATAAAATTAAGTGTGCTTTTCAAGTTGTCGAGGTACCCCCTCAAAGCATTATCTCATGCTCTAGAGAGTCAGTAGTTTTCCCCTCACTGCAAATTTCATAAATACCACACTGCATATGGAAGAAACGCATATTCTGCTTGTCACTACAGTTGAAAGCATTGCCACATCTATTGCCTCTACTCATCAGCCAGTCTTCCTCCGGGTATAATCACATCGTCAGTAGCAAATATATGAGGCAGGGATGAAGACACGAAGGTTAAAAGAGAAAGGGACTGGACTCCATTAATTGTTTTCCAGATGAGTATTTATTAGAATTAATTTACATTAGCTCTCGAGCAGGGTCCATGGTCACTTTACCCATCCTCGATTTTGCAAGGATTTTTTTTTTTTATGAAGATTATATGCTGCTGAGTGTAAAGAAAGAAATTCTGGAGCGCGGAAAGAAGTATTTAGTACTGTACAGCCGTTTATAGTTGAGATGTAGCTGTTTGAAGTTGGGAGGTGGAACTCTACTTGTGGCCATGCTAGTTTCGTAGCACCCGTACCGATTGATGTATGTCAAAGTCGATTTTTTCAGGGCTGTATCCCAACAAATGTCATGAATAATTGCTGTCAAAATTTCCCGCCTCTTCCGGGCTCCACCCCTGGGGTAATTAACCTACAGCCTGCAACCGTGGCCACACCTTTCCCTATAGAGTTCCTTTGGAAGGCATGTTATCCTGCCCAACACTATTTTCTGCACTGAAGCATTATAGGGTCAAAAAATTAAACCTCATCAGGTAACTTAGCTCTTTATTCCAAGGCCAGGCACTTGCGGATTGAAGCGAAAGTTGAAACGTATGTTCAAAGTCTTTGTTGTCATTTTCCACGAAATACTAACCTCCCCGTACGTTCATTCATATTAAGAAGTCGCAAATTATCCCATCCCACAAGTCATTCAGAAAATACAACCCTCCCCTTCACAACCTGCAGTTGCCAAAAAAATGTGCACGATGTTCCAGAAGATAACGTATTTACTACACACACTGAGGATTTCGTTCAACAATATGTTGAATGATATTCCTCATTGCATCTCGCAGCTGTTTTCCATACCTGTCAAACTGCACAAACTCATCTGCAAAAAAATCCCAGGTAAATCTATTTCCGACGTGCTATTGCTGCTGCCGCCATTTGCTTTCTGCACGAGAGCACAATACGCTCTCGTATTGTCCGTATATGCTAAATTGAACGAAAGGAGTGCTAATGGAACCTAACCTAACAGGCCTAACCTAGTAGGCATACCTCGTCCCTGTGATGGTTCGCGATGCTTTCGTGAACTTTTGGGCTAACGTCAATGGTTTTTGGGGCTGCCCGTGGAAGGTTTGTGGGAAATAAGGAACAACAGTAAGTACTCGTTATTGTAAGAAATAAGACATTATTTTCGTTAGAAATTCATTATATCACCTAAATAAATGTTCCGCAATGCAGAATAGTACGTTAGAAATGTAAAAAATTGTGAAATAAATCATTGATAGGTGTCTCCGGTATAGTAAAGTAGTACCAAATCCCATTCCACAAGTCAGTCATAAGAAGAAATAGAGAATGTGTAGATGTGCGCCTGTGACATAAATCCATGATGGAAACCCTGGAAAATCGTATGAACATTACGTAGGTAAGAAATTTAAATATTAAAAAAATATAAGTTTCGTAGCACGTAGATCTCCAAAAATTACTTTCCACGCTCCAGAATTTCCTTCTTTACACTTATCAACACATAATCTTCATTAAAAAAAAATTCCTCGTGAAATCGAGGGTGGGTTAAGTGACCACAGAGCCCTCGAGCAGTTGAATGGCTGGACCTCTTGCCCTTGATGCAAGTGGGCCTGGGATCAATCTTCGTGATTGGTAATTGAAGAGATAGCTAGAAAACAATGATGAAGCACTGACTCAATGTAAAGTAGTTTGGCTCTTAAAGGGCAGTAGGTTTTAGTTCTAGCTAAACAAAGGCAATAGCACTCACCGTTCAGTTACATGGTAACACACGCACTTTGTAATGAATACTGAAAGTTTTAACTATCTTTAGCTAATTAAATACAATAATAGTATTGATATAATGATAAATAAATGTAATTGTTCCAAAAGTTTAATGACTTTCACAAATTTTATAGAACAAAGTCTGGAAATATAATAGAAGAAATTATATTTTAAAAAAAATCACACAAGCAGACATTTTTTGTTTATGACCACCTCTGACACACATATTTACATGCAAGGCATGAAGGAGATTTTGGATTAACAGCAGATTTCATGTGATCAGGTGTTGGAAGTATTTGCGGACATTATTTTACAAACTGTAAACACCTACCTAACAATGAAAGCATTTTGGGACACACAGTCCCGTCAACATTAAAAGTTTAGTATCCCAGAAACGTGTGAAATTTCTTTTTATTTCCTTCTTTTTCACATTGGTACTTACGTATTCTGCATTCATAAGGATTCTTGAAGGTGTCATTTAGTTCTTTTCACGAAAATAATCTCAATTTTCGACATATCAAGTAATTCTTGTTTGTTCATTTTCGATTGCGTTACACGCAATATGGCGGAGAAATCTTGATTGGTGTTGTCCAAGATCAGTGTTTATGTAGTGTTGCAACCTTCCTCATCGAAAAATACCTACTTTCGTGTTAGTGATTATGTATTTTTTTCCAGATTCGAAAACCCCACGAACCATGCACGGCAGGTTAGGTTAGGTTCGGCAAACAGTTAAAATTGTAATCTTCAAAATCATCATGTTCTTGGAAAACATCGGTGTGGTTGAAAACACTGACCAGGGGTTACATCATCGAACGCACGCAACATTTGATTCACTTAGTGGAAGGACATACTAGGCAACAGCTTTCGTGCATTGGAGACACATAAATCTTCAAAAATACATGATTTACCGGCAAAATAAATTAAGCGATGGGTAAAAACACTTCCACAACCTTTCAAAAGTGTACGAAAAGTTAGTTCGGTAAGTACTTTCTCCTGTACAATTGAAGAAATAAGTTTCGGCCATACTAAAATTTTACCCAGTCTACTTTCCGGTACTTTGGCACCAGATGTAGTGCAGATACATCGCATGTTGGGCTAGTGCAAGGAAATTGTGTTCAACCAAAGAGGCTGTTCAAGTTCAGATGTCCCACACTGTAGCCATGCGATCTAAGATGCCAGACTTTAGGCTTGGTCTACAGGATGCAAGCTGGTTTAAGTCTGCTGGGGGAAAGCATATAACAACTTTCTCCTGAGATTTTGGCCAGTATATGGGAGCGGTAGTCAGCTGTGAAAGAGTAGCGTAACAGTCATGGAAACCTACAACTAGGAGTTCATCGTGCTAACCACATGTTAGCTCGTAACTGGTTGGACGATCGGCCACTTCTGCTGAGGCATGTGTGCGGCAGCTCGCAGGTAGGACCTGGCTCTCGAGGGCTGTTGCACAACACAAGTCACTTTATAATTATTTAAGTTCAGAAGATTTAAGAAATGCATGTCTGCACATCAAATGTTCATTTGATTGGTTAACCTGTACCACATGACCATATACCCCACAGCTCCAGAACATAGTGTAAAGGCTGCACACACCAAATACCATACTTTATACCACATTCAAGTAGACCACTCTGTGTCGAGATTTGGGTACTACTTTACTATACCGGAGACAGCTATCAATTATTTATTTCCCAATTTTTTACATTGCTAACGTACTATTCTGCATTGCGGAACATTTATTTAGGTGAAATAATGAATTTCTAACGAAAATAATGTCTATTTCGTACATTAACGAGTACTTACTGGTGTTCCTCATTTCCCACAAACCATCCACGTGTAGCCCCAAAAACCATGACATTAGCCCAAAAATTCACGATAGCCCCACGAACCATCACGGGGACGAGGTATGCCTACTAGGTTAGGTTAGGTTCCATTAGAACTCCTTTCATTCAATTTAGCATATACGGACAATACGAGAGCAAATGGCGGCAATAGCGCGTCGGAAATAGATTTTCGTAGAAAACCACATACATTTGCATTAAAATGGATCAAACATTCCCAAACATCAACAACGCTACAGAAAATGATTTGCGTAAGTACTTTCTCCTGTAAATTTGAAGAAATCTGTCTCCGGTATAGTAAAGTGTTACCGAGCTTTGTAACCAACTCGACAGCGAGTGTTGAGTAAAACGTGCAACACACCCCAGGACCAATACCCCTATTCACCTCTGGTCATGTGATGTAATAGTAGAAACATTCCATACTCAATAACAAATGACTACACACAGACTATATAGAAGGAAAGCCATTCTCCACAAAGCACTCAACAAGTAATCACTACTCCAGGAAGCACTCAACAAGTAATCACTAAGCCTCTGAAATGTGTGTTAACAGAAGAAAGTCGAAATCGAACAATGTTAAAATTGCATTCGTAGCACGATGAAATCACAATAAAACAAAAGGAACTTTGGCCGTAATACGTTTACCATGCATCTCAATGCTCTTACATGTTTTCACTTACAGTACGAAAGTTGTTTATACGCACTAATACATTAGAAAACCAAACGGAAAAACAAACGTTTATAAAAATTAATGGTTCAAGTGCATTTGGATATGAAAGTAAACATACAAAAAGTTGATAGTGTAGAAAACTCGAGGATGCCTGGAAAATTTCTGACCAACTCACAGTTAGTTTAATTCTTCACCTTACTCTATGCTGGGAATTGATCTCTAGTTTCTACACTGGACAACTTCGTATTTTCAAAAAATCTCACAATGAGAAAGCTATTTCAACGCACACCCAAAATCTACCTTGCATCTTGTACGGACCAATTATAAAACAAACGTTTCTTTATTTATAACTTAATGGGCATTAATTATTACTAACGTGTAAGTTATCACAATGGTAGCTTCAAAATGCAATCTGTTTTCTGTAGTGTTACTTAAGATTCTCACATTCCCGCGCAGAATAGTTCATTCCAACAGTCGCACGAGGCAAACAATCACGAAAATGGCGAGATCCAAATATACACAACATTTAGGTACACTTTCTTCAAGATAAAAAATTCTGACATAAACATGATACCTAAATCAACTATTTACAATCAATACATGAAAGAATATTACAAACCTTCACCTCCTTCCCCAGAATATCTTCGCTGCCAGAGAGACAATTTTCACCATAAATGTTCCCACTGCAGCTTTGAACCGGTACAAACTGGATATGGCGTATGCATTCGGTGAACTTCGTAGTTTTCCGCAATGTTTACATGTGTCAATTTGTAGAAGAAATGAAACCTTTGCAATATAGCTTGCACATGAAAATTATTGAATTTAATATCATTAAATTATAATGGCAACAAATATGAAAAATGCAATTTCTTCTACTAGCTGTCACAAAAACACAGAAGTTGGTATGATTCTACAAGAACTTATAAGCTCGCATATCATTGGTTAAGACAGATGCGTGTACCCAATACAAAAAGAGTTATGTACTGAACTTAGAACAGAAGTAAAATTGTTTACAACCAAAAGAGGATTGAAGAACATATATTTTATGCAAGTAATAGCGCATACTGACTGACAAAGACATAAGGCAAACATTCGAAGAACGATTTTACGTTTCAATGTTGTATCAATTGCGCTTATTTACACGAAACTCCTCGATAGTGTACTGGTTAAAGTTGTCACCTTGTAATGAAAGAGTCCTCATTTCTAGTCTGTGGTCCTGAGTTCGGTCACCTATCAGAAGAGTGAAAAGGCGCCGACTTTGGCTGAGCAAGGTACTCGCTGACCTCCCCCCCCTTAAATTCACGTAGAAGGACACATTTTATGTATATTTACATATATAAAGTATTGTTTATGCTTATACAGAGGTTGCCTCCTTATAATGTATCTTAAGTTGGCATCTCTGGTTCGAATCCCATTTTAAACTGTAGGTCCAGTCCAGATCAACGGCACCACCAATGATAAAATTGAATTTAAAGTATCTCGGCGCTGTCAGACTTGAGTCTTAAGGCCAAAGTTTGCAAGATAATTTACTTGTTACATGTTTTACGTAAGTTGTGCGTATTTTACTAGTAATTTGCTTCGCGTAGAAAACCAGTTATTTACACAGATGTAATAGATTGAATTGTTGTTTTAAGTCCACTTAATGCCTAGAAAGGCTAATTGGGACTGGACCTACAGTTTAAAGTGGAATCCGAATCACTATGTGCCTCCACTGGGAATCGAACCCGGGACCCCTTGATTACAAGGCGACGACACAACCACTGCGCCACGGAGAGGCAGTTACGCAGATGCAAAAATGTAATTTTCTTTCGTACATTAGTAATAAAAAACTACTTTAATTACATTACATTTTAAACTTTAATGTTCTTGCATATTTCAGCACAAAGTCATTATTATCAGCCACCTCACGCCCTCACCCTAAAACAGAACTGTCCCAGGATTTTGAAAGGGAGGGGTTATGTATAGTTTTTCTTGGTAGCCAGCCCTCAATTTGTCCTCTTTTCCTACCTTTGACGTTCTTTTTTTAGGAATACTGAGCCAAAGGGGGGAGTTATAACTCCCATCAACCCCTCTTGGGCACGCCACTGAACTGTCCTTTTGCATATTTTTAAAAATTGAGAAACCTGTTGATATATGTCTTGCAATAGTACTTGTATTTATATCACAACGATTAACGACAATTTATTTGGATTTCAATAACCTTAGTAAAAACCATATTTTCCTTTATTTTTTATGCTCGATTGGATTCTAGTTTTTTTACGTAGTACTTTACGTTTTTTACGTATTTTACGCGTAATTTACATGTCATGTAGAAAACATTTTTCCCGAGTAATTTACGTGACATGCAGAAAACCTTATTTAAGCGTAATTACATAACCCTGCATAGGGCCTCCCCGATGGCGTAGTGCTAACGTCATCGCCTTGTATTCAATGGCTCCCGGGTTCGATACCCCGGTAGAGGCACACAGTGGTTCGTATCCCATTTTATAAACTGTAAGTCCAGTCCCGATTAGCCTAATGTGCATACAAACTCAAATCAAACCAACTCAACCCCGACTTGAGTCCACTATTTAAATAGTAATTGGATTCGCCTTAATTGCTTTCCAAAACAATCTATCGCTTCGTTCATGAACAGGCCTTTTTGTACTTTTAATGACTGTTAATTAAAAGTGCTTCCGGCCAGGTGAGCCGAAACCGGAGTGGCGGGGGTTGTCCTGCACCACCCCCAAACTTCGCTTGGGGCCTACTTATAAGGTGCCCAACGTATAAGTTTCAATATTATTTGATTTTGGAACAACATATTATTTCGGCAAATGAAAATTTTATAAATTAATTGAGGATTCTGTGTGAGAACATTTTAGGTCCTTCTTTTCTCAGATTTTGAATTCGAATTATTTCTTCTACTTGCGTGTAAGTCAGGATAATCCCTCTATATAATACTTATAAATTTCATTCATATTGATTTGAATATCTTATTTCACCTGCAATTCAGTTTTCTCTGTACTGGAGCTTCCAATAAAATTCTCCCCGCCTAGTCTTCATGGATTCCATTATCCAAGGAAGGGTATGATAGGCACATAGTGGTTCGGATCGCACTTTAAACTGTAGGTCCAGTCCCGATTAGTCTTACTGTGCATAAAGTGACCTTAAAACACAAAGTCAACCAAGGAAGGGTATAACTTTCCCAATTAAAATTAACCCATCTCCATCTTTATCCATAGTCATTTTAAAGCATATTATTCGCATTATTATTGTCCTTACAACTATTTAGACGAGATCAGTGTGCTTGCTTTTGACACTGCCTACTTCTTTCTTGCGAGGCTGAACGACGCTTCAATGCTTTGCGTCTCCTCAAGACCGATTGTCGCAGTACAATCACAATGACCGAAAGCGTTTTAAATTCTCTGACACCGTGTGAAGTACATGAGGATAAACTGCATAATATATTGACACTAAAGAAATCATGAAAGATGTCATTGAACGCTGTGATAGTCAAGTAGAAGTTGAGAATATTCTGTTTTATGCCGCTGTTTTATTTAATCAGGATAAGGATTCTTTCCCATTTGTACCTGTAAACGTGCGTGCTACTTGATACCGCTTTGCTATGGCTGGAAATTACATTGTTATTTATTTATACGATGAGTAACCAACGTTCGAAAAATACGCGAGCACGCGTTTGTGTGAGCGAACATGTATGAAGAATGAAGATAAGTATTCATATGCAATCCCCCCAAAAATAGCAGTGGAATAAGTACTAAGGTACGTTGCAATACGGTAAGAACGGTATGGAATTTGAACATATTGTGGGAACGAAAAGGAAACAGGAATCGAAAGTGATGCAAACTGACAGAGAGAGGAAAGCATGTTATGAGAAACGTTGTACTGTTCAGCAGTGGCGTCTCGTCCCTTGGGGCTTCCGGGGCTTAGCCCCTAAAGAAAAACGGACGTATTGACGTAATTATCCGTCACCATAACGCATAACTATCACACAGTCTTTTAAAAGGCGATTTTTACCCACGTAAATTCGTCGTCTGCTGCAATGGATACGACAGCGCTCCAAGCGGCATTGATGTCAATTATCACTTTCTGGGGCTCGTCGCAAAGGAAGGCGTGGCCTACACACTAGGGATGGCCAAACGGATCCGGATCCAAAAGTTTCGGATCTGGATCCGGATCCGAAAGTTCCGGATCTGGATCCGGATCCGAGAGTTCCGGATCCGCGGATCCGGATCCGGGTCTGAAAACTTCGGATCCGGATCCGGGTCCGAAAGATTCGGATCTGGATCCGGATCCGAAAATTCCGGAACCGGATCCGTGTCTGAAAGTTTCGGATCTGGATCCGGATCCGAAAGTTCCGGATCTGGATCCGGATCCGAGAGTTTCGTATCTCAATCCCATTATAATATTACCACACCTTAAAAGGTATTATGATCTTCGATTACAAAGAAATTTTTCGTTAGTCCTACAAGAATTTTTTTCAAGTGTTGTTCCAAAAATACTTTGCTACGCATCGGCTAACACACTCGTGCACACATGTCAGAGGTGATTTTGTAATTGCCATTGAAACGAATATGTATTCATTCGAATGTATTGGAAATGAAAACACACATAAATGTGAAACATTCCATTCCAGGATGAAACCTTTAACACATATACAAGATAGAAATGTTATACAAATATTATACAATTGTTCTACAGTTACAGTTTTACAAATTAAAATAAAACATTATAATATATGCAGTGTTAAATAATTACAAAGTGTAAGACTAACAAGGGAGGTTATCTAAGTGTCCCCCTCCGATTTCCATGAAACTTGGCAGTATAGTGGGGCCCAAAGGAAGAATTACGTGTTTTTTTTCAGCTAAAAAACGGTTTTAGGAAAAAAAAACCTCAAATGTCAAGATGAGGACAAATTGAAGTGAGGATCTGACCCCTGTGTCCCTCCGATTTTCATGAAACTTGGCAGGTGTATAGTGAGGCCCAATGTAAGAAATACGCGTTTTTTTGTTTCGGCTAAAAAACGGTTTTAGGGGGCAAAACCCCCTCAAATGTCAAGATGAGGACAAATTGAAGTGAGGATCTGACCCCTGTGTCCCTCCGATTTCCATAAAACTTGGCAGGTGTATAGTGGGGCCCAATGGAAGAAATACGTGTTTTTTTTGTTTCAGCTAAAACACGATTTTAGCGGGGACAAAACCCCCTCAAATTTCAAGATGAGGACAAATTGAAGTGAGGATCGGACCCCTGTGTCCCCCTCCGATTTCCATGATACTTGGCAGGTGTGTGTATAAACGGGCCCAAATGAAGAAATTTTTGTTTCAGCTAAAAAACGGTTTTACAGGGCGAAACCCACTCAATTGTCAAGATGAGGACAAATTGAAGTGGGGATCTGACCCCTGTGTCCCCCTCAGATTTCCATGAAACTTGGCAGGTGTGTGTATAAACGGGCCCAAATGAAGAAATACGTGTTTTTTTGTTTCGGCTAAAAATCTGTTCTAGGGGGCAACCTCATCTCAAATGTCAAGATGAGGACAAATTGAAGTGGGGATCTGACCCCTGTGTTCCCCTCCGATTTCCATGAAACGTGGCAGGTGTATAGAGGGGCCCAAAGGAAGAAATACAAGTTTTTTTTGTTTCGGCTAAAAAACTGTTTTTGGGGGCAAAACCCGCCTCAAATGTCAAAATGAGGACAAATTGAAGTGAGGATCATCTGACCCCTGTGTCCCCCTCCGATTCTCATGAAATTTGACAGGTGTATAGAGAGGCCCTATGCCCCCTGTTTCTTCCTATGCCATATTTACGTGGTTTCGGGGTCAGATCCCCACTTTAGTTTCTCCTCATCTTGACATTTGAGGGGGGCCTCTATACACCTGCCAAGTTTCATGGAAATCGGGGGGGGAGACTTAGACCTCCCTTGTAAGTGTATTAATTAATTACAAATCGCGCACGCGCACACACACACTATATATATTGAAAACAAATAGTCAAATCATAAACAATATAATATCTATACTTTTATTTGGTATAGATAGTTTCGAGATATCTGCATATACGGATGACATAATTTGCTACACAAACTCACAAACTCAAACTTAAATCCTATCGTATTTATCTAAGCTACATCCCGGCGTGACTCGATCCAATACCTTACCCGACGTCACACTACAATATATATATATATATATATATATATATATATATATATGTATGTATGTATGTATATTAGCAGGTAACAATATGTTATAAGCACATTCTTACTTTCCAAAGAAGCGCATGTGGGATGGCAAACGGATCCGGATCCGAAAATTCTGGATCCGGATCCGAAAGTTCTGGATTCGGATCCGAAAGTACCGGATCCGGATCCGGATCTGAAAATTCCGGATCCGCGGATCCGGATCCGAAAAATTTTAGGATCCGGATCTTTAGGATCCGGTACCAACCGGATCCGGATTTCGGATCCGCCAGGATCCGGATCTGGCCATCCCTACTACACACACAC